>NC_142772.1:40178848-40505098 GCF_988280905.1 Pimephales promelas
TGAAAATCCCAGTAACTGAGCAGATTGTGAAATACTCAAACTGGTCCGTCTGGCACCAACAAACATGCCACACTCAAAATTGCTTAAATCCCCTTTCTTTCCCATTCTGACATTCAGTTTGGAGTTCAGGAGATTATCTTGATTTTGACCATGACCACACCCCTAAATGCATTTAACAACTGCCATGTGATTAGATAATTGCATTAATGAGAAATTTAACAGGTGTTCCTAATAATCTCTTAGTTGAGTGTATACATTTTTTAAAACATCTAATCAATCAATTAAAAAAGTGCTATAATGCCAACCATTCTCTTGCATTACTTCAGAAAATAGTAAATAGTGCAATTTAAAATAATCACTGCCATTGGAATAAACTATTTTTTATACGCATTTCTTCTGGCCAAAGGAATTTTGAGTCAACACCCAGATGGGAGCATTTCAAAAGTAGAGTGAAAATTGATGGGGTTTTTACCACTTCCTTTCACAAGATTCCTTTAAACACTCTCTATCTCTCTCGCTGTCCCAGAGTGCAAAGGGGCTCCCAGGGATGCCAAACCTGATGAATATTTAATTTTTGATGACTTACGAAAATAAATAAGTCATATTCGCACACGCCTGGGCCTGTACTGCTGACATTTAACAGCTATTTGAAAGAATACTCCCACAAGTGATGTTAAAAATAATACAAAGACACTTCCATACAAGCAATAAATACGGCCCATATTACAGAGCACCAGTTAAACTAAAATTGCATTGATCGACCATACAGTCCTGGTCAGAAAAGAAGCCTCCTTTTCACATAATAACAGCTCTGAGAACATCTGACAAGAGATCAGAGACCATTCCTCCATAAGGCGTAAAAAAAAAAATTGTTTGTTTCCGGTTTCCGACCGACCCTGTCAATTTATGTGCGACCCAAAATTATTTTATGAGCTTGGGGAAGAAATAATAAAAATTAAATAAATACACAAATAAAAAACTCTGAGGCGAACTATTAATTTACGTTTTTGTACAGCTCCGTCTTTTTATAGCACTCGATGTAAGATGCATCTTGTCCTCCAGCAATCTATTAACAAACGAGGCAGATATCGTTCGTCAAACTGAACTAGGCTATAATACATATTATACAAGTATTTTTTTGTAATTTAGGATATTTTTATTCATATTCGCACACATACAAATACATGCATTCATAGGCATGCACACACCACATACTAATACCTCCATCCGCCTAGTTTTATTAAAAAATCATCCTGTCATGATCCAATCATGATCCCAATCCCATCTTCTGCTGTCTAGCACTTCTTTCGCCATGTATTTGTTCGTTTCTTTCATTATTTTATGCAATCCAAAACACTCAAACCTGCCGCGGTTCGTATCTCTAGAGCCCGTCTAACTTGTCCGCTTTTCCGGGACAAATGGATTTTTGAAGGACAAGTAAAAGAGAATTTTACTCGCCCCAACGGACAAGTAGACTGATTAGAACATCAATAACAAACAAAAAAATAACTAGGGAATCACTAAACCGAGAGAATGATTCTGATTTTATTACATTTATTGCAAGTTGCGATCGATTGTGGATAATAAATGTAGCAGGCCTACTGTATTACTGATGGTAAGGTTGCGCTGTTGACGCTCGCGCAGAGAAATCTACACACATGAGCGGAGCACACACACACACAGTTAACAACATACTGCCTATAAAAAATCTAAATGTGGAGTTTTTATATTTTAACATATGTTAAGCACTAAGCAGCCTCAATTATTTTTCCTGAATACCATCACGATTGAAAAAGTGACATTTCCTACAACAGTTCAATAAACAGTTAAGATTAAGTCACTTACTGTTTATAAGCAATATTGGGTGTTTTTGTTCCATTTCAGCAGCGAAAATAGTTCCAAAGAAAAGTCACAGCAGAACCACGACGCATCTCACAGGAACTCATCCTGTTTTCATTACTGAATGATTCAGCATTTTGAACGAATCGGTTGAGTCAAGGATTCAATGACCCATTCATAAACATCAACATCTGTCTCATTCTTGAATGAATCAACCGTTTGAACGAATCGTTTGAATTAATGAATCAATAACTCACTTATTTATACGTCCGCCTGCCGCCACCTATTGGCAGTTTAGTGTTATGTTTATAAGTAGCCTAGTATAATTCTTTCCAATATTTCTTATTTGCACATTTAAATCAATTTCATAACATTATTTTATGAAATTGTAATTTTTCAGTGTAAATGATTTAATTTCATCAGCCCCACCTAGGGTAACAGTATGCTTCATCTTTCATTTTAAATTCCTAAATTTGATCAATAAATTCAATTATTTAGAATAATAAGACACTATAGGGCATTTAATAATATTGGTGGAGGGGATGCCCTTAAAGGTGCAGATATTAAAATTTGCCTTTTTAAATATCAAAGCTGATTGAACACTGATGAGAATATTGCTTCAGAATAAAAAATAAATAAATTTTAAAAATCCGGACAAGCAACTTTTTACTCGGACAAGTGATTGACAGATTTACTTACTTGTCCGGAGGACAAGCACGTGAAAAGGCTTAAGGGGATAGTTCACTTTGAAATAAATTTTTATGTTTTAGCTTAACTCAAGGGCATCCAAGATGTAGGTGTCTTTGTTTCCACAGTAGTTTCAATTTTGATATTTTTACGTTTGACTATCCCTTTAATGTCGAGTCCTGAATAATTTCCTACCCATCCCTTGCTGCCACTGGAAAAAAAAAAAAAAAAAAAAAAAAAATTCCCTACCGACCCATGACCTCAACTCACAACCAACCGGAACCAAACTTTTTTTTTTTTAGGCCTAAAGAATCTCTCCAGATCCTTCAAATTCCTAAGTCCATGTTGATATCATTTCTCTCCTCTTCAGTTTTCTATAAGACTCAGCCAGTTTCAACAAGATAGACTTTGACTATGGCTTAGATATAGTAGATACTCAGTGTAGGGATGCTCAGATACAGGGAATATAATTTTAATAACGAATCATAAACATGATCGGGGATCACCTACAGATTATAAAATTACCTGTAAAGGGAAAAGTTACCAACGGCCTGTTTGGACAACTGAATACAACGAATTATAGTCTGTTCTCCATACAGGTAGCTAAAATTAGATCAATTGTATAATCAATCACAACAAATTATAATTGAATATCAATATGTCATTGTCAATTGTCTAGGATAGATCGATTCCAAGATACTCTTGCGTGGGGTCAATTTGTTATCGAATGACCTGCTTCATCCAGCAAAACTGATTGTCCGATTTTCATTACACCTCATGAAAGTTATTATAGATGTTCAAAAGAAGTTATTCTCTGGCCATGAAAATTAACTTTCCTGTTCTGTAAAAATACTATTTAAGTATTGACAATTTTGTAAAGCTCATAGCTTGATCACAACATTAAATTGACTTTGAAATGTGCACGAGACAGTCAATCAAATGAATATAATGTATTTAATAAAGGAAAACTACATAGGTGAACTTAAACTACACGGAATACATGTATATACAACCGATTAGCAACAAACAAATGAAAAAAAAATGAAAGAGAAAGAAAAAGGAAGTGGTCAACAGTATGGCAAAATCACAGAGACAGGAACCTTGAGGCAGAGAGATGCACCAAGATATCGAATCATAAACGCATTAAAGCTCGATAACACGAATACTGGCATTTATAGTTCTCTTATGTTGCTGAACAAGGCTGTGTAAGTGAGAGTCCTCGTGTGTCCATGGTACAAAACATTTATGTTGTTATTAATGCACTGCATGGATGGATGAGGAGTTCTTGCCTAGAGAAGAACTATACCACCAATACAAACTACTGTATGCTATTTGTCAATCATCTTTGACGATAGTGGTCCTGACGGGATTGTTACCTGAGCACCAAATCAGCATATTAGAATGTGACACTGAAGACTGGAGTAATGACTGCAGAAAATGCACAGGAAATTCACTGTGGCCATCACAGGAATAAATTAATTGCTTCTGGCCAAAAACAAATGTGTGTTTAGAAAAAGCCCAGAAAAAGGCGTTTAGAGACCCTGTCTAAATGATAGCCTTCCTGTAGCTCAAACAGTAGAGCGTGAAAGGTCATGGGTTTGATTCCCAGGGAAAGCAAGAACTGATAAGAATTTAATTATACCTTGAAATGTAATGTAAGTCGCTTTGGATAAAAGTGTCTGCCAAATGCATAAATGTAAATGATAGGCTTCCTCATTTGATGCAATTAAACATCACCAGCTGTTAAACTAAAGTGAGCCACTTTACCTTTTCAATAAGAATCCCTCAGCGGCAAACATAATAGAATCTTGTTAGGAGTCAAACTGCATTTGATTCTGGCACAGTATTCAATTCTGTGCTGTCGGTGGGACACTCTGAGAAGAGGCTGAAAAGGCTTTTTCTGTTATTAGCCATAAATTAGATTTCTATGGACTCATCTGTCAAGAAAGACCTCTGTTCATTTGGGTGGCTGACGCTCTGCTGCTACAGGCGCACACACACTCCCTCCCTCTCACCCAGTGATCTTAGTCTCATTTATGGAATAGTCACTCGACATGAGGTCAATCAAGAGATCATGAATTATGCAGTTATGAGGTGCATCATCAGGTAATAAAAAACACTCGCAGCACCAAAGAGAACCCCACAGATAGTGACTGTCTCTTTAAATAAGTTTTAAACACTCACTAAATGCCACTGGCCGGACCGTTAGTTCCACCAACTCATGCCATTGGTTGAGATTTAACCCAATCTGGGCACTCAAAAAGTAGATTGCAATTCTATCTGATGCTGCTAGTTGTTGGTTGGTTGGACGGACGGATGGATTTGTGGTGTGGGTGGCACAAGGAGAATGAGACGACCCAGACACAGTCAATAAGAACGGAGAAATTCAGAGAGAGAAAAAAACACTAGCTCATTAGTTTCTCAATAGATTCATTGATTAGACTGACAGATACGCATGTGCCCATATAGATCCACAGTTGCCTTAGTAGTCACTGCAATATTTACCTAATCTAACATCCTTTGAACTTCAATATTGTGCCAACAATTCTTGAAATATTTTGTGTCACAAAAGATTAGAACACTAGATTAAAACACTTTTCCCTGGCAGACTGCAAGCTATCTCTCTGAAATTGCATCATAGAGTGGAGCTGGAGATTCTCTCATGATTTCTTTCCTATAAAGGGGTCATGAACTGCATTTTTTAATAATGTTTCCTGATGTGCACTCTTTTATTCCTCTGATTTGAATACTGTGTTGCTCTGTTGTGAGACTTCCATGTAAACACCCACTGCTATGATTGGCTAACTCCTTTGCATATGATATACACAAGTATTACATGTGGAACTCTGTCAAACTTACTACATTGTTACTATTACAGCTGTCGAGATTAACTAATCGTGAAAAGTGTTTATTATAGCATTACATTTAGATCTAATCCTGTTGCATGAAATCAGTGGTGAGTGAGTCTGTTGAGAGCCTGCAGTGATCTCGTCATTGCAACTCGATTTCTGCACTCTCATGAATGCTTTCATTGCTGATCATTACTTTATTAAAATTAGTTGCATAGAAAGGTAGATTGGTCTAATTTAAATCTGAAAAGTTTTAATTACCCTTGGATAACTGCTAGTCGGTCAGAGTTAATAAGATAAAGTCTTAACATGATGGTTGTGTTTATGCATAAAATGATCATTTTCATGTTAAAGGAGTAGTTCACTTTGAAAAAAGTTTTTGCTGATAATTTGCTCACCCCCATGTCATCCAAGATATCCAAAGAAATTAAGGTTTTTGATGAAAACATTCCAGAATTTTCTCCATATAATGGACTTCATTGGGAACCAAACGGTTCAAGGTCCAAAATTGAGAGTTTCAGTGCAGATTCAAAGGGATTTAAACGACACCAGACGATGAATAAGGGTCTTATTTAGGACTCTTCAAGTCATAACTCGAAAAGAGATTTGTTCATTTTGAGGGCAAGGCGAGCATTTGTGCTTATATAACTTAAACTTTTTTATTTATTTTTTTAAATGACCGATCGTTTCGCCAGATAAGACCCTTATTCATCGTCTGGTGTCGTTTAAAGCCCTTTGAAGCTGCACTGAAACTGTCTTTTGGACCTTGAACCGTTTGGTTCCAATTGAAGTCCATTATATGGAGAAAATCCTGGAATGTTTTCATCAAAAACCTTAATTTCTTTGGATATCTTGGATGACATGGGGGTGAGCAAATTTTCAGCAAACGTTTTTTTTAAAAGAGGACTACTCCTTTAAGGCTGATAATGGGTACATAGCTATATTAAAAACACTATACTATTTTGTCTGATGTACAGTATAAAAAATTGGATAAATTTTTATATTTGCTGAAGACACCAAGATCATTTTAAATAAAAAAAAGGGATATAATTGCATTCAATTCTAGTATCGGCTGTCAAGGCTTATACTTAAATTAAAACATTTAAAAACAATCAATTAATGTAATTTTGTTTTCAGTGCTCCTCAACAAATCTTATTGCAGTTCAAAGTATCAGTCACTGTAAGGCATACACATGTGCATGTCTGTATCTCTCATGAGTAAAGAGTGAAATATGTGTTATAGTCGAGTGAAAATCCCCTGATAGTCTAGTGCTTGCCTGCTGGCTAACAAGTAAACCAGTTCACTGTGTCTCTCCAGTCCAGTCCATGCCAAACTGGGCCATAAAGCACTTTATTTTAACAGCAAACACTCATCTGAATGACAATTGACTGAATAAGGTGTTATTTTTTCCTCATTAAATCTAAGGCAATTATAGAGCCACAACTGTTTCATGTATGACGCAAACAGTCCATTACCTGGAGGTCCTTGTAGTTTGGCCTTTTTCACTGAAAAGGAAAGAAAAAAACACAAAGTAAGTGAAAGCCACAAATAGCAGGAAAGTGAGATTTTTTTTGCAGTAATACAATACCTGATAAAAGGTACAAAATACAGATACAGACAAAACACATAAATGATTTTATCACAAATGTCCAGAGCAAGTTTAATCCCAACAAACCAAACCTGTTATTTGCTGGCCCATAGTACAAATTATTACACCTCTCCCAAATGATTTCCACTAGGCCTACCTGGAGAAAGTGTTAGCATTTACATGTAATAGCATTTCAATAGGAGCTGTTTGGCTGACGCAAGAGTCAAGACCCCCAAGTAAGCAATCGTCGTTCAAGAGAACAACATTAAAGACGATATTTTGAAGAATATGGGTAACCGAACAGCGAACAGTCGATGGGCCCCATTGACTTCCATAGTATAGTAGAGTGGGAATAAATACTATGGAGGTCAATGGGGCCCAAGTTTGGTTACCCATATTCTTCAAAATATCTTCTTTAATGTTCAGCAAAAGTAAGAAATACAGGTTTGGAAAAACTTACGAGTGAGTAAAAGATGACAATTTTTTAATGTTTGGCTGAATTATCCCTTTTAAAGTGGCAGAAGGCAAAACAGCGCTCACTTATAATAAACAGAACAATATTGTGCATTGGCGTGGTGCTAATATAGTTATCGTTCTCGATGTGGGCTTTACATTATTCACAGGCTCTAAAACATTGTAGCAGAACTCCTGGTTAAAACGACATAGTGACTATCTGCACAGATCTGACACAAGAAAGATATCACTAGATATCCGGCAAGATTTGACTGCAATTTTTGGTCAGATTAGAAAAGCAGAGGCTACAGCGAGTTTACCACTGGCATGCACACATGTGATGCGGCGGCCTCATACACGTAGATCCACACAGCACCAGATGGCCGGAGGATTACACACAAGCTCTATCCCTCCCCCCAACACCAGCATCGTGCTGAATCCATCAAACTTCACTTTCCCCTACTGCCTGTGTTTGCTCTCTATATGTGGAGATCAAACTTCTAAACAAATGAACACTTCTCAACAATCCAAAGCAACACAAAACACTGCAAATCAAATCTGAAGCTCTACCCTTTTCTCAGTCTTTTTAAAAAACCTAACCGTAAAACATGGCCCGGAGCAGAGCGCTGATAGAAAAGGCAGAACATAATGATCCACTGTTGCATTCATGATGAGAGCAAATCATATTTATTTTGTACCGTTATCCCAGAATATCTCTCTATTCATCATCGAGATGTCAGTCTCTTTTGATTTTCTGTATATGCTTCCTCTCTCACGACGGCTGACAGCATGACAGATCTTTGTGACACAAAAGACCTCACAGAACAGCAATTTACTCTCGTCCAGACAAACTAAAATCAATTGTATTGGATTTATAAAGAGAGGAAACTCCTATATAGTCTAAAATGGATGGCATGCTCATATGCATGCATTTGGTCACTGGAAATTTCAAGTTTACATACTATTTACTTCTAAGGGCAGAATATTTAGCTGCAGTAAACGATTCCAAATCACAATAGATCAACCGAACTGATAAATTAACTAGACTTTTATATTTTCTAAGAAATGTGAAGTGGTGCTTTGCCATGCAAAAGCAGTCACCACTATTCTAAGTTGCTCTGTGTGGTTTAACACAGTTATAGTGTAGTAAACAAGTATAATGTAGTATAGTTATAGTTAAAAAAAACTTTTGCTGATACTTTACTCACCCCCATGCCATCCAAGATATCCGTGTCTTTCTTTCTTCGGTCGAAAAGAAATTAAGTTTTTTGATGAAAACATTCCGGGATTTTCTCAATAAAATGAACTTCAATGGGAACCAAATGGTTCAAGGTCCAAATGAGAGTTTCAGTGCAGCTTCAAAGGGCTTTAAACAACACCAGATGATGAATAAGGGTCTTATCTAGCGAAACGATCGGTCATTTCAAAACTAAATAAAAAAGTTTAAGTTTTATAAGCACAAATGCTCGCCTTGCTCTGTTCTGTGATGAGCATTCGTGACTCTCCTGTTCAAACTCAAAATGAACAAATCTTTTTCGTGTCATGACTCGAAGAGTCTTAGACAAGACCCTTATTCATCGTCTGGTGTCATTTAAAGCCCTTTGAAGCTGCACTGAAACTCTCATTTGGACCTTGAACCGTTTGGTTCCCAATGAAGTCAATTATATGGAGAAAATCCTGGAATGTTTTCATCAAAAACCTTGATTTCTTTCCGACTGAAGAAAGAAAGACATGGACATCTTGGGTGCCATGGGGGTGAGTAAATTATCAGAAATTTTTTTAAAAAAAAAAGTGAACTACTCCTTTAAATGGAGTATTTTACTTACACTGTATTATAGATAGGCTACTGAGCATTTGACATACAACGTTCAGGAGTTACACTAGCATATAAATGCCTTCAAAACTACTGGCATCCATTGAAGCCACGACACTCCAACGAGTGGTGTATTTGCAAATGTGATATAAACGTAGGCTACACTTAAATCAAGTGACAAAAGTTAATTCACCTCAGTCTCAAGCTAATCTTTAACATGATAGATGGCTACTGAAGTATGTCAAGTCAACAACATGTGAACAAATATTACATTTGCTCAAATTTAGTCCCCAAAACACACCCACCATTCTGTCATGTGGATGAAACGCAATAATCCGAGGTAAAATCAATGTGTGTTTGGTGTCAGACACAATCAAAGCGGACAGGACAGCCAGACAGGTGATCACAGCATATGCGGTGCCATGACAATTCGGCAGCGGGAAACCACGTTAAGCGCATTAACAGAGAAGATGAGTCGCCTCCAATCCACAGTAACACACATACGAGTCCGTGTTCCACTTTATTGTTCATTTTGTTTTTGATACCTATTTAACTTTTATCATAACCTGTTAGTGTTACCTGTTGCGTGAACCGATTTCAAATAGCCCACATTTCAATTTTATATCACACGCTATTTGAAGAAGCACATAGACACAGTAAAAGTGAGATAATGCAATAACAAGAAAGCTGAACAATATTAAAAGGTCCCAAACACTTTAACTTACCTCGCACGCACAGAAGCGACATTGCTGAGATTTTATTCCAACACAACACAGTTATGACTTAATCACCTACTGTGGCATTTGCCACTTTATTTCCTCCCCTATCGAAATGATATTTGAAATTGCGAAAAACAAACGTAGTTGTTTAAATTCATCATAAAAATAAGAGTGAAGTACCGACTGTGTTTGCAACGCGCCTGAGGAACAGTTCGGCGTACCCATGGCGTTAGTGAGTGACATGAGCACGGTCCAATCGGCTTCAAGGAACGGAGAATGTGGGCGGGTTTAAACGATTATGGGAATAACGTTTTGTACGAGTACAGGTGTGTAAAGTCCTCTTTAACCCGCATATTTTATAACATCTGTATCATTATAATCTTTTAAAACAAACGAATACCCTGTGGTTTTCAACAATTAACTGCAGGTTTTGAATTTTCAATTTAATCAAGTGTAAAGTTAGACATTTTACACACCTGTAGTCGAGACAAGAAGAACGTGCAGATTCTTAAACAAAAATTGAATAGAAAGAAAATAAAGAAACAATAAGACAAAATGGACAGTAATGTTTAGTTTCTACTGATTTAATCGCATCTTTATTAGTGTAACAAACTCTTATCAGACTGTGGTGAGCCATTTGACTTGGATTTATGCATTTTGGGGTACAATTGCGTCATCTAGTGGTGATCATATGCTTCTTCATAATACAATCTAAATGAATTTATATTAATAATTATAGTCATATTAAAAGTTACCGTAAACCCGAACACGCTAGTATCTGATTTAGCAACACAATCAACGGCAAATGGAGATGCAAATACCTGTACAGAATATATAAAAAGGTCAATTCAGGATTAAACTGGTTAGTTTTTATAGAGAATGGTTTAAATTTAACCCAGTGTTAAGTTTAGCTTAATTGTTATTTTTTTTAATTCAAATTCTTTCTATAGTTCTGATGGATTTAGGTTGCATATGCTTATAATTTAAATCGACTTTAGATTGAAAAATATTAACTGGAAATATGATTTTGTGGGGTTATTTAGGGGGGAAATATGTTATAATTATTATTATTAATAATAATAATAACAATGAATGTTGATTTTAGTAATCATTGGTGGTCTCTTGCTTAAAGGCGCTATAGAAAATAAAGTTGGTATTATTATTATTACACATCATTCCATAGGACAAAAACGTTCCTCATTAGGCCTAATTTAAACAATAGAGGTAGGTTATTTACATTTAGGTCTGTACGTAACGGCATATTTTTATTGTTTAAATTAGTTTACAAAATATTCATTTATCAATTGACCAATATATATTGATAATCGTTACATAAACCCTGTCATGTTTTCTCTGTCGTTAACTATACGTTTCTCCACCAAAGCAGAGAAAAGGGAACAAATAGCACGTGTACGGGGGCGTGGCCTGATAAGACTTTGCCTGACACGCAACCAATGAGAATCTATTTCGTCGAAATATATTCCTTTTATTCAAATATATTCAAATATAGTATTAGTACGCAGTTGTTATTGGTCCGTGAACGAGAAAGCGACCAATCGCTTAAATGACAGCCCTTCAGCTGTTCGAACGTCCCTCCCCCTAGTTATTTTTTAGCAAATCCCGGAAGTATTGTTTTTTAAAGGGACAGAATAATTTCATGGGCGAGGGCTTTGGACCAAGAGCCAAGCAGAAAATAGCAAAGGCCCGTTGGCATAGGACGTGGAAAGGAGAAGAAAGGCAATCAAAATAGCTTTGTCGACATTTTGAGACCAGGATCTTGTACCCAGGCTCATCGGTCAGATATAACGTTACCTTCGTTCCACTGTGGGATTTCAACGCAGATAGTTTGACGTCGATTACACTGAAGATCTTGAGATCCTGCCTGCTGTCTAAAATAGCATCAAACTCTTTCTCCAGATATGATGGGAATGTTAGTTTGCTGACTGCTGCAGTCCTTGTCATTGTCATCGTTGTCATCGTTGTATGTTTGCTGTGGGTGAGTTCTCTTTGTGTTACCATCCTCCTTTAGATCACTCTCATTTCACCATTTATATATATAGATCAGTCTCATTTCACCATATGCTAACCATCTGAGATCATAATGACGAAGGATGAAATTTTAATGTGTAAGTTACCTTCGCAATCTCACTGCTCAATCATGTGTTATAGCTTACCTTATTAAGCTAAACTCTTTATTTAAATCTAAGATTAAATGATGAAATGATCCCCAGTCTGAAATAAAGACCCCCTACCTAGGTCTTTTCCATCTATTGTATTTGAAATGATCTCACGTGTGTTTGAAAATGCCTGATTAATCACAGCCTGCACACACAATGCATACAGGGGCTGCTGTATGTTCATGCGCAGGGGGGCGTTTCTGCTTTGTCTGATTCATGCCATTTCATCCACTGAAGTCAACTTTCATCAGTGCGAAAGCCACAGGAATTTCTCATCTCAATGCCTCTCCGTCTTTATCCTTTAGTTTTTATTTTCTTTTGTCCTTTTTTTGATTTATTACATTCTTTGTGCTTGAAGTGTGCATGATTTTGTTTCTGTAATGTTACACCCCTAGCCACGGGCCCTCATGAATCATGCCTTAGTGGTGGCACAGTTTATTTAAAAAGGTTCGCCTGTTTGCTTCAGAATCGGTTGCTGCTGACACAACATTGCGAATACATTATGTTGTACTTGTAGCCTAATTATCAGATTCAATCGAGAAAGACAGGATTCAGCATCATAGTTTTGGCAGTGGGTGGGTGTGCGCACACAGGTTGCAGAATCTGTAAGAGGCAAGCATCCATCCTGCTCATTACTGATGCCAGACAGGACGTCAATAGAATGGCACAATGGAAGGCTGCAGAGTGATTTCTATTGTCCAAAAAAAGAAAAGTAAGATGAATAGTGGATCACCAGTGACCCCAAGTGTGCTCTTTCTCTCTGTCCTAAAAGAGCTGCAGGTAGAATGTGCCCTTTATCACCAGCTTGAAGTCTGAATATTAAGAGCTTCAGAACAGCTCCTTAATGCCCTTGCTGTGTGACCTCTTTCTGTGTGCCCGTCAGCAGAAGTATGTATTACATCATTGGGTTAGTGAGGGAAATGCATGGTAGGAATAGTTGCAGCAAATCGGAAGATAAGCTTGTCAAGCTGGCGTAAGAAGCAAATGCATGTTGGAGATGGTTATTCACTGTGAACTGTTTTAGCATGCGTCTTTAAGGCCTGAAGTGACACCTTTTCTGCAACCGATACGTGTAAATGTTGAATGAGGGGTTTCAATTCAACATCTCCCCTAAATGCTCTTTCTCTCATCTTGATGTGAGTAAGGGTGGTGTCGGTCCATTAGCACTGGTCTTTTCAGTGTTTCTCTGGATTCAAGGTTCTTTTTTTTTACAGACTATCCTTGCTATTGAGTTTGGGCCTTTTGGATCCTTATTCCAGTTTGAGGTGGCCTTAATATAATTGCTAAAGGAAAGCATCACTGTTATTATTGATGATACTTATGGTTTTTTTTTTTTGCACAAAATCTAAGAGTACATTTACACGACAACGATGGACTAAAAACAGAAACGTTTTTCCTGTGCGTTCTTCACGTACTGGCGACAACGTCGTCAAAACGATCCCCGTTCACACGGATCCACGAAAACGACTAAAAGCGCCCTATTCTGCTGCCAGGCCAGTAGTTGGCAATGTCACTTTGTAAAGAAACACTACGTGCTTATAGATCTTATATAGGCTCCGCCCCTTTTCACCGTTTTGTCTTCCGGTCTGTATTTTCACAGCGATCTTGCGTATTTTTAAATGAACGGCTCGTAAAATCTTCCTGGTTGTCTGACATTTGTTAAGACATCTGCTTTAAACATTACAATCCTCATGATAACTTTCTTTAACGTTACATTGACTAAATCCACTTCAAAAGCTAATTAATAATTACTAATATGTTTTAAAGATGGCTGCGCCCTTGTTTCTCTGGTGCATAAGGTCTATAGACTGAACACGTAAAAAGCACAACTTCATCATTTTAATTTTTGTAGTTAACATAGAAATGATAATAATATAATTTTGAAAAATTAGAAATTCACTTTTCAAAAGTATGGGTTTTAAGGCCCCCAAAGTGCCATTGTCTTGTAAATGAACGAAGCACATAACAAAACTACTAAAGATTTAAAATAAAAACTGAAAATATAAAATTATAATTAATTAAAAACACTATAGTATATAAATAATACTAAAATAACAGCGTAGCAATACACTTTAACCCCAAAGCAACCGCATAGCAACCCCCTAACAACCAGTCAGAATATTGTGGCAGTGCATTTGAATTGGATAGAGTTTGGATTATCTTGGTCAGTACTTCTTTATTCCAATGCATTTGTGTTTATACATCTATATGCACATTTGATTTGTAACATTTTGAACCTTGGCTTCTTTAAATAGCCGTAGAGATGCCATGGATGGTTAATCATGATAGCCAAACCCGCTCTACTGGTGACTTAGATAAGGATTTCAATAATAGAAAATGTTCTCCCAGATCAGTATCACTGGATTAAGTGTATGTGCAGGCAAGTATGTGAGCATGTGCACAGGTCTGATCCAAGCAAGCCAGCTTGAAAACAAGGCTGCTTATCATTCAAGTATGACTAGTCTCTTAATTTTAAGAATGAACAGTTTGAATGTTGCCATAGGCTTTAGCAATATATATATATATATATATATATATATATATATATATATATATATATATATATATATATATATATACACACACACACACACACACACAAAACACTGAAAACAGAACATTATATAAAATACAGGACATACATTTTAGGCAAAAATAAATAAATACATATTGCATGTTCTGTGCAATACAGCAGATTTTCAGCATTTTGTAAAACAGTAGGAGTTAATATTGTAGTTTAGCTATATCTAGTTTGTGATCTATTAATGTACTGTAATGTTTAGTTAAATCTATACAAGTTATATATATATATATATATATATATATATATATATATGAAGAGTTCAGATGCAAAGGCCTCTAAGTGCCATTTGAAATTTTCTTCTAAAATTGTCATTTTTATCAAGCTTGTATATTTAAGCTCAGTAATATTACTTAAATGGCAATGAAGATTACCTATTAATTGTCATTTAAGTGAAATTACTGAACTTAAATACACAAGCTTGATAAAAATGGTCATTCTAGAACAAAATTTCAAATGGCTTTTGCATCTGAACTCTTCATATATATATATATATTGTATAGATTTAACTAAACTAGAATATTAACTCTTATTGTTTTTTTTTAACTAAAGTTCTGCTGTATTGCCACATAACAGGCTATTTTTAGCACTGCCATAGATATATGTCCTGTACTTTGTGTAGTACTTTGCTAGGCTAATTGCAGGTTAGCAGGAGTTTGTGTGGAATGGATTGTATGTCTGTGCGCGTCTCTTTGTACGAGAATAACACCATATCTTTTCATCATCTTTCTGCCTTCATATCCCAGCTCCCTTTTCTCTGCAGTTATCTTTCATTTCACCTTTGCCCTCAAATCCACCTTCCACCATCTATTCCCTTTCTCTAA
The DNA here is from genome assembly GCF_988280905.1 of Pimephales promelas. Lineage (NCBI taxonomy): Eukaryota > Metazoa > Chordata > Actinopteri > Cypriniformes > Leuciscidae > Pimephales > Pimephales promelas. Next base: position 40,194,380 of record NC_142772.1, read on the forward strand.
TTACGCCCTTACTCTGTTTCAGAGAAGTAAATGTGTCACCTACTACAACAACCCCCACCTTGGAGAGCGTATTACCAAGGGCATGTTAGTTACAGTCCTCGTTCATCAGTGTCAGCTGCTAATCTCTACAGTGGGACTAGCCTTGATATCTAGCATCAGCTCTGTTTTTGTTATTGTAGTGACGCATACAGACTTCCACAGCTGATTCCTCATTGTACTTCATTGTGTTGCAGTGCCTTTTGTTATGTAGTATCATTTTATTGATCTATTTATAGCATGCATTCTCTGGGATAGGGTTTGTTATAAAGATGTGTATCTGTAATACACACTGATCATTCAAAGATTGTGCAAGTGCAAGATTGCTATACCGTTTCTCTGCATTTTTTTCTTCTTAAAACATTCTGCGCTTTACTAGAGTGTAGTCTTGAGTCTCTTTCTCTCTCTGACCTCTGTGCAACATAAAAAGTGAATAAAGTATAAAAGTCAGTGTATTGAAGGTGTGACTAGCAGAAATCGCATACTGTGTGTTTACATTATCTGTGGAGAGAGCACAGGATTGCACCTTTTGTGTTCTCACTTGGCTCATTGGAGTGGAAAACAGGAAGTTGAACAGCTGAGTATTATAGCGTCAGTCTTGTGGGACTTCAATGGTTTGAAGTGCTTTTATTTGCCTTGCGTGTAGACTTTTTGTTTAAAACTTCACAACCACTATGTTAATCAAGTAGTTGGTTGATGTACTGTAACAACATTTACATTGTTGCCATTCAAACAGTTGGAGGAAACTATATTAGTTTCCCTTGGGAGAAATAATTAAATGTTTAATAAAAATAATAAATACGGTAATTAAATAAAAATATTTACAAATATTCAAAACACATGAAAAAACATAATATAAAAACCATATTTGATTAATACAATGATGCTTTCGTTTCTATTGTTCATATGTAATTTGCATGTACACTCCTGTTAATTTGAGGTCAGTAAGAATTTATTTTATTTTTACAAAAAGTCTCTTATGCATTTATTTGATCATTTAGATAATGAAATATTGTTACAATTTAAAATATCTGTTTTATATTTTAATATATATTTAAAATGCCAATTATTCCTGTGAGGGGAAAAGCTGAATTTTCAGCAGTCATTGCTCCAGTCTTCAGAATTCTGATATGCTGAATTGGTGCTCAAGAAGTTCATATTTTTTTGGAAATACTGATACTTTTTGTAAAGTATACTGAGATTTTTATTTATTTATTTTTTTGACTGAAAAGGGATATAAACGCACTCTCAAACGTGGAGGAAGGTACGAGTTAGAATGTAGGCCTAGCTGTGAGCTTTAACAGTCCCTTATTGTCCAGTTGATCCCAGCTTCAGCTCAGATCCAGAATAGCTACAGGCAAAGTATTTGGAAGACAATAAAACTTGTTTTGAAGATGTAACAGAGAGCAGTGTTGCCTGCCTAGTGCCTACTACAGTGTTTTGTCAGCATCATAGCCTACACCAAATCTATGCTGCTGAAGCACCACTGAGTGTGTGTATGTGCAAATTTGTGTATAGTGTGTTCTCTTGTATTTGTGTGTACTGTTTTGCTTCACTCTGTATATCTGAGTTCTCAGAGGCCAGCTCATGTCTCAAGCCACGCCCCCAAGCATTCCTTATATGGGCACGGAACATGTGCTCTTAAAGGAGAAGCGTGTGTTTCTCTGCTAGGCATGTTTTCAATTTAAGCTCACTAGATCTTAGATCTCTGCAGTGACTGGTGTAACACCTTTTCCCCTTTTACAACCCCATATGCAAAGTAACCCTCAAACACTGAGCATAAGCTCTCCGCACCACCTCCTCCCCCTATACCTCCCTCACTGCATCTAAAGAGATGAAATTAATCTGCGTCTGCATGCGCTAATACTTTCGTTTAAGTGCATGCGGAATTACCTCTCCTTATTTGGAAGATGCGCCTGCATTTGAAAGAGGTCTGTGGCATGTTGCCTGCGGACACATTTACACAAACACACACACACCCATGCCTTCACACCCATCAGAATCTCTGTTTCTGTGCAAGGGCAGATAACACACTTTCATGCAGAAACGTATCCGCTCAGCTGTGCACTTCCCCTTTGAGCTCTTTTCCCCTTTTTTTTTCTTTTTTTAAATGTACAGCATTTGAGTAAAGCATGCTCATTTGTATGAATGCTGAACTGCGCTTATATTTGTGGACATTACGACATATTTTATGTTCATAAAGGCTGCATTTATTTGAGGAAAAATAAAGTAAAAACAGTAATTGTGAAATGTTATATATAAATGCTTGATGGCATCGCCGAATGTTCAGAAATGATTTGGTGCTCAAGAAACTTTTCTTATTATCATCTTTATTTCAGGATTCTTTGATAATAGAAAGTTCAAACGGACCGCATTTATTTTAAATCTAAATCTGTTGTAACTTTATTTTCAATTTCATGTGTTCCTCTGAATAAAAGTCTGACCCCAAACTTTTAAAGTTATCCCTAAAATTAAAGTGCATCTCTTCATTGGCATATTTGCCTCCAAAGTAACACTCTGGGTTGCTCTGGAATGCCATTATTAGACAAGAAGACACACACACACACTGGCACTTATGCACACAATAACTCACTGAAGCTCTATGAGGGAATACATTGCCTCTGCAAAACAAGCTGAACAGGTGGGCGGGACTTTTGAGGTTTCCCTTTTACCTTCACACCTATCAGGACAGTCGCTGTGGCATCTGATCCCCCTCCCTATGACCAATCAGATGAAAGCACAGCCAGCCCCACTCTTACATGAGTTGTGTGCTGACTGAGCAAGCGAGCACGCCTTCAGTTACCAGCTGAGAGGAAGTAGGCTGAAAGGCAAAGCAGAGGATTGAGAGAGAAACAAGTGGTGAGAAATTTAACAAGAAAGAGAGAGCACAAGAAGGGAGGGAGGACTAAAGGCGGTATACCAAAGCTGCTTTCATTGTTTTGAAGTTATTCGAGGGGAGAAAGATGTGTGTGAGATGGTGGTGGTGGTGGGGGGATTTAGAAGTGAAAAGTGGGGTAGGCTGGGAGGGGGGTGGGAGTATTACAGAGTTTATATGCATGTGCCAAAGGGAGCCTGAGAGAGGTTTTGTGTGTGAGTTATTGAAAGAGGGAGAGAGAGAGGGGGAGTTTGGGAGGGTGGAAAGAGAGATTCACAGTTGGGCATACCAGAATAGCAGTGCAGGGAGAGCATAAACGGCGAGATGTGCCTTTATAGACTGCTTGAACAAGAAACCTTGATTGGACTCAAGTCTTGTATGTTTCTCTCTCCTCTCAGGGGAGGAACAGAAATAAAGGCCTGCACTCCCTCATCATTCCATGCAAGTAACCTTTCAACTCCTCAGTCTTGAAGCAAGAACAACCACGACTTTAGAGCACCGACAGAGAGGACGGAGAAACAGACCAGTAGGAAAGGGCTGGAGTTCTTAGAGAGGTGAGTCAAGAGGTTAACATGAATTCTGCACTGTTTATGGGTGGTTTAAACAGTGACAGCAGTTTGACATGGTGGCATACTTCATCTAAAACTATTGTAAACATTGTGCTTAAGTATTGTTCATGTAGTTTGTATTAATTGAGAGGCTACATTTTGAATATGCCCACTTTTAAAAGTTCATTTGTCACTCCACTTGCTATTTAAATGAACTGAAGACTAGCTGTAAAAATAGTGAAAACCTAGTTAAGGCACCCCAATTATATTTAGAACCTATGTTTTTTTTTTAGTTTATGAGTCATTGACATTTTTTTGAGTCATTGACATCATGTTATACTTTATCAAAAAAGTATTTTAATCAACATGTTTTCTGTGTATTATTTATAGCTTATAAATTCAGTTTGTATGCCCTTGTATTTAATGGGATGCTACATTTAGAATATATTTGTAGTTAAAAAAAATTGTCATGTACCAAAAAAACTGTTAGCTAAAAATTTGAAAATGGTGAAAAACAGTTTAAGCGCATAAATTACGCTTCCCTTCATATTGATTTTAACCTGAAGGTTTGCTTACGGTTGTTTATGAGTCATTGCCATTTTTTGCAGTGGTATCAGTGTCTTGCAGTGTGATATGTTTGACTTTAGTATTATTTTTAACCAATAAATTCATATTTTATGGCCTTATAATAATGGTGACTAGTTTAAAGGAGTAGTTCAGTTTTAAAAAAAACTTTTGCGGATAATTCACCCTCATTTCATCCAAGATGTCCATGTCATTCTTTCTTCAGTCGAAAAGAAATTAAGGTTTTTGATGAAAACATTCCAGCATTTTTCTCCATATAATGAACTTTACTGGTAACCAAACGGTTCAAGGTCCAAAAGACAGTTTCAGTGCAAACTGCAAACTGTTCAAAGGGCTTTAAACGATTCCAGATGATGAATAAGGGTCTTATCAAGCGAAACAATTGCTTATTAAAAAAATTAAAACAAAGTTTAAGTTTTATAAGCTCAAATGTTCGCCTTGCTCTGTTCTGTGATCGTGACTCTCCTGTTCGAACTCGTTCATCAAAATGAACGAATCTTTTCCCGAGTCAATTTGGTCATTTCGTTCGTTGAATGAACCAAATGACACAAAAAAAGATTTGTTCCGTTTTGTTACCAGTAAAGTGCATTATATGGAGAAAAATCCTGCACTGTTTTCATCAAAAACCTTAATTTCTTTTCGACTGAAGAAAGAAAGACATGGACATCTTGGATGACATGGGGGTGAGTAAATTATCTGCAAAAGTTTTTTTTTAAAAAGTGAACTACTCCTTTATAAATTATGCTTTTAAAGTGAATGTGGATTTGAACCACATTTTTATTTTGCTGTGCAGTATATGTCAATGGTCAACCACCCATTTATGAACATGGGAAGTGTTGAAAGTGGAAAAGGAAGTAGTTTCGTAGAGACCCTTAAAGAAGAAAAAGCTGTCTCATGCTTTTTCTTTTTGTCATGTCATATCTGTCAATCCACAGAATGAATCCATGGCATCATGCCCCGTGCTATCTAGAGATAATACTTCAGCTATTGGTTTTGCAAGCTGACAGGCTTTTAGTTGTGGAGAGATACGCTTAGTTAGAGGTGTGCTTGTGAGTCTTTGTTCCTGTTGTAGTCTGTAATGACATTTAGTGGCTTCCTCCGTTATAAAAGCCAGGTGTTTTGCAGAAACCTCAAGGCTGCACACATCATCACTGTACCTTAAGGGTAGAGATCTACACTCACACCCATGAGATGTTCTTTCTCAGTGACTCACTCTCTCACATGCATGGTGAGAAAGCATTCATGGTTTTTACTGTTTTTACTGCATGCCTTATTTATGTTGATGCGATTCAGTGAGGGAATAAACTCTTTCAGCTGTATTTTAGCTTGACTGAATCAAGAATTGTTTTTTTGAGAATACTTCCATGCTTCCATAAAAGACAAAAAATTGAATACTTTCTTGGCAGGTTGAAGCTAGATGAGATGGCATCCATAAATATGGAGCTAAACTAGCTATATCGGGCTCATAGCTATGATAAACAAGCTCCATGGTGGCTCTATAGGGAGAATGGCTTGTTTAATAAAGCATGTTTTCCCAGAATGTTGTTTGGACTCAGGTCAACCATGGAAACAATGTTTGAAATGAAGCTCCAGTGTAATTTTTGATTGTTTAGTCATAAAGTTTCCCTTGGTTTCTATGAGTCCTTCCATTTCTTATCTGTGTCATTGCCTTGTTCCTGAAACTGAGAAACTAGAATGTGAAGAAGGAAATATTTTTGCTTCATTCTATAGCCATCAGCTACCACTTCATAATCATCACAAACATACGTGCAGCTGAAGAACACAGATGTCTTCTATTGCATTTTGATTAATATAAAATTATTTTGTTCTTAACATCCCCTTCATTTTCTCCTAATCATCTTATGGAGGTTTTCCATTGCTCAGTTTCTCACTAAGGGCATTAAAGGAGTAGTTCACTTTTGAAAAAACTTTTGCTGATAATTTACTCACCGCCATGTAATCCAAGATATCCATGTTATTATGTCCATGTCAAAATGAACAAATCTTTTTCTGAGTCATTTGGTTCATTCAACGAATGAAACGAACAAATTGACTCTGAAAAAGATTCGCTCATTTTGATGAACGAGTTCGAACAGGAGAGTCACAAACGTGCATTGCAGAACAGAGCAAGGCGAGCATTTGAGCTTATAAAACTTAAACTTTGTTATTCTTTTTTTAAATGAGCGATTGTTTCGCTTGATGAGACCCTTATTCATCGTCTGGAATTGTTTAAAGTCCTTTGAACAGTTTGCAGTTTGTACTGAAAGTGTCTTTTGGACCTTGAACCGTTTTGGTTCCCACTGAAGTGCATTATATTATAGAGAAAAATGCTGGAATGTTTTGATCAAAAAGTTTCATTTCTTTTTGACTGAAGAAAGAAAGAAATGGACATCTTGGATGACATGGGGGTGAGTAAATTATCAGCAAAAGTTTTTTGAAAAGTGAACTACTCCTTTAAGACACTATTTTCTGCTCTGAAACTATAGCTGTATTATGAAAGGCATTACACAAATTAAATTGACTTGACTAATTCTGGGCCAACTTCTTTTTCCCAAAATGATACCTAGTAACCCAAAAAAACACCATAAAGCTGAAAGCTACCCAATGGTTGTTTGGTTTCGCTATCTATTTTCTTCCACTCTGTATTGAATTCTCTGGGGGTGGGGATGAACATTCTTGCTTTTTTCTTTAACAGGCAGTGTGGATAAACTTAACTCTCAGTGTGTCCTTGAATTGTTATTATAACCTGGCTGGAATACAATTCATTCCAATGGAATTACTAGATTTGTAGATGCAACCATATCAAGAGACGTCCAGGAATAGGACTAAGCTGAGAAGGAAATCATGCAGTCGTTGATAGCAATTAATATTATAATTACTAGTTAAATTAGTATGTAAAATAGTCATATCACTGGCATCGTTTGCTTTGAATAAACACACTTTACATTTCTCATCCTTCTCTCTGTTTGTTGGTGTGTGTAACACCAGTGTGTTAGCTGGTGTGTGTCTTGTCAGCTGTATTTGACCTGGGGTTTAGGCTTCTATTCATGCTGAGACGTAAGATTCACAGCAACGCTCTGAAGGTCTTACATCATGTGTAACAGACCACCATATGCTTGGCCAACTCTGGAAAAAAAGACTTTTGTATAACCCAAATCTCTCAAAACTCTATACGTATACACTACCTTTCAAAATGCTTTAAAAATGTATTTGAAAGAAGTCTTCAGTGTCGCATGATAGTCCAGAAATCATTCTAACATGCTGAGTTTGTTGAAAACAATAAGGCTGCTTAATATTTTTGTGGGAACTGAAAAAGTATGTCTTACTGAACTGAAATGTGTTTTCAGTTATTTTTATTGGTTGTTTTCAGCTATTTACATTGTTTTTGTATCTGTCTGGTTTTGAATCAGGTCCTGGAATGCTGTTTGGTTACAGATAGTGTTTTTAAGTGTCCTCTATGCCCCGTCTGGACCTTTTGAAAGTTATTTCAGATCTTATGTCACTGTGAGGTGAGGTCTGCACCGTTAGCCGTTTGTCAAAGCGATGCCTAAAATACCCTCAAGCCCAAGTTATGCTGTGTGACCTCACAAAAACACTCTCCTTCAGTATTTATTTCTGTCTCTATCTCCTTGTATCTCTCCATGGTCTAATTAAATTGGCCACATAGGCCAATATTTTAAGGCCTATATTTTACTAGTGAACTCAAAAACGCTCAGGAACATACTGCCACCACTATAAGAAAAGAAAAATATCCATTAAAAACCAGAAAAGGTACTCGTCATTTTCTGCCAGGCCATTATCCGTTAACCCTAGGCTAAAACCTAACCTGTAATTCAAAATCGATATGGAAAATTCCTTCATATTAACACAGTACATTGTGCCCTAATTTTTAAAGACTTTTTTAGAGTATAAGCTCCTCCCTTGCGAGGCCACTGAATACTTAATTCAAGCAGTGTAATGCAAATGCTTCTCTTGGAAAGGCCAAATCCTCAACATTCTGTCTTTTTTTATATATATATTTTGTACTTTTATAGCCATCAGACTAACATACTTGTGCTTCATTAGAGGGTGCTCAGTGCATGGATATGCAAGATATGTCACACCACTGTTCAAAAAATTTGAGGTCAGTAAGAAATTTTAGTTTTTTGAAAAATGTAATTAAAAATTAAACCATTTATTCAGCGAGGATTGATTTAATAGATGTGACAGAAAGACATTTATAATGCTACAACATATTTCTGTTTCAAATAAACACTGTACAGTTGATCAATAGAATCCTGAAAAAAGTGCATCACCATGTCGACATGCATATTAATCAGCAAACATTAGATTGGTAACATAGTAAGTAATAATTAAAACAACCCAGAGCCCATCCTTTAGAAATCAACCTACCGGTCTACAATCTACACTCGATGAACTGCCCGTGCACAACAAAAAAACGCCAAGTCCAGATTGCGACCAAGTGGTGCACAATTGAGGTCATTCCTATTTCACTAAGGTCCACTCACTTCAAAATTTCTGGCCTCGCTACTGATGTGAAGTGCATAATTAGGTCCCTTTTCACTATCGTGGTATTCATCATTTTTAGTGCCTTTAACTGACAAGCAGATTATGATTTTCATAATGCAGTGGATTTGTCATTCTCTGTATATGATGTATACATCCTTAAGACGGCTAATTTGAAAGGAGCTTAATCATAGATATATATGATCACGAGACAGGAGTAAATAATGGCCCACATTCGACCCATAGGAATAGTTTGTTCAAAAATAACAAAATCTAAAACATTCTTCAAAATAGTTTTTTGTGTGTGTTCCACAGATGGAGGCCATACAGATTCAGAACAACATGAGTGAGATTTAAATAACAGAATTTTCATTTTTTGGTGAATTCACTGCGCTTCTGAAAAAAGAAGGACAAAAAGATTCCTTCAGCTAGAGTGCATTCAGACTACATCCATTTAGCTAAGCTTCAGTTGATAATGCTCACTTATATCGTGTTTTTCCAAAAGCCTTTACTTGGGGCTAGTGCTTATGTTCCTGTTTTTGTCCTTTTAATGAGCAAGACTGCTCGTTCTCTGATGCAAGACGGTACAAAGGTTCTGTTGTGCGTCTCCGTGTTTTGTCTGCCAGTCTTGATCCCAGACAGGCCTGAGCTCTAGAGACAGTGAGCCAGTCAGAGCAATGTAGTACAGTCTGTTCAAGCATGTGTCCTAATCAGATGGCATAAAATGAGTTTAGCGAGTCATATGATTGCTCTTTGTGTCTCTTCCCTGTTCGTGTGATTTGTTTGATTGATTTATTGACCAGTAAAACAATCTCTTTTGTAATTTAAATCTAGATGACTGATCAATATGAGCTTTGACATCTAACCTCACCAGCGCATGTATTGACAGGAATTTAACAAAACAAAAAAATGGACTTTAAAATCGATTTACAGTCACTGATTTGGATCATGTGCAGGTTGAACGGTGGGATGGTTACTGTTTTAGTTTTCCATTTAACCATTGTTCTCTGACAGGTTGTGTCTCTGGAATGCCTGGCTCAGGATGCAGCCGCTGAGCAGTTCACTCCTTTCAGGAGCCAAGGGGAGGCGTGATTGGCCGCTGGCCTTATCTGGCTGGAGCTGTAGGAGAGATATTATCTATTCATTGGCACGTTCTGAAAGGCCCCTCCCACCTCACTGACGCTCTGCCCTTGGTAAGTAAACTAAATGTACTATAGCCCTGTTCAGACTCCAAATCTGTTTTTGTGCATAGCCAATTGGAATCTGATCATATTTAGCATGTGTAAATGGCAAAAAAAAAAACATTCATGAAATACAGTTTTTACAAATCTGTTTTAAGCTACATTCAAAAGTGGTTTGAAATCCTATTCAAATCATATTTATGGAAATGTTTTTCAGTCTGATACAATTTCATGTATCTTTTCTGCCTATGTTTATGTGACGTTCTCACGCCACATAAAACGTAAACTGCAGACGTTTTTGTTGAAAACATGCTGAAATACGTTGCAGAAACGAATCGTATCTGAACAGTCGTGATGCGGTGTGAACAGTTTCCAATCGGATGCACAAATAACCGGAAGTGGAATGACAGTGTGAAGCCTATGATTACTGTTACCAAAGTAATTGTTTAGCAGGTTTGCTCTGTCGTCAAAGTTTAGTAGTCCAAATGTTGGGTGTTTCTTGAGTGTTTTAATAGCTCTGATACATAAAAGTGTTTTTTATGTCTCTATACTGTATAAACTTCATTGTCTCTTTGACATTTTCTCTTTTGTCAGGCCCCTGTTAGCTGCCTGTGTGTCTGGGAATGCTGTTTTTGCATCAGAGGGGCAGTTTTGGAGATGGGCGAATTCAGGGGCTAAGGACAGGGTCAAGATTCAAGGGTCAACACAACTTAGAAGCTGCAGGGGTGGATGTAGAAGGGTCTGAAGCCAAGCTGCAGGCTCCAACAGGCACGTAGGTTAGGAAAATGGTCATGCGCACATTTATTTGTATAAATGTATTTTATGACAGTGTTTCCTGCACCAGCTGTGACACTCCCTTTTTGTTACTCTCCCTTTAGTTGTGAATGCGATTTTTTCAGATTGTATTGAATGTGATTTGAGATAAAAAACAACAATCTGTGTGCCAAGAAATAATGGCAATGCATTGTCCTTGTGGACAACTAGGAAAAACAAAAGTTGACTCATATGAGCCGGTTCTTTTTAGTGAATCAAAACCATACAGCGTAAATAGATGGTCTGATTCCTAAATGTATTAACGTATAAAAAACATATTTAGTGTAATTAGCGGCCGACTAACTGTCTAAATGACAATAGCTACATTTCATGCACCTAAATAACCCATTAGTAATCTGATGGCTCAGTTGGAATCCAAATGAAATGTCCATTGGATGGAAAGGGGTGGTGTAGACCTGAAATAATTCAATCAATGGGTGAAAAGACTCTTCTCAAATGGATTAAAAAATGAGTTGGTGAGCTCATGAACATATGAGCTGGTTATTTTCAGTGTACTATTTATATGTGTTTCATATCAATTTGCTTATGCTTGTATATACCTGTTTGTTGTACTTCAGAAGCAGTGTGCACTGTGGAAATCAGCTTGTGCTAACTCCATAACTGACCCTTGGAAACTACAGCCTTCCATCCACCTAGACGGGAAGCTTACTTTCACTTTCACAGCCTTGTTGCACTTGTTTGGACATTCTAGAACTCTCTAGAGCTTGTGTCTTTATTATTTAACACTGCACAACTTCCCTTGAAACAATCACCCAGCACAAGCAAAGTCACTATGCGTCACATCCACGTGGAACTGGCTCGTAAAGAGCCGGCCGTAGAGCTTCCAGCCCAGGATGGCGATCTGCCTCTGCCTAGCACTCGGAGCGAGAGCCCTGAACCTGGACTACGTCGAGTAGTTCCCAGACCTTTTGGAGAAGAGGAGATCAGACTGCAGAAGGTCTACCAGCTGTCCATTCTCTCACAAAGAGGTGGTTTTGGAGAAAATCAAGAGACTCTGCGACCCATCAGAGTAGGCATGAAACGTAGCCTAGAGGGGACGTCGGCCCCTGTCGCCCACAAGCGTCTTTTCCAAAAAGATGATGATGACGATGACGAGTCCGATGGGGGGGTGCTGTGTGGGTCTGGGGTGGATCCACTTTTTTACAACTCGTTCCTTGAGCACAGAGACTCAGAAATCCCTAGGTCTCCTCCCCTTTCCCCTTCGCATCCACCAATTCCTGGTCGCCGCCCAGCCCAGCACAACCACGACAGGCCTATCCCGGACGTCTTCGCCCCGCTGTCCCCAAAATCTCCTCCAATGGTGGACCCTCACTCCACCTGGGGTCACTGCGAGGGGAGTCCTCCTACCCGTACTCCCAGGACCGAGGCCTCCACAGCAGGAAACGTCCCGGCTGGCTCCAGCGAAGAGCCACAGAACGAAGGCCACAACTCTGTGGACGTCAAGAGCATGTTGTGTGCCAAAGAGAGCAGTTGGGCACCCGTCCCATTTTCAACACCCGCTGAAGCTGTTGAATGGGGGGCAACTTTCGAATCTTCTCCTCCACCATTGGAGACAAAGACCTCCTCCTCTTCCTCCTCTAACGGACTGAGCTCTCTTGAGAAAACACCAGGGGAAGAAAATAGCCAGATACCAGGATCATCCAATTCCTGTCCAGTGAAGAAAAGACTTCTCTCCTTCAGTGATACAGGAGAGTCCTGCTCGGAGGATGAGGGTCCATCCACATCAAAACGCAGTAGGCTGGCACTGTTGGCACCAGGGCTCGGATTAGCGTCCTGTCGCAGCACTGATGCCAAGGGTGCACCCTTCTGGAATCATCTACTACCCTCAGCAAGAGAGCACACCAAGGTGAGATGCAAATAACTAGAAATTAAGTTGAAGGCCCTTCCACATGACTTTACAATGCAGCTAGATGTACAAACTTACATTTTAACCACCAGCTTAGATTATTTCCGCCTCGTAATCCAAATATATAAAGACCCTTACATCTTTAAAATGAAAGAATGAGGAAAAAAATACACAAAAATACAACATTTTCAAAATTGATGATATAACACCGTCTCATCCCAAGACGTCATTCAACTGACGCTTTTGACCATACGTCAACATCCGCCGTTTTTGCCCTTTAACGTCAGTTAGATGACGATCCTGGGGCGTGTACCCTAAAACGGCGGATGTTGACGTTGTTGAATGACGTCTTGGGATGAGACTGCGCTGGATATTAATAAGAAATCATTCTTGAACACCAAATCAGTATATTCAATATTCAGTATAAGCAATTTACATTGTATAATATAGTCAAATAGAAAAGTTATTTTAAATATTAAAGATGTTTTACAGTTTTTCACTTCCATTGGAAAAACAGAACGGTCTCTAGTCTCCCATTTGGCATCCTACCACATAATGCATTTTTGAGCTAACTTTGAAGACTAAATTATGACATCTCCAACTCAATGTGTAGCCAATTATTAAAGCACATTAATATAATTCATAAAGCAAGATGGAAAACAAAGTGCATATCATGGCATTCAGAGCATAAAATCATTAGAAATTCAAAGTACAATCATCTGTGATGAGTGTTTGCAATGCTTTTCATGTTAAGATAAAAGTGCCACATTGTGAGAGACGCAGTGACTGTGAGTCATGTGTAAAAGCTGTAATTTAAGGGGGAAAAAACATACCAGATGTTTCCACATTATGAATGATTACAAATAGGAATGGAGATGGAGAAACGTTTTCTAGGCGATGCGTAAGTGTAAAAGGGGCAGGAATAATCTACTACCTATTACTGACAGAGTCATGATAAAAGGTGATTAGTCGGATGGATAAAAGACATTAGGGAGTGAGAAAGTGAGAGATTTTAGACTATGTGTGTGTTTAATTTTCCATTGCGGCACAATAAGCATTGGGACTCCAGAACAAAGCCCATTGACAGAGCCATTGTTCAAGAGGTGAGACCTGCCTCACCTGACCTAAACCATATACACATACAGGTTCTGGCCAAATTCAGTTCCAGAATGAGCGAATTTGGGTGAAAGGGACTACATAGGACTACATAGGCTCATATACTTTCATCACGACAGTGTCAGTGTTTGAAGGCTGAGCTCAGGACTGAAGAGAGGACAAGAAGGGAAGAATAAAAGAGAAAGTGAAGGACAGAGAAATGATCATAAAAACAGGCCAACGAAGAGACAATCACAAAGAGAAAGGAGCGAACAGAGGTTTAGTATAGAGAAACAGAGATAAATAGACTGAAATAAACGAGCAGACTATCTGAAAATGTACAAGTTTTATACACTGTCTATAGTTAAGTCTAGCTGATATTTAATAACTATTATCAGAATGATATTATGGACTACTGTGATATTGCAGCTACATCTTCATCTGTAAGTACTTGCAGTCTCTTTTTTTTTTTTTTTTTTGCTTGTTTGAAATCTCCCATTGACATTACAATGTTTGACTTTTCACAATGTCATCTTTCCAATCTCTCAAACACTTTTCTTTTTATGAGATTGAGGAGATTTAAATCTAGTTAGACGTATATCAGCAGCCTGTTTATATTTGATAAAACAATGGGACTCAACATTAGTTAAACAGATTATTGAATTTAAACTTGGTATTAGTTGTAACATCTTTTTTAAACTTCCTTTTCAGACTGCTACAGACTGTTCGCGATCAAGTAGAAGGCTCAAAGCAGGGAGTCGACTCAAATCGTAAGTCGTCTTTTTTTCTTTGTCTCAAAAAAAATATTTGATAATATTAATAAAAAAATGTGTGTTTCTTTTTGTTATAGTCGACAGTTGCGCAGTGGACGCAGAACAGACACCAGTCGCTCCTGTAGTTCAGTCTCCTCTTTATCCTCCATTAGCAGACCTCTTCTTGGCAACTTTGAGGTACACTAAGCTAATAAATAAAATACTAAATGAATATAGGTTATGGGCAGTTGGACACATTCTTTTGAAAATAGCAGTGTATGATGGGCACAGACTCCAATATTTTTATTCTTGAAAGCTTCAGACTATGATTTCACCCAGTCGGAGGATATTAAACATGTTGGATATCTTGAGCTGATTTTAGAACATATTATTTTTATTTGTCATGCGTCTCCTAAAAGGAGCATGTTTGTGTTTGGAATGACTTGAACATCTGGTAGTGTGTTTTTCCGGCAAGAATGATGCCCACATTTTAGTTTGTTTTAAAATGTGTAAAGATTTTAAAAGTTGTGTTTAATGCATTTCTGATTGGGTTTTGTTTGTGCATTTGTCTGAAGGAGTCAATTCTGAAGGGGCGTTTTACTCCATCTGGGCGGATCGAGGGCTTCACAGCAGAGATCGGGGCTAGCGGCTCCTATTGCCCACAGCATGCAACCTTGCCTGTGCAAGTGACTTACTATGACACCTCAGAGCACAGTGCCCCGTCTCCCTTCCTGGTATATACTTACTACCTTTGCATGTTGAATTATAGATGATTCTTTTACAGCCCATGTATTAAAGGGGTCATGAACTGGCTTTTTACTTTTTTTTTATATTGTTGTCTGAGGTCAACTTATGATGTTCGCTTGGTTTTTACATTCAAAAACATCAAAATGAATTGGTAATAGGCTATTTTATACCCTAGTTTGAGCCTAGCTCAAAATCGCTCGGTTTTTATCGGCGTCTCGCATTGAAGACTTGGAAGTAAACGCCCACTGCTGTGAGTGGATAACAGTTTTGCATATTATGAGTTTCAACTCATTCGTCAGTGCATGTGGGGGAAATTGTTTTGAAAACATCCAATGTTATAAAAAGGCAACCGGAATGATTCGCCCATACATGTTCGATCCAGGGTCCGGATCCAATATAGAAGGCACAGCACCGTTTTTTTAACCTTAATCAGTCTGCAAATCCAGTCTCGACCTGTGTCTTGTTTACAAAACAATCCTCAGTGAAATGAAGCGAACAGACGGACAATATTTTACACACATCAGCTGGAACGTCATTAAAAATAAAGTTTAACCATGCTGTCCTATTGGAATCCAAAAGCTTATGCAGCGACTGTCTTCTTCCACAACCAGGCACTGTACAATATTTTGTAAACGGCATGTTTATTGCTCGGTAGCTTGATCCGGTTTGTCATCACGAGGTAGGCCTATGTTATTTAGCTATGCGTGTAATGCACGAATCGGTGGGCGGGGCTAAAATGGCCATGTTGAAGTAGGCGTTGATCTTCTTCTGGGAGGGTGGTGTTTTATCCTCTTTGTCGTCATAGTCCCCACTTTGAAAAACGAGTCGTTTGCTGAGGCTGGTGTCAATAAAAGCTTTTTTTTGGACTAACAAGAACGTTTTGTGTTCTGAAACTTGCAGGATATTCTTATAATATGATAACCTCTTAGATGTCAAAAGCTCAAGGAAAATTTGATTTCTCAGTTCATCACCCCTTTAAAAGGAGCATGCACCTAGCCTAGTGAATTCAGAGTTTTTTTTTTATTTTTTAATCAGTTGATTTATCTGTTGATTGACTCCCATAATTTACATCTAAATCTCCTTTGTAAAATGCATATTAAATGTCATATTTATTTGCCATGTTTAGGGGGTGATCTTGCTAGAACCACTTGGAAAAAAAGGATACAGCGTACCCAAAGCAGGGACCATTCAAGTGGTGGGCTCTCTGTCTATTTATTTCCATTTATTATGAATATTATATATTATAATTAATAGTTTTGCATATATATATATATATATATATATATATATATATATATATATATATATAATTCTTTTTTTTCTTTTACATGTAACCTTTATTTATTTGATTTTTTTGGTTGTCTTTTTGCAGACCTTATTTAACCCCAATAAGACTGTGGTTAAAATGTTTTTGGTGACGTATAATTTTGGGGACATGCCCGTTAATCACATGACCTTCTTGCGCCATCGTATCTTCCTGGTGCCTGTGGATGAGGTGGAGGGGCAGGAGGGCTCCTTGTCTGACAGGAAGAAGATTCTCTGCTACTTGATACACCTCAGGTAAATGCTGACAGGATGTACACTATTGTTCAAACGTTTAAGGTTGGTACGGGTTTTGAAAGAAGTCTCTTTTGCTCACCAAGGATGCATTTATTATCTTCTAGTTAACTATCTTCTAGTCATTAATTAGCAAGTTCTGTCTTCTATAAGTTGTCTATAAATCGTGTTCCCGGGGGTGGGGTTTATGTAAATTTTAGGGTTAGTGATGTCACTAATCCAGGAGGAATGTCGTGTAGTCCCTACCAGCCGTTTGTTGTAGTCCTTAAAAAGCTATTTCTTTAAAAGAAAATATCTTCCTTTGCTTTAAACTTTGAGCGTCGTAACTTTGCAGATGTTTTTTATGCTCAAACAAATCATAATCAACCACTCCTTTCAACATATTCTATTTAAAGAGAATCATAAAAGTAATTAGTTTGTTATTTACCTCTAATAAGTGGCAAATGAAGCATAATAAACCTGTTTCTCCTCTCCTCTGTGTTTGCACATCTCAGATTCCAGAGTTCCAAATCTGGGAAAATCTACTTGCACAATGATATCCGGCTGCTATTCTCCCGCAAGTCCATCGAGGTGGACACTGGGATTCCTTACGAGCTGAAATCTTTCACCGAGGTGCCAAGAAACCCCAAATACTCCCCCAGAGTGTGAGATTGGGATGCCCTGCTACAGTGGGGCAGAAGGACCGCATTAATAAAGACTGCAAGACAAGAGACCCCTGTACACTTGAACACAGACACACTTGCACTCATACATGCATACGCAGACAAATGTATGTACATACACACAGATATCACACCCTCTTGAGGGCAAACTCTAGAACTGAGAGTGTAACATGCATGCCTTGTGACTAAATTGAGTTTTCCTCTAGTGCCGTTAAACAGTTAAGCTTTGCCCTTCACTCTGCCTGCACCTGCCCACTGTGGACCGGTCGTAAACATGCCCACCAACCCGGTCTAAAATGTTGGGGGCCATCAGTAGATTGATGGACTTCCTCGACTAAAGAGGACTGATTGGATGTACAAAGAGGTATGATGGACGTGGAAGCATATAATATGGAAAAAGAGACTGGGGAACAATGGACACCACCAGTAACTTGCCCATTGGAGGGGATTAGAAAGTTCTAGAAAGAAAGAGACCAGCAGAACAGAGGACTGAAAGTGCATCCAATTCGGTATCTGGATAGACCTCAGTATTTTGGACATTTTCTGGTTTTGGAAGGGCAGTTTGTAGGACATTGCGGTTTCAACTTCTTCTGAACAGTCCAACATCAGAGCAGAAAACAAACTGTAGTATTTATGTTCGCAAATGTCTTAAAAAAGAAAGAAAAGAAAAAAAGCAATATGCTGCACAACTAGAGTGATTTAATTTTTGTGGAGGTAGTAGGTGCCCTCTGCTAGGATGAAGGGAAAAGATTGCAGAGGGAGGGGAAAGAAAATGGGAACGGGAGGGAAATTTGGGGTATTTAAAATAATAAAAAATGTTGTTTATGTATATTTTAAAATTGATTAAACTCTGTGACTTGCAGGCGAAACCAGTGTTTGACTGTAATTTGCCAAGGGATACTTGAGAAGCAATGCCAAGGTTTGCACCTGTATGTTTTGTGTATGATCAATAAAATACATTCACTTACAACATATTAAAAAGCAAGCTTGTGTAGATTAAGTGAAAATACCTCCAGTGTTTCATGCCAATTAAGCTCAACCCCCCACTGCCTCCTCAGACATTTGTGGACACAAACTAGCTTTTTGGGCGTTGGCATGCAGTAACATTTACTTGACTTGAATGCATTATAATAGTATCTCAAAATGGCCCTTTTTTTATTAGCATTAGGCAATGTTATTCACCAGCATGAAACCAGTTAAACAGCATGGTAAGTTTTAGTAGCCTTTAACATGAAAAAGGTGGTGTAGTTAGCAATGGTCGTATTATTATGAGACCGGTACAGTATTAATTTGTTGTTGAGATATTAGAAAATAGTTCATATTAGTAGAGAGATAACAGATGGATTTATTGTTGTATTCAATGGTAAGGCAGCAACATTGCTATTTTTTATGGGAAATGATAAGAAGATTCCTAACATGACTAATAAATATTTATTTTTATGCTAAACATGCATTACAAATAATAATAAATAATAAAATATATTACAACCTGAGCTCTAGGGCATCACAAGGCGCAAAATTTGTTAAAAACTGCATTAAGATATTTTTTTTTAAATTATAGGCTAGTATGTAAAATTCAGGGAGTTCTGAATAGCCATTCTGCCTAGATTTATAGAAATTGCACAAAGTTTGTTTCATTGTTTAGTGCAAAATTTGAATTGGAAAATTTGATTCTCTTTCTGATCTGTAAAGCTCCTTTTGTGTATATTCTGCTTTACCAAATGTTGCTCAGTTAATGCAGAGGTTCCTCTTCAGCTCTCACTGTTTGGCTCCTGTCTGGATTTCTTCACAACCTTGGGGAAATAATCACATTGGCATCCGGCTTCATTTCTTGAGATTTTTGTTTCAGTTTGTCACATAACTTTCTAAGAAGGTGCAGAATGCATTCTAGTTTTATTGTGCATTGTTCAAGTAACACAAACCTTAGGGCCTATATCATGAAGACGGTTTTGGTGGCTAGCCAGGTATGTTTCAGTTTAGTTTACATCACCAACCCTGGGTTTTAGTCACCATGAAACTGGTTTGGCTTTTAGCAGTGTTCATCGCCATAGTAACTTGCGCTCCACGGCTAACCTAGTCCAGCGCAGGTTATGTTCCAGGTAAGAGGTTGCAAATCAAACTTGGAGCAATCAGCTGTGAGCAAAGTGAAACATGTATGACGTGATAAAGTGACCACCTGTTTCTACTCCAAATTAAAGGTCAATACATAGCAAATGATTTTTAAAGACAAAATTATCTGGCTTTTAGTAATGCTTATTTAAAATAATAGATTTGATTTAGAAATTATGTAATTATTATAGGCTACCCTTAAAAAAATCTCAAATGTACAATTTCAGTTCATCAATTATTATTACACAGATTTTGAATGAATATGTATGAAGAGTTCAGATGCAAAAGCCTCTAAATGCCATTTGAAATTTTCTTCTTTAATGATGATTTTTATCAAACTTGTATATTTAAGTTCAGTAATTTCACTTAAATAACAATTAATAGGTAATTATCATTGCCATTTAAGTGAAATTACTGAACTTAAATACACAAGTTTGATAAAAATCATCATTCTAGAAGAAAATTTCAAATGGCATTTAGAGGCTTTTGCATCTGAACTCTTCGTATATAAAGGTAATATAAATAGAATCAATAAATGAAGCTATAAAATAACTACGTTTGAACTTAAATGTTCAAGTCTGCATAAACTAACTTCACAACTTTTACTTGGAGTAAAATAGCAAGACCTTTTCTTTTAGTTGTCCTCTTTCATAGACAGCTATTTTCTTCTTGCTGTGTTTGTTTAAATCCTTAATATGTTAATACTTTTATTTAATAAGTGAATTGCGCTGCTTCTCTCAGGAGAAATTAATTTCAATAAGTTTTGAATGAGTTTCACTCTTTCTCAGCATGTGATTGGCTGTCCGCTACTGATGTCACACCAAAACTCCTAATCTCAGGATCAAAGCCTGAGTTGACAGAGAAAGTTGATGATCAGCATCGTGGTACCAACAAAGCCTGGATTGAACTCAAAACTAATCCTGCAACCCTGAGTTTGTTCAACTACAATCATGGTACAGACTACAGGCCCCTGGAGTTCAAAGAGAGGCCATGCAAGCTCCCAAAATTGATTCAGGTTATTTTAAAGTATTAATTAGTAGGAAGCAAAGGACACCTCTATTGGGACAAACTATGAGTTTCTTTATTTTCATGTAAATTCATTTCAAACAGTCACAGCATTGCTTTAAAATTATTAAGTGTTTTTTTTAAGTGTTTATATATATATTTTTTTTTGTCACTGCAGGAATTGTGCAATACTAATATAAATAAATAGCCCAGATAAATTAGTGGATTAGTTATAGGCTATACATGTACCCTTAAACATACATTTAAAGTTTGAAAATAAAAACACAATAAAAATGTTATTTGTTGTCTACTTTTACATAATAAAAAGAAGACTATCCAAAAGGCTACAATACAAACTGAAAATGTGCTTCTATGGTACACTGTCAGAAAAAAAAGCACAAAACTGTACCTTTTAGGGTACAAGTGGCTGTCACTGGGGTGGTACCCTGGAGGGTACCCTTTTGTACCTTTAATATGAGGTACAAAATTGTACCTTATAACTTTGTACCATTTAAGGGACAATTTTGTACCCCATTGTGCATACTGCAATAAAAGCACAAAATTGTACCTTAAAATTGTACCTTAAAATAATTCCCAGGGTACAACCCAATGACAAATAAGTTTTGAACCTAAGGGGAGCAAAAAATATACATTACATAAACTGGCTTACAGATATGCATATTTAACAGATTTTATTAAGAAACTTTCTTTTACAACGAATTATTACATGTGATGTCACAGCATCAGGTGTGAGTCGAGAGAATTAATTGATAATTGCACAGAAAAGCTCATTAGACATTACTCAGGAAATATGAGTTATGAAAAAGTTTTTAACCGTAACACCTTAAGAATCCTTACAAATGAGGAATTGTTATAATTAAAAGTACTGTTCTCTCTAAATTGCTGAAACAGCTCCATGTTTGGGGGGCAGAAAATGCAACACTATTATCAGATTCTTCCTCGGCGTCTTCAAACAAAGGAAGAGGAACATCAGTAGTAGTCCGTTGTAACATTGTGTGTTTATCCTTTTGGTAAACATGACAGGAATTGTACTTTGAAAAGTCTCTGACAGTCATTAGGACCACAAGTTATTGTCAAATCGAAGACAAAACACACAAAATGCAGAAAGAGCCCCTTCATCCACACCACTAGCCCGGCAGATCTCTATCCCATCAACTCCGATGACTGCAACTCTGAAGACTTCAACTCCGATGACTTCACTTTAAAAGACAAAAGCACAAATTAGATTTTATCTCAATCAAATTTTATAATCATACAAGTTAACTGATGACAAATAATCTACATGCATAAGGAGTAAGATGATTATTATTCACCCAATTTGTATGTTGGCAGTAAATATATTTCAAGAATTATAAAATGCATTAATGATAGACATTCAAGTCATAGACAGAAATATGCGCACCTCCCCAAGCACAATGAAGAGTTCAAGCTTCTCTCTGAACAAGGCTGTCAACATGAGAAGTGCTGAATCTGATTTGTAATCCATTCCTGAAACAAAGATATGACATGATATTGACATATTACTACCTCAGTCTCTAGTTAAGTAGCAGTCAATGGAGGGACAGAAAGCTCTCAGACTTTATTAAAAAAATATCTCCAGTTGTGTTACAAAGATGAACAAAAGTCGTACAGATTTGGAACGACATGAGGATGAATAATCAACAACAGAAATTTTCATATTAGGGTGAATTATCCCTTTGGTATCAATGTTATTTTTGTTTGTGGATAATGTGAATAAAAAAAACGACCTATTTGCATAATACTTAAAATAAGTAATTTATTTTGGATGATGACGTGGAATTTTAAAATCTAAGT
Source organism: Pimephales promelas (assembly GCF_988280905.1). Lineage (NCBI taxonomy): Eukaryota > Metazoa > Chordata > Actinopteri > Cypriniformes > Leuciscidae > Pimephales > Pimephales promelas. The sequence continues at coordinate 40,216,554 of NC_142772.1, forward strand.
AATTTTAATAATTTATTATATCATAAATTGTGTTTGTAACAATGCAATAAAATATTCTTACCGCTTCTGTGTTGTCCATTTTACTTAGTAATCAATTGATTTTCCGTTTGATGGCCGTGTGTAACGTTAACGGAATATCAGTCGGAGCGTTAACGTTACCAATGCTTTTAAGCCACGATATGTCGAAATCCCAACGGTCTCAAAATGCATAAACTGAGATAACCACTAACATTACTTACAATGGCTAGTCCTGCAAATAATGTTTGCCACAGTTTTTTTAATAGGTATGAGACGAGACTCAGCCTACAACTACGTTACAAGGTTTGAAAGTTTAGTCGATAAAGGCCGTTAAGTAGAAGCCTAACTTGGATTAAAGATGAAAAAAAGAAAGAAAAACATCTCAACATGTGACACAACTAACATAACTTACTCACCCTCAATTTTTTTTTTTTCCTCTTCAGGTAATTATATCCCAAACTGCAATAGCTCCTGCTAATTGAACGACACTCTCGCCAACTCCATTGCTACTTCTGAGGGCTCTTCCCAATCGGTCAGAAACATACCACAGCCAGTATTCGCGAGCTTTAAGCAGAGGGACATAATATTAGACAAAATGAACAGAACTTGCCGTCATACGCGAACAAAGAAGAATAAAAACATCATCTCGCATTTACCTGAAAACGGTGTCCTCCACAAATGTTCGGACGCTGGAAAATCGTGTCTGAAGTTGTCAGAAGAACAGGTTACTACCGGTCAGAAACATACCACAGCCAGTATTCGCGAGCTTTAAGCAAAGGGACATAATATTAGACAAAATGAACAGAACTTCCGTCATACGCGAACAAAGAAGAATAAAAACATCATCTCGCATTTACCTGAAAACGGTGTCCTCCAAAAATGTTCGGACGCTGGAAAATCGTGTCTGAAGTTGTCAGAAGAACAGGTTACTACCGGTCCGCACCGAATGAGTCAAGCGGGAAATTTTCTTAAAGCGACAACAACCGTAACGTCTGCTTAAGCAAAAAAATAAGTTTTGAATATGTTTTGTTGTCGTTCATCGTGGTCTTTATTTGAAATTTAATTAAAACATTTAATTTCCGTTTTTATGCAACAGTACAAAATAATAATAATAATTTGATAAAGTTTTTTAACAAAAAATATAGGCAACTGGCTACTTTACAACAAACAAGCATAATTATTTCATGTTTAATATGGTGTTTTAATGTTAATTAATAAAAAATAAAAAATAAACAGACAAGTTACTCTATTTGGACCTCAACTGTAAAAAAAGGAAAAGGTACAAAAATGGACCTTCCACACTCAAACCTAAAAAGTTGTACCTTTATAAGTCGTTTTGGGAACATAATTGTACCCTAAGGACCTATTGTGGACCTTTAAAGGTACAGTTATATATTTTGTACCCATAGGAACATAATTGTACCTTCACTGTACCTTTTTTTCTAAGTGTGTATGCAGAAAGGTTCAATTTGGTTACTTGTTGGAACCCACATTTGCTTGACCCCCAGTAATCCATCCTCACATGTGCCTTGATTTAAAAATATCAGTGTAGGCTACTATGTTACTTATATATGAATGAAATATGAAATATGAAATATAAAATGTCAGTGGTTTTAAAGCACCTGTAACCTGTTTTAAGCACAATGTAACAGTGTCCACATTCTCCTGTATTATTCACACAATAGTAATTTCAGGAATAGATCAATTTAATTATGCCAAATAGTCACATGATCAGACAGAAATGTCAGAACTCTGAGGTTAACATACTGTAGTTTCACTCTTCTATAATAAATGTCAAAGCCACTGCATTGCAGGGCTCTAAATGTGCATTTGCAGGTACTCTGCAGGACGATGAAGGAAAATCCCAGGACCATACAACTTTACAGTGTGATCATCATGGATGTTAAATGTAATCACCTATCATCTTCTTGTTAGAAAGGAAAAGCTTCTCAATGCCAAAGCCAAGAAAATCAAGGCATATGTAGCTTACTTGATACAATTATAAAGAAACAAACAACACAATAACAACATCTATTCGCATCAACTGGGTCTGGAGCTTCAGAATTATATTGTGCGTAGTCGAAGCACGCGTTGACGTCGCGCATTGCGCTGACGTCACCGTCTCTTCTCCGGTTAGGCGCGCGCGAAAGTATCGGAGTGAAATCTCACGAGCTCGCACTGGTCAAAGCGGACAGAAACTCTCCTAAATCTTCAAACATCTGCTAAAACAATGTCGGACCCAAAGGTAAGTGTAACATCATCATTTTCTTCTGTCCCTTTCGGACCGCGAGAGATGGTTATTTCGGATGTTTAGTTGACGATACATGTTTTATTCGGGTCCTTTTTAACAGAGAGCGAAAACACTTGTTTTTTTCATCTACCTACGTCGCACGCTTAAACACTAGACGTTAAAATCGCACTTTTCTACTTTATGTTCGTAATATCCTGTAATTATTCGCTGTCAAAGTCGTTTGTTTATTTAAAACCACGCTACACTGTTAATAGCAGCAGTACGGTAACCTCTTAAAATGATAATAATATGTGCATTTGTGTTCGTCACTTACTTAAACATAATAGACAATATAATAATTGTTTTCATTTACGTAATAGAAGTATCCACGGCATGTTCCAATGAAATACTGCTCATAATTTGAATTGAAAGCTGCCATGCTAAGACACTGTTAGCTAGCTTGTGTGTGTTAGCATCGCTAACCTGCCGCACATGTGAAGTTAGAACTCAAAGCCGGTTTATTAGCAGCTTCCGGGTTCATTTGAGTGTTTTAACTGTATTTGCTCAGTTGTGTCAAAACAATGAGTTGAGACTGAGTTTCAAACACTTAACTTAAACACCTTTAGGCCGCTTATTAGCTTCGGCTAGCCTGGGTGCTAACTGAATGTTCACTTCTGAAAAACTGATATAACTAGCCCTTTAGTGTAGACATAAATACCTGATATTGAGTGAAGTAAACTGTTTAGCTAAATTAACTTATTATTATAAGTATTATTAAAATGCTGACTGAAGAAACTTAACTAGGAAGGGTTGAACCAGTTTAAAGCTTCACGTGTGTTGAAGATCTCCTGCAAGAGTTTGTAGGAAGCTTTTGAATAATTCAAGCTAAAAGGCCCTCGTGGATGTTAGGATGGTTATTTAATGTTAGTGGATAGCAAGAGCATGAATTCCAGCATGTGAGTTTAAGTTCAGGGCTCAGCACCAGTGGGTGTAGGTTTGGTTGCAGCAGCAAATTTGGAGACAATAGGCCAAACTCTAAAGAATGATCCCTCCAAATCCTACAGCTTTTCACTCCACTGAACTGATGAGTAATGTGGAAGCAGGATCCCCTCAGCCGGGATCAGGCCAGTGTGAAGCTCAGCAGAACAAATGCCATAGTAAATTTGTGTTATTCTCAAAAAACAAAAAGGGATCTAATCCTGGGTCATGACCAGCTGCACCACTAGGTCATTGGCATATTTGTTTCTTGATGTTTGATTTACAAAAGCTGCTGTTATTAATTTCCCCTCCAGGAGGCACAAGATGATCATGAAGCAACTCCAGAAAATGCAGAGGACTCCAACCATGACCCTCAATTTGAGCCCATCGTCTCCCTACCTGAGCAGGATGTTAAGACCCTAGAAGAGGATGAGGAGGAACTTTTCAAGATGTAAGTCTCTACCCAATACTAAGCAGGTTCAGATTTAAAGGTACAACGTACCTTTACGTTGTTTTGAGCTTTTTTTTTTTTTTTCGAATTCAAAATTGAGTCAGTACAACATCAATCCTTCCAAAATGTGTTTTTGTCTTGCGCTGAGTCACTATGGTAAGCCTATGACAATTGTGTGTGTGTGTGTATATATATATATATATATATATATATATATTAGACGTGTTGGGGAAGCATGTTTTGTCATACTCATAAACAAGTTCCTTCGGGCTACTTTTGACGCCTGTGTGGTGTGAGAGTGGCATAGGTTAGTTGTCGAAGTGAGCGAGAAGAAACGTTGACATGGAAAGCATAAAATCAATCTTGAACTGCTGGGGAATTACCTGTTAAAACAAAAGCAGGATAGAGGAGAGTCTGCTGGTAAAAAGATAATGTGACACAGCTTGTAATAAAATGAGAATCAACATTTGCTTGGCCAATTTTGTGTCTCAACAGGTAAAAGTATTTTATTGAACAGATAAATTGCCATATGTAGTTGTATAATGCATTATCTATTGTGAAAGGTCATTCATGCGCAGTTGCTAAGAGCCAAAGCGCAACAAAACAATGTTCTTCTGCAAAATGTATGCAGTTTTGTTTCTTAACCACTAGTGAGCTAAAAGTTACATTGTGTACCTTTTTAAAAAGGTTTTCATTGCAGGGGTGGTAGATATGGCAAATCATATCACGATTTTTTTTTTTCAAGAAGGAATTTTTTTCACAATTTTATTACTAGTCTTTTTCATATTAGTTTTATTACTAGTCACTGAGCAGTACAGTTAAACTTATTTGCTTACTTTAAAAAATTAGCCTTACAAGGTACTGTATGTGTATATATTAGGCATGTCAATTTACACAAATTCCTATCATCGATCGTCATTTAAATTAATAATCAATTAACAGCATGACGGGTGTGCAAATGGATTGTAAAATGAGTCGATGTGATTGATCATTTAAAGGACTTATTTAATAACCAAATATAACGTCTAATACAACTGTCACCAACTCGCGCCTCAAATTTAGTGTTGTCACGGTACCAAAATAATGACTTCGATACGATACCAGATAAAAATACCTAGATACTGAATCGATACCGTGGGAAAAAAAAAACTGAAACAGGAAAAGTAATTGACAAATTAAGAAAAAAAACCAAACAAATTAAGAACTCAGTTGACCAGAATGTTCCTGCCCTACTTTTTAAGAATTTCCTTCCTTTTATTAAATAAAACAATAATAATAATTACATCTCAGTAATTTAAAAAAAAAACTTTTGCTGATAATTTACTCACCCCCATGTCATCCAAGATGTCCATGTCTTTCTTTCTTCAGTCGAAAAGAAATTAAGGTTTTTGATGAAAACATTCCAGGATTTTCTCCATATAATGGACTTCAATGGGAACCAAACGGTTCAAGATCCAAATGAGAGTTTCAGTGCAGCTTCAAAAGGCTTTAAATGACACCAGACAATAAATAAGGGTCTTAACTAGCGAAACGATCAGTCAATTAAAAAAAATAAAATAAAAAAGCTTAAGTTTTACAAGCACAAATGCTCGCCTTGCTCTGTTCTGTGAGGAGCGTTTGTGACTCCTGTTCGAACTCGTTCATCAAAATGAACGAAATCTTTTTTCGAGTCATGACTCAAAGGGTACTTAATAAGACACTTGTTCATCGTCTGGTGTTGTTTAAAGCCCTTTGAAGCTGCACTGAAACTCTCATTTGGACTTTGAACCGTTTGGTTCCCAATGAAGTCCATCATATGGAGAAAATCCTGGAATGTTTTCATCAAAAACATTAATTTCTTTTCAACTGAAGAAAGAAAGACGTGGACATCTTGCATGACATGGGGGTGAGTAAATTATCAGCAAAAGTTTAAAAAAAAAAGTTAACTACTCCTTTAATTGGCCATCGATAAGTTTTTTTTAATAATTGATAGACTCGACAATCAATTATTAAAAATATTTATTTTTTAAATTGAACAAATACAACAAAATATGTAAGTGAAAAACAGTGCTTTAATTTTTTCAGCTGCAGCTTTTCCAAAAAGAAATTGAATGATCATATGTGTAAAAAAAAAAAAAAGGCTGTGAGAACTTAATTTTTGATTTTTGCTGACATTTATCTTCAACATGGTTTTTGTAGGAGGGCAAAGCTGTATCGTTTTGCCAGTGAGAACGACCCTCCCGAGTGGAAGGAGCGTGGGACGGGTGATGTCAAACTCCTGCGACACAAAGAGAAGGGTACCATCCGCCTTCTCATGAGGAGAGACCGCACCCTCAAAATCTGTGCCAACCACAACAGTGAGTGTAATCGTTATCTGTCCTCCTGTTAATTATCCATCATGTGCTGGCTTTAACTCATTCTGAAATTCTGTGCTCTAGTTATGCCGTTGATGGAGCTGAAGCCCAACGCAGGCAGTGACAGGGCCTGGGTGTGGAATACACATGCTGACTTTGCAGATGAAAAACCCAAAGCAGAGATGCTGGCTATTCGATTCCTTAATGCAGAGAGTGAGTACAAATGAACGTGATCTCCAGAACAAATCTCAGAGATCTTGTTAAGTAAAACTAATTGAAGCCCTACAAAATACTGAAAGAAACAATACTAGCGACATAACTTTTCTTCCATATTGTGACTTGCATGCGAGTGAAACAAACATATTTGGTGGGGACTTGATTCTATCTTTTGTTGATTGGATAGAGGCAGATCTGAATGCAAGCTTGTAGTAGATTAATAATGGGGCGTGGTTTAAGCTGGAGAAGTCCGGCAACATCACTAGAGAGAAATGTCCTTTGTCTAGAAGATTACAGGGTCATTAAAAAACAAAACAAACTTGTGCATGGATAATACATTCATAATAAAGATAAATTTCCATTTCCTGCTGACTTAATTTTATCATTAGTATAACTGCCCTTTGTTTCCTATGTCTTGCAGATGCACAGAAGTTCAAGATGAAGTTTGATGAATGCAAAGAAGAGACCAGAAAGTTTCTAGAAGGTAAGATGATAGCATTTTCTATCAGATTATCGCAGACTCACTCTGTTTAAGACTGACACATCCAGCCTTAGACTTTTTCTGTCTGCTACAGTAACATGAAGATTGTTACAAACTGCCTTGCCATTCACTTGGGAGGTGACCGTATCTTCTCAGACATTTTTTTCCTTTAATAAATTTGTGCAAGGCTTGAGTTGGAGTAGTCTTTGAAGAGCCTTCGACTTAACTGTTTTAATTTCGTTTCACAGGTAACATGAACAGCCCTAACAAAGTGGCAGAGAAGCTGGAGGAGCTGTCTGTGAAAGATGACAAGACAAAGAGTTCAGAGGACAAGAAAGAGGAGGTAAAGGAAGAGAAGAAAGAGAAGGCTGGTGAGGAGGAGGAGAAGAAATGAGCCCGGAACGTCACTTCATACGGATGCTCCACTTGCCATTTACCCCTTTTCTACAACAGACTCTGAAATTGAAAAATTGGACACTTTGTTTTTTTCTTTTTGGCCTCTTGACTTCACAAGACCTTGGTGCCACTCTTAATGCGTCCATTTCTCAATCATCAAGATGTTGTGAGCTTTTGTCCCATTCACAAACTCTCATATCGCCCTTCATTTTCTCATTCATTGTGGACCAGTCGTCAGTCATCATGTATTTGTGTATTCACACGACATGCTATGATACAAGGCTTGTGCTATTGATTGATTCCCACATTGGGTAACTTCTTTTGTTGTTTTTCTTTTGTACTTTAAAGAGTTATATTGTGAGCGTCTAGATGAGCACTGTCTGATATGAGAGCGGGCTGTTTGAGTTGATAGGGAGTATGAGTATCTGCGATCTTTGACTTTTCCTAACAATAAAGTCACATGAGGGACATTTGGCTTCTCTGTGGCTTGAATTTACTATTGTATGACTAAAATGATTCATTTTCTGTGGAGGGTTGCATCTGTCAAAAAAAAAAGACTGCTCTGAATAACTGAAGGACGTTTTATTAGGAGTATGACCCTTCTATTATGAGTGTGACCCTCTTCTGTTTGAATTGGAAATCAAGAAAATAAAGAATGGTTGACTCTTATCACTTGAGTGTGAAAAAAGCAGCGAGGTTTTAAATAGTTGGAACCTGTTGTCATAATGCATATTAAGTGCTTTTTAAAAGAGATAAGTAGGTACTGTATCATTTAATGAAATACGGTTTTCATTCCATGAGGGTTGTTACAACTTAAATTCCAAGAAACAGCATTGATAAAGTTTTACAGGCCATGTCTAAGGTTTATCTTATGTAATACAACGATTGCATGCACAATAATTTGGTCTCTTAGACATTGTTTTGCTTTTTATTTTTATTTTGAATGTACATTTTAGGAATTTGATGTGTTTGAACCGCACATTTTCCACATTCCCAGTTTGAGTATTTTTTTAATAAAAGCAGAAGGGTCCCTAAGTTGCATTTGGCATGTGATGAATGACTTGAAATCTCACATTTTATAGTGGTTACTAATTATACATCATGTAAAAGGGTTGTAATCAAATTAAAGACTGATGCTTTGTCATACATCAGTGTCTATGGCTTCCATTCAAAAGCTTATTGGGGCAAATGTGATTTTTCAGTTTGTGTAATAGCATATGATTTAGAGATGATGTTCATGAGCAGGTCTTTGTCTACTCAATTGATAGCACTATACAATTTAAAACAGTTCAAATTAGTGTTTAAAACTAATAAGTCATATTCATATTGCAACATGTTTTTTTACATCAGTAAATTCACAATTGGTCAGAAGTGAAAGCTTTTGATTTTTTTTAACCATAAATAATATATAAAAGTATGATTATTAACTGGTTATTGATTTTAGGTTGTTATAAATAAAATATAGGGGATTTTAAAGTCCATAGATGCCTTTCCTTACGTAGCTACGCAGCAGCTCTACGCGGAACCTTTTATTTTGAGGTAACCGTTGTGAGACGGATCTGTTTGAAGGACGGAACCTAAACAGCCACGTAGGATAGGCAGGAGCACGTCTAAGGTTGGTGCTTAATTACTTTTTTTAGCATCTCTTCTTATCACCATACTAATAATTCACCATTTCACGTGACGACTGCTAGGTAGAAGCGTGGTCGTGTGTCAGTGTCATGTCTCAGTTGCTTTTAGATAACCGTGCGATGTGGCTAAGTAGCTAAAAGGCTGATGCTAATGAGATCAGAGATTTATTATAGGCTAATAAACTCACTTTAACACTGTATCTCCAGTGGTTTTTCACTTTTTCCGTGCTGCTGGTTATTTATTATGATTGACATGTTTGATGCTGTGCTTTCATTTTCAATTCATTGCTCTGAAATAAGGGAAATAATCTATGTGACAGTTGACGTTAATTAAAAATGCTGCTGTCAGTCTGATCTGTCTATATGTGATATTATGAGGTCAGGTCAGTTATATTATCGCAGGTCAGTTGTCTGAGAAGTGTCTTAAATCGCACTAGTCTTTAGACTCGTGTTGATGGTTCAGTTAGTCTAATCCTCTAGCATTGTGTGAGACAAATCTCATTCCTCCACTACATGACACGTCATGACACTTAACTATAATAACCAGGATAAAGCAAACTAACTACAGTGCTGAAAAGTTTACATAAGGAAGAATATATGCATTCGTGTTTATGAAGGATGATTCTGTTCGATATAGCTCAGTATGAGTCATCACCACCTGTTAGCAATAATGTGTTCAAAATTTATTATAAATATTGACAATAAAGCATTCTCTTCAGTGAGTGAATGTTGACTAGCTAAAACATTAATTTTTAGTTTATTTATTGAATTTTCTTCACAGTAAGACAGACAACCTTTGTGTTGACAGCTCAAAGTGTTGACAGCTGACTGTGTTGACTAAAGCATATTTTGCATATCATGCATGCATAAAGCACTACAGGTACTATTTTCCGATGCATTGGAAACCTATTAAAAGATAACGAATTAAATTGTATTGCTTTTCTCCATAAGAGACTTTTGTATTACTGTTTTTTTATTTAACATTTTAATCTATATGCAGTGTTGAGCTATGGTTTGAGCGAACAGATGGTTTTAAAGGAATTGAGTGGGATTTTAGAGGAATTAGCTCGCTTGGCACCGGGTAGTCATAGGTATTGTTATAGTAATAGGGTAGTTGAATGACATGCCATAAGAACATTCTAGTGAGAAAGAATCTCTTATTCATTTCTAAATGGAAATGGTGCTGTTTTAAAAGGTAATAGCAAGTCTAGCTAGACATGGAACGTTTTGTCCCATGTCTCAAGAATCAATGAACTGACATTTAAACCATTCCCTCTTTCTTGCCCCAAATTGAGGTGGTATGAAATGAATTAGTGAAGAGTAAAAAAAGTATTTCTTCAGTATTGAAAAGTATTGATTCCAGGATCAGCAAAGATATTGATTCAGGAACATGTTGTGAATCACGTTCTCTGTATATCACCAATGTGCCCCTCATCAAGACTGCTTTAGGATCTTGAACCCTTCTCACAGTATGGATGATTTTAAGTAATGTTTTTATTCCTCAGGTTCACCAAGGACTGAAGCCGCCGGCACCATCCAGGCCAGCCTGCAGTCTCAACCAAAGTTTACCGAGCATGAAGTAAAGTTGAATTGCACTAGTGAGGCCCAGCTTATTTTTTAATGGATGCTAGAACAGCATCTGTATTTCAAGAGATATGGAAAATGGAAACAATGAAACGGCCTCAATCGAGGCCATCCCTCAGCAGCTGAATGCACAACATCCAGACAGCAATACTGTAGAATCTCTGAAGTCGGAGATATCAGCCGTAACAGAGAAAATCCCAAATGGTGAGTGTTTTTTTAGATTAAATTTGATGGATGATGTTCTAAGTCAAGGGTTTTCAAATTGGTGATGACCCACAGGGGGCTGCAAGAGTATGCTAGGGGGTCTGTGGAAAAGTTCAGAGCAAGGTGAAATACAGTTTTACTAATTAATGAATTAATGGTTTTAATTCTAAATTTGCTAATTTGTTCCCCTGATGTATAAATCGTGTGCACAATTTTATTTTTTTACGTGCGGGGCTCCGTATAAAATATACTGTATATATAATAATCAAATAATAATATATATATATATAATCAAAAATAAATAAATAAGAAAAAAAGGTTGATTTAAATAATAAAAACACTTAAATAAATAACCAGAAAAAAGCATAATGTAACGTAAAAGAAACTAAATATTTTCCAAATATTATTTTACACATGTTTGTAATAAATTTTATAGTATAAATTGGGTCTTTATAGTGTATACAAATATACAGTTTATCCTCAAAATGTGAGTGCAGGATTCACTGTTAAGCTGGTCTTATGAGAGTTGTTTGTTGTGTTCAGTTCATTGAAAACTTGGCAAAATTTCAAAGTGAACATTTGCTGTTTACTGCGTCACTTGGCTTTGAGATGTTTTTTTCTTCCCACTTTTCAATGCTATTTATTACCTTATTAAGAAGTATTTGTCTCTAGATATATCCACAAACTTCCCCCTCACTTTTAGAGTCAGTTTCCTGAACTGTCACTGTAGCTCGATTGGGCTGTTTGACTTGTTCTGCAAGACTTGCGCACAGGAGGTCTTCCGGGCTATGCTGGTCTCTAATTCTGAAAGTTGTGAATGACCAAAAAGCACCAATCATAACCTCATAACATAGATATAAACAGGCTAATTTAGGTTGTGCTTTGTACTTTAAATGTGTGCAAAGTAACAATTTACCCATAAGGAAAAGAATAATGCTTTGGACAAGTATGTTCAAAATGATCTTGACATGTTGAACATGGTACCCCTTAATGCTGGACTATTCACTTTATCTTAGTAATAGATGCTTCTGTCTGTAGAATAAATGAATTACGGATGACACATTTGTTTTTCAGAATTGTAGGTAACAATCAGGTTCAATTTGTTAACAATAGTGAAATTCATTAGTTAAAAATCAACTAACAATGATAAATACTTCTAAATCATTTATGAGCATTCTTAGTCAATGTTAATTTCAACATTTACTAATACATTATTAAAGTCAAAAATAATATTATTTAATGGACTTGAGCTAAGATGAACTAACAAAGATTAGTCGTGTTTTTGTTAAATAATTTACAAAAAGAAATGAATACGGTAACAAATTTCTGGCTCATTGTTAATGTTAGTAAATTCATTACTAATGGGACCTTATTGTAAAGTCTTACCAAATAGTTTTTGCGTGGAGTGATATTAACTAAAGCGTAAAAAGTGCTCTTTTTGGGTACTTTTTTTTTTTATTTCATCACATTTTTACTTAACTTTCAATAACTTTCGATGTGATAATTTAATTTTTTTTGTTTATTTGAATTTTATTAAGTTTATTTTTTAGCAAGGTCTACAGACTGGTCAATGAAAGTTGTAATAAGATCAGACTGAACAATGAAAGTTGTAATAAACCAAAATATATTTCATGATATGTCATCCATGCTTGGCTTGTAAAACACAAAAATCATCTGTAAAAACACTGTTTGCTGAATCCCTTCTCTTTGTTGTAGGTCATGTCCAAGCAGAGCTGTTGCCAAACGGAGAGGCCGTGGTGGAGGGTCAGGAAGCTCACGGAGGCAGAACCCCACCTCTGGCAACTCCTCCCCTGGGCAGCCGCCTTGCCGACTCCCCCCTGAGCGCACAGCTGGATCCAGGTGTGGCCTCTTTCCCTGACAGCCTAGAGAAGTCTGAGGCAGCTCTTGCAGAGGGCTCTATTCACAAGGGTGACGCATTGCAATCGCTCAGACTAAGTATTCCTATGCAGGAGACCGAATTGTGTAAGCATACGATATTGGATAACCCCCCCTCCGAATCACCCTCGCCCCTTCCTGTTGTGTCGTAATTCCTTGGCTTTTGAGGCTGATTTAGGCTAACCCTCCCTGTTTGCTGTATCCTATTTTTGCCTGCTTCTCCATTTTGGCTTGCAGAGAGATTTGAATGGGAATCTCTTCATTGCATAATGTCCTAATTAATTAATTAAAGGCTAATACGTCTCTCCTGTGATTGTTGGTGCTTTGATTTTTGACAATTCTGTGCATTACCGGGGTGTTGTGCTGGTTGGTGATTCAGGAAAAGTTTAGCTTTTCTGGGAACAACATAACAAGATGCATGTTGTCTTGCCAGTATTTAAGTCGATTTGGTTTGGACGTGAAATATGGCTGAACTAATAACTAACTGATGCAGAAATTAAAGTGTGCTTTTCACTTTTTCTAACTAAGGCAGATGGAATGGCTTATTTTGGGTTGCAGAGATCACATGGTGTTTGCTCTACTAGGATGAGCACGAAGCTTCACTTTTAATAGACTTGGGATGGGAATCATGAGACATTTTAATGATTTTGGTTCCAGTTCCACTTTACAATTCCCTTAATGATTCTAATTACTGATTTTTCTTGTACTTTTGCTCTGGAAAATGCTCAGCAGCCTGGTTATTATTCATTTCGGATTTTAACAGAGCAGTAATAACAAATCAGATTTTATTATACAGTTCTAGCAACAACAACAAAACACTAGGGCTGTCAAACGATTAATCGCATCCAAAATAAAAGTTTGTGTTTACATAATATATGTGGGAGCACTGTGTATAATTATTTTGTGTATATATATATATATATATATATATACATACACATGCATGTATATTTAAGAAAAAATATTTATATATAAAATATTTATATTTACATATCATATAAATTATATATAAATCTATATACATGAAAATATTTCTTAAATATATACAAGCATGTGTGTGTATTTTTATATATATATATATAAAATAATTATACACAGTGCTCCGACATATATTATGTAAACACAAACTTTTATTTTGGATGCGATTAATCACGATTAATCGTTGGACAGCCCTACAAAACACATTACCATATTTATTCCTATTTTTTTTTTACTTTGAATTTAGTTTTTCTGTAAGGCCATTGTACCAAAACATATAAACCACCAAAAATATGCATTAAAACAGAACTTTTAATTGCATTAAAACTAATAATAATGTGTGCATATAAAACACTCACTCATCACCATTACAACTGTTAAAAAAAAGATGAGAAAGATGACTGTGCATATTGCGTTTTTGTCGTCTTGTATTTTTAAAAAATGGAACCAGTTGTCAAAGCCATCTCTAGAAATAGCATTGTCAAAGAAAGCATGTTTCAGGATTGATGAGCTGTATTATCAGTCTCGTATAATCAATAGCCTGTTGCACTCAATCCAACACAGCTTAGTTGACAATATCTGAACACCGGCCTATTTTTATGTAGCAAGAGTTTTTGTGCATTTGCTGACTGTGTCTTTCTTGTAGCTTCAAAAGAGCCGTCAGTGGAGATGGAAAATGAAGAAAAGATTCGCCAGGAAGCTCGCCGGCGTCTAGAGGAACAGCTCAAACAATACAGAGTACAGCGACACACGGAGAGAGTGAGTCAGCAAATGACAACTTTCAGTTTTTATCAAATGACTGATGTTGAATTCAGTTAATAGTTTGGCAAAAAAAAAAAAAAATAATTAATTGGCATAATTTACTCACCCTCATTACGTGTTGATTTTCCTTGTCTGTTTTATTTCAAGTCTTCTGAAGTCATAATATAATTTTGTGAAAGGGACAGAGCATATTTTAAGTCCAGTGTATTTAAATATGGCACATGAAGAAGCTTCTAAATTGACTTGAAGAATGTTGAACGATAGGTTCATTTAAATGTTTTGGTTTGATATTCACCGTTTATTCATTTATTTTCACATTCTCATTCCTTTTGTGTTCCTTGGGGAGAAAAAAATCAAACAGGATTGGAACATGAGGGTGGCCAAATCATTTGAGTAAATAATTTATTTAATATTAGCTATAGGTGGACTCGATGGACTTAATGTTAGATAAACAGTTAAGTGTTTGCTACTGTTTCCTGTTTTACATGTCATATGTTCAATCATCATTTCTTTGTCTCGTTCAGACCAGGCGGTCCACTCCTAAGAGCCGCCTATTTAGCACTTTGGACCCAGAGCTCATGCTCCATCCCGAGGGTCTCCCAAGGGCCAGTACTGTTGCCATGACTAAGGAATACTCTTTCCTGCGCACCAGCGTTCCTCGTGGTCCCAAACTGGGAAGCCTAGGAATCCCTTCCAGCAAGGATAAAAAATCCAAATCATCTCGTTCCAGCAAGATCCACTCTCTCGCTGACTACAAAACTCCCGAATCTGACTTTAAAAGCGCAGAAGCACCTGGTGGGGTAGTTTCTGCGTCTGCCGACTCATCGTTTAGCTCGCTGCATTCCTCCATGAGCTCAGTTTCCACCATTTCGCAAATCAGCTCTGGGACCAACAGCCATTTGGAAACATCTCAGCTAATCCGAGACAACGTCTCTGAGGTGGATGGCAGCGAATCAGGTTTCAGAGCTGACGGCAATGACAGCGATAGCTCGTCCTATAGCAGTGTGTCTACCACAGGGACATATAATATGTTAGCTGCAATAGCGAATAAGCCAAAGGCTCCATATACTGTTGAAGGGCGAGAGATTGCTCCAGAAGCCATGGGCCACTTTCCATCACTGCAGGAAGTCCTGCAGGCAGCCACTGAAGAGAGACACATGGAAGAGCTGGAGCAGGACAGCGTAGAGCCTCGCAGTCGCAGGGACAGCTTCTCCAGCAGGTATGGGCCCACTATGTCCACCGGTTAGTCCATTCCCTGAATATTTTTCGACCTTTAGGTGAACATTATTGTCTCTCATGAAACCAGCCCATTAAACTTGCATGATTGAATTATGTGTTTTCAGTGTGTCATTTGGGAGTTCTGTGATGGGGACTCATGATGAGATGCTGCAAGTGCTAAAAGAGAAAATGAGGTTAGAAGGACAATTGGAGTCTCTTTCATCTGAGGCCAGTCAGGTGAGTTAACCTGGGACTAGGCATTTGTCCAATATTTGCTAACTGCCAGCAACAGTATATAAGGCAATGTCTTTGTATTAGTGGTCAACTGATATGGATTTTTTAAATGTCTGATGCCCATGTTTAGAGAGAAGATTGGTTTTAATATTTATAGTTATGTTTTAAATATTTACAAAATTGTGTGTGTGTGTGTGTGTGTGTGTATATGAAGAGTTCAGATGCAAAAGCCTCTAAGTGCCATTTGAAATTTTCTTCTAGATTATCATTTTTATCAAGCTTGTATATTTAAGTTCAGTGATTTCACTTAAATGGCAATGATAATTACCTATTAATTGTTATTTAAGTGAAATTACTGAACTTAAATATACAAGTTTGATAAAAATCATCATTAAAGAAGAAAATTTCAAATGGCATTAGAGGCTTTTGCATCTGAACTCTTCATATATATATATATATATATATATATATATATATATATATACACATATCCACATATCCACACACAAACATACACACACACAACATTGCTGCAATATAACTAATATTTATTTTATATAATATTTTTTTCTCAAAAATCTTTATTTTTTTCCATTTAATCCTTTTTTAGTATTTTTTTCACAAATAACAACATTTACATTTTTAATACAAATACAAAAAATTAAGTAATCACTGTAACCACAGCCATTCAAAGACAAAGTTTGAGGTCAAGTAAATTTTCATGTATTTTAAAGAAGTTTCTGCATTTTATTAGAACAAAATATTGTAAAACACACACACACACACACACACACACACACACACACACACACATAATATTATCATAATTTAAATGAACATTTTATTTATTTTAATGTATTTTAAAATATAATTTATTCCTGTGATGGCAAAGCTGAATGAATTTTTAGCAGTCATGTGTCTGGTCTACAGTGTCACGTGATCCTTTAGAAATCATTCTAATATGCTGATTGATTTGGTGCTCAAGAAATATTTCTTATCATCTTAATATCTTATTATCATTATATCATAATTTTTTCTTTTCAGAAATCTTTGAATATAAAGTAAAAAAACAGGATTTATTTGAATTACAGTTGTATTGTAGTATTATTTATAAATGTTCACTTTCACTTTTGATCAATTTAATGCATCCTTGGTGAATAAAAGTATAAATTTCTTTTCAAAAAATCGTATTGACCTCAAACTTTTGAACAGTAGTGTGCGTGTTTATATATTTATTAATTGTTATAAATGTACTTCTTAAAAGCATGGTTGAAGCCACCTGGATCATTTAAAACTGTACCTTCATTTCCAGGCTCTGAAAGAAAAAACGGAGCTCCAGGCACAGCTGGCTACAGTAAATGCTCAGTTGCAGGTCCAAGTGCAGCAAACCCAGGCCAGTCAGGAGAGGCAGAGCACCCTCACCTCTGAGGTCACCACGCTACGCTCCAACTGCTCTGCACTGGAGAAGGCTATGGTGGATCTCCAGGGCAATCTGGAGGGGAAGAACGCCAGCCTGGCCTCACTGGGCAATGACCTGCAGCTGGCTGAAGAGCAGTACCAGAGGCTGATGGTCAAAGTGGAGGAAATGCAGGAGAGCCTGAATACCAGAGACAACACAGGTGAGGACAAATGGTAGATGTACATGTCAGGGTTGAGCTTGATCAGTTGGTATACTCAATATCAGTCTCAATGTGTAAACTTTACTCAGATATTGAACTGAACTGGACCAACACTGAACTGTCTTGAGTTGACTTGACTGTCATTACTCAGGACGGTTAACATGGTGATAGCGCTTTTGCCCACTAGTATCTGTAGATTTGAGTACATTTAGTGCCCTGTTTCAATCACTGTTAAAAAATTATCTAGTATTTGACCAAAATATTGGCCAAGGTGATTGATTTGGCTTTTTCTGGTTAAAAAAACAAACAAACAAAAAAACATGTTAACCCATAATTGTACTCACTTGACTGGTCTAAATAAGAAATCTTTAGCTTGGGAAAGGTGCTTTTTAAAAATAAAACTTGATGATTGTAAGTGAAAAATGTATTTGATTAAAGTGAACATCAACCAGTCGCTGATGACATCATAAATGAACAAATAAGCCGAGCTGAGACTCGAATGCGGGTTGCCTTGTTCACAGCTATGGCATATGACACAGTGCTGCCCACAAGGCTATTTTGATCAGTTCTTTTGTCTTTTGGTCATTACGTTTCTCACAGATTTCTTCTCATTCTAAATCAGATACAGAGAAAGTAGCACAGTAAAGATTACATTTAAATGAATGCATTAGTGTGAAAGAGATTGCATGTGACTTAATTCTACCTGGCAGCGTCTCTACTAATAGTGAAGCTATGGGTTTCAGTTACTAAGAAATATGTGCTAGAACTTTTCAGTTTCTAAGCTATTTTATTGATAAATCACTGAACAGTTTTGACAATACATTTCTGTGCTACTAAATGTGCGAGCCACTGTCCGTATACTTTAAAACGTGCGTTCACCCGAGCAATTTTGAGCATCCAGATGGTATAATCAAGCATATCTTGTGGAGCGCTCTCGCAGTATGCATTTATTTGCCATTGATCTGTCATTGATTTTAATGGTTGGAAACAGAGTGTAAAAGTGGACTTTAAGGAGTTCTTATCCTTTATAGGCCATGCCATGATCAGCGACTAGTCGAATGAAGTTTAAAGCCTTATGCCAGAGCATTAAAGTTCGAGCATTCTGTGCAACCCCTATTACATAATTGTTCATGTCTCTCTCTATACACCTTTGTTCAAATGTTTGGGGTCAGTGATTTTTCTTTTTAAACAAATTAATACTGTTATTCAGCAAGGATCCATTTAATTGGTAAAGACATTTCTGTTCTTTTAAACTTTCTATTCATATTCAAGTTATCCTGAAAAGAAAATTCAGTTTCCACAGAAATATTAAACAGCACAACTGTTTTTAGCATTGAAATGTTTCTTGAGCACCACATCAGACTGATTCAAAAAGTATTACTGAACTTTTTAATTAATTTTAAATAATAAACTTTTTAACTAAGTAATACTGAACATTAAAAAGTATTAACCCCAAACTTTTGAACTCCACATTATTGTTTCAGTCCCTTCAGTTCAACTCGTCTGTGCAATGCAACCCCTATTACATATCATGTTGGTTGTTTTTCCACTTAGTCTCTGAGTTCCGGCAGCAGATGGTAGGCCTGCAGACACAGCTTCAGCGGGTCCAGAGCGAGAGGAACGCTCTGCAGAGCAGACTGAAGACCTCGCAGGCGGAAGTGGACTCCCTGCAGCAGCTCCGCATCTGGTACCAGCAACAGCTGAGTATGGCACAGGAGGCACGTGTGCGACTGCAGGGAGAGATGGCAAACATGCAGGTATAATGTGCTGTTGTAGGTGAAGTGTGATGGTGTATAAATTAGTTTTCCCATAACATGTATACTACCATTCTCAGTTTTGAGTCAGTAAGATTTTTAAATCTTTTTGAAAGACGTCTTATTATCACACCAAGACAGCATTTATTTGATCAACAATACAGTAAAATTGTAAATCATTATTACAAAATAACTGTTTTCTATTCAAATATTTTTTTTTTCTTTGGAGGCAAAGCTGAAATTTCAGCATCATGACTCTAGTCACATGATCCTTCAAAAATCTTTCTAATATGCTGATTTTGGTGCTCAATAAAAAGTTACAATAAAGACATTTATAATGTTGCAAATGTAGTTCTCTTCCAAAAAACAAAAACAAATTTAGCACAAATGTTTACAACATTGATAAAGATAAGAAATATTATGTAAATGTAATGTCTTTATTGTACCTTTTGATCAATTCAATGCATCCTTGTTGAATAAAAGCTCATTTATTTAAAAAGAAAGCTTAAAACATCTTACTGAACCCTAACTTTTAAACGGTAGTGTATGTATTCAGAATCAGAAAGTTTATCAGAAAGGTACAGATGCAGAATGGCCATCTTTAGCATTCATTTGTTTTTATAATTACTTTCAGGCTGGTCAAATGACTCAGATTGGTGTGTTGGAAAATCTGAAGATGGAGAACGTTACTCTGTCTCACAAACTCACAGAGACGAACCATCGGTCTATAAAAGAGAAGGAACGGATTGCTGTACAGCTGCAGAGTATAGAGGTCTGGCACTATATTTTGTTGTTAATAAACAATGAAGTTGAAGAAGAAAGAGTGAAATTGATTAAATCTAAAGATCATATAAACAATATAATAGATTGATTCTTATCCAGGCGGACATGTTGACTCAAGAAGCATCCATACATCAAATCCAAGAGGCAAAGACGATGGTGGAGGAAGATCTTCAGCACAAGCTGGAAGAGTTTGAGGAGGAGCGAGAGCATCTTCTCAAACTTGCTAATACAGCCACAACACTGGAGAGAGAGCTAGAGCAGGTATCTAACACCAGCGCACACACACACACACATACAGAGTTATAGATTAAAACCCATCAGCATTGTACTCTTGAACAAGACTCTTAATCCAAGGTTTCTCCAAATTGTAATATGTTATTTTAAATATAAACATTCCCTAGTGATGTCAAGTCGAGTCCCCTTTATTTATATAGACCCTTTTACAGTTGGTAAACATGGTGACGTTTTTTTGTGGGCGGAGCTTAGGTGGAGGCAAAAAGATCCATCTGGCCACTTCACTAACGCTAGTTAGCAAGGATTGTTAGCTTGTTTTTTAACAATGACTGGAGAAAATCCGATATTATCTTAATGTGTAAGGTCACTCAGTGTCCAGGACCGCGATTGTTATTTCCAAAAGTTATTTTTAACGGACGGAACCAGATTGGCCGACCCGTAGCCGCCTACACGCTCACTCATGGACGATCTGACAGGATTAACGACGTACGTTACCTCGGTTGAGTGGCCTGACTTCTACACCTACCTTATAGAGAAAACGATCGTAAAGAGAAACTGAGGCATATAAATCTTTAGATGCCTATATGGTCCTGTACAAGACTTGTGTGTATGATCCGCAGTTCTGCCGAGCCAGCGCCGAGACCACGACAATGTAAAGCGTGACATTACAGTGCGATTTTAATGATGTGAATATTTTCTAGAAATAAAAGTTCCAGATACAGCATATTCATTTTTCATTGATACTTGCACCAAACAACACAACAAGATGACATTTAATAATAGTAACAATTATTTAAGCTCCTTATTATGTAGCCGAATCTTTGCTGTTTAGCATTGGCCGCCTGCAGTTTTCACTTGTTTTGCCTCCAGCTAGCGCCGTGACGTAACTGTGACGTCGGCGCAAAAGGGGTCTATAGTGCTTTATACAATGCAGCAGCTTTGTACGTACACAGTGTGTACACAGTGATAAACGTGAAAGTACTGATCAACAATACACACAGTATTCAATTCTGCTGTAAAGACAATAGTAAACCGTCATTATTCAGTTGAAAGTAGTTCAGTGTTGATTTAGTCTGACAGACGATGAAGATGTAACAAGTTCATCGGATGTTATGGGAAGTGTTCCCGCTTCTGGTTGGCCTAATTTATGCAGCCTAATGACTCAAACGACTGAACTTCTTCTCCATCCAGGTCAAACTCGTTCTCTCCCAGAAAGACGCCCAGCTGGAGCTGTTACAGCGTGAGCACCTAGAGCTGATGAAGCAGCTCACCACTACTCAGGACAACCTCCAAACCAAAGAACAGGCCCTTAATCAGCTGGAGGCCCGTTACCAGGAGCTGCAGGCCCAGCTGGAGGAGCTACAAACTGATGCCACAGCTAAAGAGGAAACCCTGCAGTATCTCCAAAATGAGAAAATAGTCCTGGAAGTGGCTCTGCAGGCAGCACGGGCAGATAAGAGCGAACTGGATGATGGCGCAGAAAGGCTTGGAGAGGAAGTGCTGTTGGCCTCAGACACACTTGACCAGCTTAGACAGGAAGTGCAGGTTAAAGCAACCCAGGTGAGAGGTTTGAATCAGAGTGATGTGTTTTTTTTTGTAAGTGGAATATTAAGATGGGTTCAGATTGCATCTTTTCCCTTTCTCTACAAGATTGAAGCTCTAAAGCAAGAGAATGGCACCCTCAAAAAACAGGCACAGAAACTGAAAGAGCAGTTCATGCAGCAAAAGGTAGGTGGCCCAATGAGTTCCTTCAAAATGTATACTCCAAACATATTTAGATTTATTGAATTAAGATGCATGTATTTGAATTGCATTTAAAATTGGTATAGACTTTATTTTAAGGTGTTACAGTGTAATCAGATTTACATACTGAGTAATATTAATTAACATGTACTTACCATAGAATTAGGATTTGGTTGAGGGCTAGTTGCATGTAATTTACTGTTATTACTATGGTAAGTATATGTAACAAGGACACTATAAAATAAAATGTTACCAAAAATTCGGTTCATTTGGATTACACTGTTTTAAACAAACTAATAAACTTAAAGTGATGCATATTTGTCAGTCATACATAAATGAAACGGGTAAGATTTCTGCACTAAAAAATAAAATCAATCATGGCATTGTTTATAATTTACCAATTGATTTATATTTTATTTTTAATAATATTTTCAAAATGCATTTATTCTAATTACTTAGAATCAGTATAATAAATCTGTTAGTTGTGAAAACTAAAACACATTCGGTTAAAAAGTATAAACGTTAAAATATAGCTAGCTGTGGAACAAGCAATATTCAATTAGTTAAAATGTATGAGACTGAAACAAATAGGATTTATGACGATAAATATATATAAAATGGTTTATTGTGTATTTAAAACATTCAGTTTATTAGTTCTATTACAGAAGTCTTATCTGTTTCTTACTGGTTTCATTTATGTATGACTGACAAATATGCCTTGTTTGTTGCTGGATAAGACTAGTTGTGTTTTAAAAGTGTCCTTAATCTACTGTACTCTTTGTTGCAGGTGATGGTCGAAGCTTACCGGAGAGACGCCAGCTCCAAAGACCAGTTGATCTCTGAGTTGAAGGCTTCTAAAAAGCGTCTGGTGGTGGAGGTGAAGGACCTGAAGCAGGAGCTGTTAAGAATGGAGGGAGAAAAGAAGAGTGCAGAGCAGGAACAGGATCGCCTTCAGAAGGAAGTGGAGAGAGTCCAGCAGCAGATGAACAGCCTGGAAGCCCATTTACTATCCGTACAGACAGAGAGAGACCAACTTGATTCTCAACTGCAGGTATACACACACTGCATTACTGAGATCATCTCGGTTGCAAGGATACAGACATTTTTTCCTACATAGACATACAGGCAATTAAAGGGATACTTCACTTTTTTTGGAAATAGGCTCCCTCAGAGTTAAACAGTTCAGTTTTACCGTTTTCGAATCAATTCAGCCAATTTTCTGATATTTAGAAGAATATCAGTAACCAGACCGTTTCTGGTCTCATTGACTTCCATAGTAGGAAAAAATATATACTATGGTAGTCAATGAGACCAGAAAGTGTCTGGTTACAGATATTCTTCTAAATATCAGAAAATCAGCTGAATGGATTCGAAAACAAATAACTCTGGGGGAGTTGTAAAATGAGCCTATTTCCCAAAGAAGTGGAGTATCCCTTTAAGGCAGAGTGCAACGTGTCCTATTACTCTGACAACTAAGCCCACTGGACGGAATGTAATCAGCATGTTATGCTAAAAAACATCATTGTTTTAACCGTGTCAAAGGATTATTTCACCATCCTATGTATTACTGCACACATAGGCATACTGACTGTGTCAAGATCCCCACAATTTACACATTATTCCTGCTGATGCTTCACATCTTACTGCCTATATCCACTTTTGTCTCCTTAAATGCTGGCTTTAACGTTTCGGTAGCTTATAAAACCTTAGTTCTTGTTTTTTTCCAGCTTGTTTGCTGGACACCCGGTCACAGTAGCTTTTAGGCATTGTTCTGTCTTTTGTTAGAAGCAAGAAATGACGAGGCAGCTTCACACAATACAAAGTCAATGCAGAGGGTTGGATTGTATACAAATTAAATAAATAAATTAAAATACAAATCGGATATTTTAACTTGTAATGCTATTTCACAATATTACTGTTTTTACTGTACTTTGTATAAATGTAGCCTTGGTGAGTGGCAGAGACTTAAAAAAACAAACATGTTAAAAGGTATTACCAACCCCAAACTTTTGAACAGTATTGTTTATAGCATATTTTGACACTTTCTATGTTGTTGCTTCAGTCCCTTCAGTTTGACCAGAACCATCTGGCATCCGTGACCGAAGAGAATGAAAATCTGAGGAAGAGGATTGAACAAATGCAAGATGAAGCCAAGACGTGAGTCACAATCGCACCGCCTCTTCTGCCATAAGGGTTTCCATAGTGATAGTTTTGCTGCTCAGTCTTTGATATCACTGATATGTGATGTGACATATAGATAATAGTGTGAGTTGAGATAACAGTGTGTGAAAAGCATGAGGGTTTGGGATGTATTCTTCCTATTTCATCCATTTATTAAACAAATTAAAAATGACCCTGAAAAGTTTAGAAGAACATAGGATGGTGAAGTAGACCAAAAGTGTTTGTCTAACTTGCTGTTATGCACCTGTTCTTTCCTCTTCCAGCGCCATCTCAGAGCAGAAGGTGAGGATGAAGCGTTTGGGCACAGATTTGACCAGTGCGCAGAAAGATATGAAGGCCAAGCATAAGGCCTATGAGAATGCAGTTGGCATTCTGAGCCGAAGGCTACAGGAAGCTCTCGCCGCCAAAGAGACAGCTGAGGCTGAACTTGACAAACTCAAAGCTCAGGTTTCAGAGGGAGGAAATAGCCTGGAATTTCAGGTAAACTGGTTGTGATAGTCTACAATATAAACACTGAAAGCATTGGGACAGAATGATCATAATTCTTTCACTGTTAAAAACTCAAAGTATTGCAGTGGTGCCGTGAGTAACTACAGTGGATCTTATTTTCTAATAACTGATTTATGTGTATTTTTGTCATATCTTCAGGCCAAGGTGGAGTCCCTGAAGAGAGAACTGGAGGCAGTGAGCCAGAGTAAAGCCATGCTGGAGAAAGAGCTACAGGAGGTCATCAACCTCACCAGCACCGAGCTGGAGGAATATCAGGAGAAAGTGATGGAACTGGAAGACGAGGTGAAAACTTGTTCTCATTGGCTTAAAGAGACACTATGCAGTTTTTTAGCTTAACTGAACAGCTTCAGAGTTATTGAAATGGTAATAAGACTTCTTTTGGGTTGAATTGGCCATCCCCCCCCTCCCCCCTCACAAAAAAACGTGTCCCTGCTTGATATACAACCACTAATATACAATCGGTTTTGATGAGGAAAATAAACTATACTACTAGTGCGGATTAGAACCCAGAACCTCTGACACGCTTGGCAAAAGCTCTGCCACTGGACCACTAAATTTCATGGAGATAATTGTCGGATCTATGTATTTAATAACGTGAAAATTCTCACCACAAACAACATTAGATCGCATTAAACAACAAATTAAACCCAATGTACTATTGTATACCATGTAACGCGTCACGCCATGTCACACTCTGCGTGAGTGGTATTTACGACAGTAACGTAAATACAATTACTCCACCGCGACTCTAGGGGTCGCTGTTTGTCAAAAACGGCATTCCTTCATGGTGCATGGCATATAGCAAACCTGTATGGTTTGGTAACAATTAACATGTTTACATGCACATAATTTTCTCAGGACAGAAAATTGTAGTTAATGTTTTTGTTTTGTTTTTTGCTGAATGAATGAATTTGCTACTTTTCGTAAGATTTAATCGGTAAGATTTTGTTTTTGAAAGAAGTCTCTTATGCTCACCAAGGCTTCATTTAGTTGATCAAAAATACAATAAACAAATTGTGAACAATTATTACATTTTAAAATGATTTTCTTTTTAATATATTTTAAAGTGTAATTTTCAGCTTCCATTACTCCAGTTTTCAGTGTTTTTCAGTGTTACAGTTTTCAGAAATCACTTTGGTCAATCAAATGTGTCCTTGCTGAATAAAGAATTAAAATAAATGTTACTGGCCATAAACCTTTTAATGCTACTGTACATGTATGTGTATCCCCACTATTCTCTTGCCATATTAGAGATGGTTACTCAGTTAATTCATAATAATTTAATCAACTGTGATTTTGACTATGTGTACACTGATTTGCTCAATTCTTTTAATGTTTTTTAAAAATAAATGCTGTCCTCCTTGCTCCAAATTTCACTGATAGCTTTTATTTCATTAAAATTTTTAAAGTGAGTTTTACATAATGGACAGTCCATTGCAATTTGTGAAAGAAGTGGTGTTATCAAAATGTAAGAAATGTGTTTTCACTTTTTTTTTGCACAGCTCCAAGAGTCACGAAATTTTAAAAAGAGAATTCGTCGCCTGGAAGATGCTAATAAGAAGCTTACCCTTGAGCTAGAGCATGAGAAAGGAAAACTCTCTGGGCTTGGAAAATCCCACAGTGCATTGCGGGAACATGCCAATATTCTAGAGGCTGCACTGGCCAAGAGAGAAGCAGATCTTGTCCAGCTCAACTTGCAGGTGTGATGCGACGTGTCATGTCATCCTCATTGACAATACTTTAATCATTGGAATTGAATAGTTTTTTTACAATTTGTTTTTTGATTTGTTTTGATTAAACATCTCTGTACTCTTTCACTCCAGGTTCAGGCAGTATTAAAGCGTAAAGAAGAGGAGGACCAGCAGATGAGACAGTTGGTGCAAACGCTGCAGACTGCTCTGGAGAAGGAGAAAATAAAAGTCAAGGATCTGACAGAGCAGGTTAATATATGGTTTAACATCTGCATAGCATTTTCAGTTCCCCTTGAGAACTCCGGAAGACTTTGGTTTATTTTCTGACGCGCACGTGTGTGACCTGTGTGTTTGTACGCTTTGTTCAGGTGGCGGAGGCCAAGCTGGAGGCAGCCCATAACCGCAGGCATTACAGGGCAGCCATGCTGGAGCTCAGCGAGATCAAGAAAGATCTGCAGGCCAAAGAGGAGCTTGTCAAAGCCCTGCAGAAAGAGGCTAAGACACTTGCGTAAGTTTTCCAGACACTCTGGGTTATAGTATCACAGCTGCCTTGGAAACTCTAATCATAGAACACATCAAGACATCTTTAAGGTCCAGTTTTCCTAGAGTGATGTACTGATGGTTGTAAGATATGTGAAGAACTGTAAACGCAGTGATCATGGAGATCAATACCTAGATTGCTTAATGAGTTTCAGATGTGTGTGACTTCTCAGATTGTGGTGGTATCTTTTGTGAATTTTTCTTTCTGTCTCTTACAGAGCTCAAGATGAGAAGCACTCCGAGGAGGTTTCTCATTTCCAGGAGGAATTAGCTGATGCTCATGCTCAACTCCAGATCCTTCAAAAACAACTTGATGATGAGCTCAACAAACAACCCCTCACTAACCAAGAGGTACAGTTTGGCTTTGTTGCAAAAGCTACCTCTCTGTTTGAACCTTCACAGAGCCTCTTTCAATATATTACTGTTATGCTAAAAAATGCTGTCTGGGTAAGCAAGTTGCAAGGTTTCACAACCTAGGTTTGAGTGTTAATGTGAATCAGTGTCTAGATGTGAATCAGTTAAGTGTGTACAGTGTGTGTGTGTGTATATATATATATATATATATATATATATATATATACACACACAACTTTATTCACATACATACAGTATACTCGCATAAAGGTGATATATACAATATAGCAAATCTCAACTGCATGATTTTATAATATATATATATATATATATATATAAAATCATATATATATATACACTATATATGTATGTGTATATATATTTATATATATACACAACTTTATTTACATACATACAGTATACTCGCATAGCAAATCTCATATATATATAAATACACACACACACACACAATATATATACAATATATTTATATATTTATTTATATATTGTGTGTGTGTATATATATATATATATATATACACAAAATCATGCAGTTTAGATTTGCTATGTTGTATTTATCACCTTTATGCGAGTATACTGTATGTATGTGAATAAAGTTGTGTGTATATGTGTGTGTATATATATATATAATACAATCTGTCTCCATGATCGTTTATATCATTGCAAAATGTAAAGTATATTATAGAAAAATGTTATACATACATATTCGCATAAAGTGATATATTTTAATCTAGCAAATTACAATATTGTAAAAATTAACATCATGATTGTGTTTTGAAACAGTGTGTGTTATGAAGTGTTATACAAATATATTTGACTTGACATTATCTTCATAGCGAACACTCTCAGAAAAAAAATGTTTTTTTAGTGCTAGTAATTTCAAGTAAATTTTAAATAAATTTTAGGGGTCGATGAGGTACAAAAAGTTGTCTTTTTAAGAGATCTGTCCCAGTGAGGGTACACATTTTTGCTTATGTTTCCCCCTGACCGTTACATTTTACCAACATGACAGACCCAACAGTAGTTAGTTTCATTCATGGCTTTGAAATTTATATTGATCTTTTTATATATATATATAAATGTATGTATGGAGAAAAACAAATTTACTACGTATTTATCACACTGTATTCCTGTCTCTTTGCAGGTGGAGGATCTGAAGTGGGAGGTGGAGCAGAGGCAGCGGGAGATCGAGACACAAAAACAGCAGCTGGAGATGGTGGAACAGTGTCACCATAGAGAGATGGACACCCTGCAGGACATGCTACAGGTGCGCTGCTTTGTTCAGCACTTTCAGCCAGTTAGTTACTGTTGTTTTTTTTTTTTATTAATTCTGGTCTTTTTTTGTTTGATGTGATGTGTAGAGGATAAAGGTGGAGCTGGAGATGGTGCAGGAGGATCTTAACGGCACGAGGAAGGATAAATTCATGCTGCAGGCTAAAGTGGGAGAGCTGAGGAGCAGCATGAAGACTGTTCTTCAGCAGAACAACCAGCTCAAACAGGATCTCAAAAACAGCAGGCTCAGAAAGGTAAGATAAGCTCATTTTAATAAAAAGTTTATACTGGAAGTAGGTTTGTAATATGTAAAGGTAAGTGTGTAATGGAATATTTTCTCTCAATATTTGTGTTCCCACACCAGCGGATGGATCTAAAGGGGGAATCGACCCCTGTGACGCCAGTAAAAATCCCAGACTGCCCTGTTCCTGCTTCACTTTTGGACGAACTGTTGAAACCCTCAACATCCGTCAATAAAGAACCTCTCAATAATCTCCACAACTGTCTGAGACAGCTAAAGTAAGACTTGCACACATTATACCATAGCTAGGAGAGTGTGCACCCTGTAACACTGTCCCACTATTACGACTAACTAAGTTGGCAAACAAGTAGCAGTGAAAAGAAGAAAAAAAGGCCTTTTTACATCTGGTCACCTCATGCGTTTTCTCTGATCGGATAGTTATCATATCGTAAAACAAACCAGGTTAAAAAATGCCCTCCGGAACTGGACAAGTGTAAATGCATCTGGTTGTTTAAAGAAACCACATATGTACTCTTCCCGAAATTTTAAAAAATTAACTTTTGAGAGTGTGTTATAGGCTATATAACATGTTATAGCCAGATATAACAGCACTACTACAACATGAATCTTCACAGATGAGCAGCTCTCTAAAAAGCCAACGCGCAAACTGCCGCAAATGAAACGCGCTCAACACACAATAATCTTTATTAAAAGTAGTTAGACTAAATGATCTTAATAGTGCGGATGCCGCTTTCTCTCCTATTGCGGTCTTTGATCTTGAAATTAGCTGATGATAAATAAAATGCAGCTCTTGCTTTAATTGACATGAACTCTGTTAAATTTGCATATAGTGTGGGAATTGAAGAACGCACATGGGTTATTTTTTTTTATTGAGATGTATACATCATCTGAAAGTGGAATAAATTAGCTTTCTATTTATGTATTTATGTATTTATCCTATTTGTTAGGATATGACAATATTTGTCCGAGATACAACTATTTGAAAATCTGGAATCTGAGGGTGCAAAAAAATGGAAACATTGAGAAAATCGCCTTTAAAATTTGTCCATCCATGTTCGCGATTTTGCTGGATTCACTCACAAAAATAAATGTTTTATATATTTACAGTAGGAAATTTATAGAATATCTTCGTGGATCATGATCTTTACTAAATATCCTAATGATGTTTAGCATAAAAGATGTCATTTTTGATATATATATAAGCATTGTCTTTTTGAAGATATACTCAAAATATACTCACAAATTTACTGTATACTACACAATAATTTGGGGTCAGTAAAAAAAAAAATTTAATACTCAATAATTAATAATTAATACATTCAACATTAATAATAACAGGATTTGTTTTTCTTGATCACCGAATCATTATATTAGAATGATTTCTGAAGCATCATGTGACACTGTAGACTGGAGTAATGATGCTGAAATTCAACTTTGCCATCACAGGAATAAATTGCATTTAATATATATTTAAATAGAAAAAAAATTATTTGAAATTGTAATAATATTTCTTGTTTTTTGATCCAGTAAATTCAGCCTTGCTGACCATAAGAGACCTCATTTAAAAACATTTAAAAATCTTACTGACCCCAAATTATTGAATGGTTTGAACTTCTTTTTGTTTATCAAACTTTAATTGAAATAAATAAATAAATAAATATTTATTTGTTTATTTATTTATTTTGACATGTTTTAGTTTTACTGTTTTTTAAATGGGTCTGAGGGCCTGAACATTCTCAGAGGGAGGATTTTAAGTTGTCATAGTCGTGACACAAGACCACATATATATACCCAAAGTTTAAAATGAATTTGAACAAAAGGAGAAATCTTTCGATTTTTAAACCCCTAATGCAATTACACAAAACCTGCTCTCCCTTCTCCACATATTTCATATAAATAAAGCTACCACAATCACGTAACAGATTGCCTTCACCTTGTGGGCGTCTTCTTTCTCACTCCTCTGATGGTCATTTCTCGTAGGCAGGAGATGGACAGCCTTCAGAAGCAGATGGAGGAACACACGGTCACAGTGACGTCATTAGCCAGCGCAGAGGAGGAGCTCCAAAAACTAGGGTTTCATGACACCATCAGCAACGATTCGTCTAATAAAGCAGAGAATGAAGAGATACCGGGGGAGATGCAGCCCTCGTAATACACAAAGGATCCTTAAAGACACTGAGGAGAGAGTTCGGTTTTATCTTCATGGGCACTTTTAGGTTTCTTTGTTTATTTTCTCGAATCAACTGCCAACATTTGGCTTTATCCTTATCTAACCAAGATTATTTGGGTGTTACAAAGTGTTTCTCTATACCACAGCTTTATTTTTGGGGGGTCGTTTTGGTGTAATTACTTTTATCACTATTTATTTTCAGTTTGCTGAATAGAGCTGCTCTCTCTCTATCTGTTTATCTCGCTTGCAGTTTCACAGTAGTCACCCACCTGACGTTCAGCTTTGATTTAGTTTTCTTTCTCATCTCATTAGAGGTGCAGAAAGAGGTTTGTGAGTGCTACTGTAGGCTGCTTAGCCCCCCCTCAATCTGATCTACAGCAAACATCCAGTGACCTATTGACCTAACTGGTCAGGTGTATATTCTACATATCCGTCTGGTGGTAGTTCTCACTTCCTGCATGGAGAATTCAGCAGCTGAACTGTTCTTCCATTCCTCTGTGCCTGTGAATGAGCTGACCTCTCATTCCATCACTGGACAGATGCCTGATCTAGAGCTGTTCCCTGCAATATAATGCAAATACTATGAAAAACAACACAATGTAAGTCCCATATCAAGCTTTTTAAAGCACAGATCAACCCGGAATGTTTTGTTTTTCCAAAAAACGGATTTTAAATCAGCATTCTTTAGTTTTTCCAGGCCTCAAATCAAGTCTAGAGCGATGCCAACTTAATATCTACATGTACTCTGCACTGTGTTCTGCGTTACCCTATTTAGGACCACTGTTTTGTAACGCACTGTAACGGGACCTTGAGGTTGTACTTACAATATTATTCTTCACATCACAGTCTCTTTCTGATTCAAACTCAGGACCTGAAGCCCCAGGAATGTACGTGTGAGACTGGGGAAATAGTGGCCCTTTCTGTACAGGGTAATATCTCATACATCAGGTCATCCAATATCAGCTAATATCTGTTTTCTGTCTATGGTTTGCAGATGTGAGATCCCATAGAAAAGGTCTTGATAACAGCTGTCAAAGTTTGACTAGTTCTCTTTAGGGCTGCGCCTTAAAATCGATCAATTATGGAAACCTTTAAATACTACTAAAAATGTATAGCTTGAATGAACCTATAAATAAATATTTCTGTCTGAGAGATCTTGGGAAATAATGTAAAATTGGCTGAATGTGCTCTTGAAAGTAGTGTTGAGTGTGTTGTATGTATATTTATAATATATATGGAAGGTGTTGACTTATATTGCACAATTGATAAAAGAAAACAAGCTTACTGACTTTCAGGTATTGACAGATGTAAAATATTACTTTTTGATGGAGAGATCTTGCCATTTTTTTGCCAGTGTTGATACTATGTTCACTTATTTAAGAAAAAAAAAATGCATCCCATTATTCTCATGGATAGTTTGTCATTACAGCCTTAATTATTGGAGATGTATGCAAATATATTTTGAATAATGTATTTAATTAGGTGTAATATTTTTTTCTTTCTTTCCCCTGATGTGTTCATTTCACAAACTCCGTCTGTTGGTTGTTTATGTGGAGCTGAACTTAAATTTGTAATTGGCTTGAACTGTTTTAAATGTGTTCTGAGATAATGACATTGATCTCCATGTACGGTGGTAACCTTAATACTGCTTTAAATGACATAATGGGAAATGAAGCTTTACACGCTAACATGTACATTTATATTCAAATTATTAATACATAAGCATTCAGCAAAAGGGAGGACACGGTTTTTAATTCACTGAAACCGTAATGTGTGTTAATTACTGTACTGACTAAAAGCACGAGTTTCTGTTCAATGTTTACAAAAAAGTTTGACTTAATTCTTTGCTTGCTAAGAATTTTTATGGGACGTACCATATTGAGTGTAAAATAAAAATCATTCTGTAAAATGATCACATCTTGTCTTCTTAGAATGATATATTATGTTATGAAAAAGGAAACACAATTTGATTCCAAATCTGCATTATAGCAGATATAATTCACAAATGGTCAGTAACTGCCTGCTGTTGCTTGAAGACATTCTGATTTGTATGATTTTAAAAGTTAAAATGCAATATCTACACATATCTTGAGATACTGTTGTAAATACTGGCCTATTTGATATGAATTGCTACATAGAGTATGGAAAGTATGCAAATGTTCATTATCAACTTAATATTATTTCCGCCACGGAACAAAATAACAATAATAAACGTAATTGCGGATTTTTTTTTTTTTTACCTCACAATTCTAACTTTTTCTTTTTAAATTGCGAGTTTATAATAATTATCGGTGCAAAAGGTCAGTATTGCGTATAGCCTATCTTGCATTAGTTTATAACTTATGACAATACTCGGGACGGACTTTTATTAAAATCAGAATTACGATATATGAATTCGTTATCTTTTTATATTTTTATTCCGTTGCGGAAAAAGCTTCCATTATATTTGTATAAAAATTACACGAGGTAGACACGTGGGAGCGCTGCTTAAACCAATTCAAATACAAGGAAATATACAACGAGCGAGAGAGATTTCCGGGAGGTAGTGATGGGCGATACTGCAAATTTCTGTATCGATCCGATACCAAGTAAATAGAGGGCCAGTATCGCCGATATCGATACCGATACCGATACTTTTTCATTTTAAAAGCATGCATTTGAACTTGTTAAATCTGAACATGTTTTCAAGACTACTAGGCCTAAATAGCTATTTTGTGATTTGTGCTCTCAACTACCCTTTAATTAGTCAGTGACTTTTACAAAACTACCCTAATTATAGTACTAGCACTAGTCTACTGTTCAAAAGTTTGGGGTCTTTAAGATTTTTATTTCTCTTAGTAATATTGTAAACTGTAATATTACAATTTAACAATTTAACATAGGCTATCTGTTTTCTATGCCATACTAAACTGTAATTTATTCATGTGATCAAAGCAGAATTTTCGGCATCATTACTCCAGTCATGATAATAATTCATTTTAATATGCTGATTTGCTACTCAGGAAACATTTCTTATTTTATCAATGTTGAAAACAGTTTAATATTTTGTTGGAAACCATGATACATTTTATGCAGAATTATTTGATGAACAAAGTTGAAAGAACATCATTTATATGAAGTAGATTTTTTAACAGTGTAAAACCCTTGACTTTCACTTTTGATTAATTGAATGCATCGATGCTTGTTGAATAAAAATAATAATTTCATAAAAAAGATATTACTGACGTCAACATTTTAAAATGTTATGTACAGTTTTGGTTTGTTTATTGCGAAATAACTCCCGATTGCTTCTCTGTCGTCTAAGCAAGGCTTCGTTTCCCAAACGCACTGGGCCTGTGAGCTCAGCAAAGCACCAGCATCGAACGCTCTCTGTGATTGGTTGGTTTCGTCTTGTATAGAGATGACTAGTAGAAAAGGTTCTATCCTACACAACCCGCTAACATTCGCTTATTTTCCACTTAGAAGCTTATTTTTCGCACTGAATTGCGTGCTAAATTATTAAAAAATTACTGGTTAAAAAAAATACACATTTGGATCGATATTTTTATGTGAGGATCGATCCTTTTCGATACCATGTCAGTATCGAAGTATCGATACTTCAGGATCGATCCGCCCATCCCTACCGGGAGGCACATTTTCTGCTCAGGCGTTAACTTGAAACAACTAACGTTAGATTGATTTCAGAGAACCCCATATTTTCAGTTGTGCATGGTTATTATTATAGTTCTTCTTGAATAGAACGAGACATTATCGAGCGCGACATATTTGTTCCTGTTCTGCCACAATAATTAAGTGACAATAGGCATGGCTGTATGGAAACTAAGCATATAAGCAGCTCTTGGTGTGCAGCCCATCTTCTCCACCCGCAAGAAGCAGAGGTAATATTTTTATTATTTTATCAGGCTGAGTTTTTAATCACTCACCTCTTCAGTTTATCTCCCCTTTCGTCGTTATTATTAATTAAGTCGACCAGTCAAACGTTACATGATATCACGTGAAGATATTAATAATCGCTATATTGTGGAATGTCATTGTCAGAGTATTGACTTTTAATATGTGATTATTATGGGGAAGTCTGACTCTTCCGCGAATCGGTTCTTTCGAACAGAAATGAACCGAACAGAAATTGAATTTCTGACATTCCATGTTATTGTTGATACATTTGTATAGAATAAAATATAAAAAAATGGCAAAATGATTGTAAAAATGTTTCAGGGTAATCATTACAAGAACATTTTGTGTTTATCTTTCTTAAATTTCTGCAAATGCTGATTCGCATGGACATAATGTATGGAGAAATATGAATACGTTTCTTTAATCTAATTTTGAATGTACCATTTCCAGCCAAAAATGAGTTGGAAAAAATAATTTAGATCGGTTTTGTGAACCGCTTCATTCGATTATTTGCAAAGATCCGACTCACAACCGGCGTTTGAAACACATGAACCCAGCCTGGCGTACTGAGCAGGCGCAGGCTGTACCACACGCATGCGCAAATCGAGCTGTAAACAATGCGACCCTTCCAGACCGTCCGCTTGATTCACTCTCATATAAACGTTTAAGAAATCACACATGTACGTTTGCGCTTTCACATCACGCACGGAATCACTGTTCAGCTGATAGATGGTAAGTGTTGTAAAAATCACGGGTGATATTTTCATCATCCATGTTATGATCTGTCTTCTCCATTAATCATGATCATCTAATAAACAGACAAAAACTACAATGGGTGGTAGTTTGGGCGTGACACTTCGGTTTCAATAAACTTTTTATATGTTGCTTGCTTCTTGTTTCACAGGGGATGAGATTTAGAGGCGGTTAGTTCCAACGTGACCGGTGACACGATTTTAGCAGCTGCACCTCATGTCGCTCGTTTTTGGTTTTTAACAATGTAAAAGGAGCTTTGCTTGTCAGTTTAACCGCCGCGATGACGCACAATGACGTCATACCGCGTTTCATAAACGTGAAGAAAGTATTTTGGGAAAACTTTGTTTTCGGCTTTGATTTGTAAATTTTTTTTACATTTTACGTTTTTATACATATCTAATAAAGTAAGGGAAGTGTGTTTATTTACCAAAATGTGCTTTTTAGTTTCACAGTTTGATTTCTGCTCCTTACCAAATTTAACATTCATTGTAGTCATCAAAAGCCTATTTTTATTGCCTCTGACAAAGATTTCAAGCAATATATCCAAACTATTTCATCTTCAAAGAACTCCAAACTAACTCAAGGTGGTAAACCTGTGTTGCCTTTTTAATTTACTTGGTTTTCTGATGCAATGTATTTTATTGAGATCATATATTTAATTTATTTTGTATTATTTATTTTATCACAGTGCTTTTCATTAGTTGTGTACTATATTCAGTCTGCGCATTTGCATTTATTCCTCATGCATATTTTATGTGATAGCTTGAGCTATAAAAGAAGGAAGCAAATGATTTCTCTAAACCACTAGTAGTAATGAAGTGCCCTACCTGTGTTATACTATCTTTGCTAGCAGCCCTGCACGATTCCCCCCTCTTATATTTGTAACCCCAAGTGTGTTTCTTTATAATCAGGTAGCCGAAGTAGCAGAAGCATGGACGTGGTCCTGAGCCGGTTGAAGGGTCTCACGGCTGACGAGTTGAGGGAGGAGATCATTAAAGCCAACTTGAAGTGTGGCCCCATCACTGCCACGACAAGAGCCATTTTTGAGCGCAAGCTTGCCCGGACTCTAGTGGAGAAGGCTGGACTTACTGAGCCTGATGGCAGCATTGAGAACAGTGCCTCGTTAGAAGGCTCTGGGAGTGTAGTGCCACCCAGTGCCACATCAGCAACCCCAGATCCGGTCATAGGCGAGGATGGAGATTTCGGGTACGGCATTGGCCTCAACCCGCCGGAGGAGGAAGCTCTGAGTGGAATGATGTGCACTGGGAATGTGGAGAATTCACAGTTGGAGGCACAGACTCCCTCTAAAACTGCACAGGTGTCTCCCACCTTCTTCTATGGGGTGTGTCCATTGTGGGAGGATGTATTGGCTCGGAATGGTAAGCAGTTTTACCTTTACTTCCCTATGAGCAATGTTTGTTCATTGCGCGGCCTGGTACTGCTAATGTTGCGGCCTCGCAGAAAAACAAAATGCCACACAGAGGATAGATGTAAAATGTGTGGGGAAGTCCATTTGATTGTAATCTAGTAAATGAAAAATAATTGCAGTGCTCTATAGCAACACTCTATTGCGGTTGACCAGACTTTGAACCGATGAATACAGTTTGCAGGTTTCACAGAAAGAGAATAATGCGAGTATCATTTCCGCATCATTATTCCAGTCTTCAGT
This sequence comes from Pimephales promelas, assembly GCF_988280905.1. NCBI lineage: Eukaryota > Metazoa > Chordata > Actinopteri > Cypriniformes > Leuciscidae > Pimephales > Pimephales promelas. The sequence continues at coordinate 40,253,614 of NC_142772.1, forward strand.
GACGCATGATCCTTCAGAAATCATTCTGATATGCTGATTTGGTGCTAAGAAACCTTTACTATTTATAATATTTTTGCAAAACACAAACTGTGATACGTTTTTTTTTTTTAACCAGTGTTCTTTGAGGAATAGAAAGTTAAAAATAACAGTGTTTGTGTATCAGGAAAAAAATAGTCAAGGTCCTGGAAAGTTTTTGAAAATAAACATACATAGATACAGGTCCTTGAAAGTACTTGAATTTATTTTGTGATGGAAAAAAAATACTGGGAAAAAGGTATTCTGGTAAAAAAAATAGATATTATATATTATTCCGGTCTGCTAATGTGTTATTTTGCCAACACTTTGTGGCCTGTGCACACTTGCTTTGCTTGATAATCGTTAGTTAGGCACATTTACGCGTTTACCGCGTGGGGTACTTTTTGTTGTATGTTGCCTTGATGTTCACGCATGGACAAAACTACTATGACGGTACTTGAACGTTTATTGTTGGACAAAACAAATGTGTCCCACATTAAGTCCTTAAATTTGAGGGTATTGGACCTGGAAAGTCCTTGAAAGGTCCTTGAATTTGAAGTTACCAAGGTGTGGGAACCCTGATTAATGTCTTTCTTTATTGTCACTTTTGATTAATACATTTAATGCATCCTTAATGAATTAAGGTTTTTGTAGCTTCTTTAAAAACCTTTGAACCATAGTGTACGTTTTGTGAAAGTCAGCATTCTGTGTACCCTCTGTAATTAGTTATTAGCACTAATAATCTAGAGTTGTTCTAATACAATAGTCTTTTACATGACTTAAACCTGCTATGTTGGTCTAAGACTGATTTTCTTTTCGTCTGCCTTTGTAGAGAGAGCCCATGTGTACACGGATAAGAAAGAGGCTTTGCAGGCCGTTAAAATGATGAAGGGGGCTCGGTTTAAAGCTTTCTCCAATCGTGAGGATGCTGAGAAGTTTGCCAAAGGCATATGTGACTACTACCCTTCGCCTAGTAAAAGCAATCTCTGTGTTTCTCCCGTCAAACCTGGCCTGGTGTTTAACAAAGGTGAAGAACCTCCCATTTGAAAAATCTTTTTATTTTATTTATACATTAGTTAGTTTCAATCATGCTTCAAAATGTATATTTTAAATTCTATATAATATAGTAAAAATCTGTTATACATAAATATGATATGTGTGTGAAATTCCCCAAACCAGACCACCCATCTATGATGGAGGCAGACGCAATCAACAGGGAGAAGGCAAACAGTTTTAAAAGTCCTCGGACACAAGATTTGACGGCCAAGCTAAGGAAGGCCGTGGAGAAGGGAGACGAGATTGCCTTTACTGAGCTGGTCTGGAGCAATCCTCGTTACCTCATCGGGTCAGGGGACAACCCAACTGTAGTCCAGGTGAGCACTTTTGTACCATGATCTGTTTGTATGGAGTTGTTTTGGCTCTTTTTCCACTTGATATGGTGAGCTATTTGCTTCTTTGCAAAGTTTAAAGTCTCTTTCCAAACTGGCCTTGTATCTTCATAGTAGGTTATTTATTTCCACAGCTATATACTTTTCAGGTCAACGTGAAATCAATGTTATTTTTTTCATGGAACATTGCAGTATTTTTTCTACATTTTTTATTCGTGAACTGCACATGTATTATTATTATTTATTTATTTATTTTTCAATATTCATACTTCCCCTTCCCCTGGCAATGAGATCTCTTCTCTTTGGAGAATGTACTATAGCAACTTCCATTTCATTTCAACTTTCAAGGGATACTCCACTTTTTTTTTGGAAATAGGCTCATTTTACAACTCCCCCAGAGTTAAACAGTTGGGTTTTACCTTTTTCGAATCAATTGACTTCTGTAGTATATATTTTTTCCTACTATGGAAGTCAATGGGACCAGAAACTGTCTGGTTATTGATATTCTTCTAAATATCAGAAAATTGGCTGAATGGATTCGAAAATGGTAAAACTCAACTGTTTAACTCTGAGGGGGTTGGAAAATGAGCATATTTCCAAAAAAAAAAAAGTGGAGTATCTCTTTAAGCATGTTCTTCTTCATATTCACAACAGCTTATTTAAATTATCTGAATGTTGTTCTTTGAAATGTTTCTCTACTGTAAATGTGACTGCAGGAGGGCTGCAGGTATAACGTGATGCATGTGGCTGGGAAGGAGAACCAGCCAGGCATTGTTCAGATCCTGTTGGACACTCTAGAGAACCCAGATTTCATGCGTCTCATGTACCCAGATGACCAGGAGAGCATGCTGCAGAAACGCATCCGGTATATCGTAGACCTGTACCTCAATACGCCAGATAAAGCTGTAAGTGTTACTACTTAATCTATCTTTATTATTTAGCTGTTTAAACATAATACTGTAACATGAGAGTTGAGGTAGCAGTTTCCACATTCATGTGCTATTTTTTTTGCTGGTTACCTTTAAAGGCAACTTCCTAAGTAACTGTCGCCGACTTGAGCTTCCAAGGCGGCCAGAAGTCATTCATTTTCAATGAAAGCTGGCTTTTCTCAGCTGCAAGGAGCGTCAAATCCATCGGCGTCGCATTTTGAGCGTCAATCAAAAAGTTGAAAAAAGCTCAACTTTATGATAATGAGCTGTGACGCGGTTCAGCGGCAAAACGGCAGCAACCAATGAGAACATAGACGTCCTTCACGCTGGCTGATTCCGGAGAAACAAACAATGTAAACTTTCGTTCATACCAAAACATTAGTTCTGAGAAAATGGAAGAGACGCTAATAATCGCCGTTGCGGTGTTTCCTACTGGTTTCGTATAATTTCTGACATGACGTGGTTTGCTTATAGGGACCGCATGAGTGCAACTTTTATTTGAAATATTTACAAACGCTCCTTTTAAAGCGGGAATGCTATTAATTTGCTCACGGGGACACCGATTTGACCGCAAATAATAATAATAGCTAACTATTTTTTTTTCACGACCAATTGTGAACAAAACGGTTATAAAAATGCTGTCATTATAAAAGAGTTCTTTAATGTATTGCTTGTTTTCAACTTGACATTAATATTGTTTCCATAGAAAAGTGTAATTCTGAGTCTGAGGATGTGAACAGCTCAGAGTAGAACATCTGGGTTAATATTATCTGGTATTTACGTGAACATTTTTGTTCTAAGCAAAAAAATATTGTGTAAAATTTGTTCCTACAGGCATTTATCATTTTAAAATATGAAAGAAAGTCCAAGTTTCCATCTTGGATTAAAAACTTCACAATGCATTGTGGTATTGCCTTATGTGTGGACAATACATTCAGTGCTGCCTCAGAATTTGACAAAGATGATATCTTAAAATCCAATATTTTGATGCCAAAGTTTTGAACATCTTTTTTTGATATTGACATATGATATGTAATACGCTGTCTAGGGAGAGCCAGCTGAATGCTGTATCGTGTGTTTTATAGGGGTTTGAGACGCCTCTCCACTTTGCTTGTAAATTTGGCTGTCCAGAGGTGGTGAACATACTCTGTTCTCATCCAGACATTGACAAGAACTGCAAGAACAAGTACAACCAGAAACCCAGTGAGGTACGGCAACCCTGAGACAATAGCTTTCATGTTGACGATTTCATAATTTATCAAAACTTATTTCAGTCATCCAATGTATTCCCTTAATTTAGGTCATCTGTGAAAGAATGAAAGAAAAGGGTAAAGTTCAGGAGGTCAAACAGAAGATAAAGGAATATTTAGAAGGTAAGCCGATGGTATATACCAGAGGTATTCAATTAAAGTTCCAAGAGGTCCGCTCTCTATATTTCCTTCCCAGCGGAGGTTAATACTGTTTTGCAACAGTTAAACATTTCCATCGAGCAGCCGTATTACTTTGTAAAAAAAAAAAATCCTAAACATTCAAAATAGTCATCAAAGATGAGAATCTTTGCGAGAGCTAAAGCAATGATGTCTATTTCTCCCAACTAATATGAATAGATCAGGTTTTATCAGACTATTCTATTATTATTATTACATTTTTATTATTTGCTACATAATTGAATACTCAAAAACTCTCATCATGAGCGCAAAAACAAATTTAACTAGTAATTTCAAAGTTTTTTTGTCTTCCCTTTCCACCTCTAAATAATTTTCCAATTTATAACAGTTTATTTATCATGAAATGCTAAACGTTTTCTAATGAAATTTGATACTTTGTTTTCTGCAGCGTTTTAGCAAAATTATCTATTTTGCTGCTCACCGTGTTTCCGCTACTATCCGAACCCCATTTTCTGCCATTTGAATAACACTAGTATATAATTGTGAATTAATACATTTTAGAAAATGTATATTAGTTGCATTGCATTCCATATCCTAACACTGATTGGTTTCTGATTGGCTACAGATCGATTATACATCCCCTTATTGAGAGCCACTGATAATTCCTCCCAGCCTGTTATTGGTGCACCTTGGTCCCCTGAGCCAATGGAAAACCTGTCACCACGGTTACCCAGAAGCCCAAAGGATCCAGTCATGGCAGTCAGAGCCTTTGCTGGGCCTTTAAGTCCATCTAAAGTGAGTCTTTTTTTAAGAGTATATTCGTTTTGTGCTGTCAGACTCAACAGATGATTAGTCATGTGTTATGACCTAATCAAATTTGTCTATAAATGAAAACCATTGTGTTATAGGCGGATGAGTTCAGGCGGGTGTGGAAGACTCCTCCCAGAGAACGGGCAGACCATTTCCACAACATCTTAAAGTCTGACCCAGAGCGTGGGGCAGAAAGAGTTGGCAGGTCAGTGCTTACCAAGATATAATGGTGCTTTTCCACTGCATGGTACGGCTCAGCTCAATGACGCTGGTAGTGACGATTCTCTCTGACCAATTTGTGATATGTAGTGCTTTCAGTTCACGTTACATTTTAATATCGGTTCCTCATTGGAACCTCAACAGTGTAAAAGCACCATGCAGTGTAAAAGCGCCATAATTGAAGGAAGCTAGACATTACTTGCATATCACAGACACTCATTTCATGTTCTTTAGGCTTTAATAGAGAACTGAACATTGATTAGATATTGGTGTCCTGTCTGTGAGCAGAGATCTGGCCCATGAGCTCGGTCATCCCTGGGCAGAGTACTGGGATTTCCTGGATAGTTTTGTGGACCTGCAGTCAGCTGACGGCCTAAAAGTGCTTGAAGAATACCTCAGTAAAAAGGACTTCAGGGAGCGCGCTCATGAGGAGGCTGGAGAGAATGAAACCAGCAACAGGTTTAAAACCCCATCTCCTGGTAAGACTACTAACTCTTAACATACTTGCAGATGTTTGGCAAATTTGCTTTTCTGATTAAAATGGGCCATTCATCTGATTGCTGTTATTATTATCTGTGTGCTGTTATGATTATTATTATTTTGTATATATAAATAAATACACAAACACGCGAGTGTATATATTTAAGAAAATGTGTTATATATATAAAATATTTTTATTTTATTTTTTTAAAATTTTTATAAAAACATTTTTTTATAAAATTTTTATTATTTTTATTTATATTTTTATTTTTATATAATATAAATTATGTTTATATATATATACATATATACAGTATTTACGTGCAAATAATTCTTAAATATATACATGCATGCAAATGTATTTATATATACAAAATAATTATATACAGTGCACAGATATATTGTATGTAAATAAAAACTTTTATTTTGGATGCGATTAATCTTTGCACAGCCCTAATATTTATATATATATATATATATATATATATATATATATATACATATGCTCGCATATCATTGCTTGCTACTGTACTTTAAGTTTTCTATATGTAAATTGTGACTGGTTTGCATGTAAAATGATTTTATTGATATGTATATGTGAGCAGGGTTATATATTGGGGACTGGGGAAAACTTTTTGATTCCAAAGACCAAGGGAAATCCTTCACTCCATGGAATGTCCTCTTTTAAATTTCAGGCAAACTGAAGAAGTTCTGCAACTCCATCTCTGTGGGGGCATTTCTGGATGAGGGCGATGACATCAGCCTGGAGGAGATCAAGAACAGGCAGAATGCTGCACTCACCAGTATTTCTTCTGTGAGCTCCAAAGATGGCCTGCAGGGGGCGGTAGGGGGCCTTGAGTTTCACATCCTACCAGTTTCCCACAGTGCTGACCTCATAGAGGCAGCGGCAGAGCAAGACTTACTGCTTTCTGAGAAATCCTTGATCTCCAGCAGTAAAAATGGCCTGTGCGAACAGGGCCCCGGGGACAGGACACCAAACGAGGACAAAATGTCTCCTCGCATCTGCGGTTCCTCTAATTCCTGCATGCTGTCACCCATCTCAAATCTAATGGCTGAGTTTGAGAGGATGTCTCTGTTGGATGAGCCAGAGAGGACAAACAGGGAGAGAAGAAGGAGTGGAGGGAAACGCCACAGAGACGCCCAGGCCACAGAGCTCACCTCCGGACTGGGCCGCCTCTCACTGTCCTCAGAAGATGACTCCGTGTTTGAGAAAGACAGGACGTCTGTGTTACGAGCAGCTGAGAAGGATGGAGTGCAGAGAATAAATGAAGTAGATGGGAGGTCCAGTGCAAGTTCAGATGAATTCTTTCTGGCCAGTGAGAGGTTAGAACTTGTGAACCAACAGACTATAGAGACTTCAGGGGGTGAGCGCACAATATGTGCCAGGTCAAAGTCCTGGGATCATGGGGGAAGAGACCTCAGCTCATCAGGGTCTTCAAGCTCTTACAGGTCACTTGACGGCTCTCAGGACTTCATACTGCGGACCCCTCCCAGAGTGACGAAAAGACTCTTCATTGAAGGGTGAGAGGAACCTATGATCACACTGATATTTCCAGCATATTTCTATAAAAATAGTGGAATGAAATATTAAGGCTCTTTTAGTACACAGCCCCCCTAAAACAACAATCGACTATCTGGACAATTGGGTGCTGCTTCCTCTAGAAAGTTTATCATTTTCACGTTTAGCCATTCAAATGATTTTAAAAGTGCAAAAGATAACTGTGATACACTGTGATAGATCGTTGCATACTCCTGACTAACATTACGTTAAAGGTTTCAAAGATAACGTTCAAATACCTTGTTGACTTAACTTAGATCAGATGTAGACATTCTTGTTTAATTTATCCACGTTTAGTTGGTGTTGTGGTCTAGCTACCCCATAACTTTATCCAGATCAGACACTTATCTTGGCCCAGCCTCTCGTGAACCTAGTGTCGATGTTGCATGTACCCCATGCACACTGTTTGACCATTTTAAACTTAAAATAACAAGAAAAAACGAATGAAAACTGACTAACTGCAATGCATTTCAATGGAAGTGGAAGCAGAGAATGTCCGAGTGTATTGGGTTAGCTGCGCACTGTGATTGGCTCATCGCGTTTGAGGGCGTGGCTTAGCCATAGGTCAATTAATGAAAAATTCAACTTTTTGGCTTCAAACATTCCCTCTTGCTTTCCTTTTTCAGTGATTCACCCAGCAATTTGGACAGAGAGGTGTTGTCAGCTTTAGGAGTTACAGATGTTGACCCTCTGAAGTATCCCAGCATTCACAAATGGAAGAGCACAATTCAGGCCTTCTCCCCCTCAGAAATGCAAAGGTATGTATGTGTGGCTCACTAGTAAAAGTTGTGTACTTAAAGGGATAGCTCATCCAAAAATAAAAAGTCTGTCATCATTTACTCACCCTCAAGTTGTTCCAAAACTGTATGAATTTATTTCTTCTGTTGATCACAAAAGATATTTTAAAGAATGGTGGTGACCAAACAGTTAATGGGCCCCATTAATTTCCACAGTATTTTTTTTTTCCTCAATACTATGGAAGTCAAAGGGGCCCATCCCTGTTGGTCCCACGGTTTGGTCACAAACATTCTTTTTCTTTCTTTTTTTCTTTTTTTTTTTTAAAAAAAAGAAAAAAATTCTTTTTCTTTTTTTTTGTTCAGCAGAAGAAATAAATTCATACAGTTTTGAATAAATGCTGTTCTTTTGAACTTTCTATTATCAAAAAATCTTAATAAAAAATGTATTTAGCAAGACAATTCTCAGCCTTGATAATGACAAATGTTTCTTAGGCACCAAATCAGCATATTAGAATGATTTCTGAAGGAGCATGTGACACCGGAGTAGAGGCTGATGATAAAAAAATAAATAAATTAAAATTACATTTTAAAATATTTTAAAACCATTAATGTAAATTTTTGTTATTTTTTTTATTTTTGTTCAGATTTATGTAGCTTTGAGCAAAAGAGACTTCTTTCAAAAAAACATTAAAAATATTCTTAACAAGGCCAAACTTTTAAACAAAATTTTTTATAAAATTTAAGTTTTTTATATTATTTATTTATTTATTTATTTTAAGATCACTTTTGAGAGCATCTTGGGACATTTATGTGCACTTAAGACATCTGTATGTATGTTTTTAGCTGGCCGACTTCTGCAATGCACAAGAGCCATTTCAGGGCTCACTCAGTCACCCCTGGCTCTCCAGCGAGTGGTTTTCTGTCCCCCGCGGGCCGTTTCAGCCCAGCTCGTCACATGGGCTCACCGGACGTCTGCAGCCCCGGACGCTACAGCCCAGCACACTCCAGTTACAGTCCCGCTCATTCAAACTACAGCCCTGTCAGCTACATCCAACGTATCCGGCTAAAACATTTCGGCGACAGCCCCATTTAACAAACGCTCTCCATCCCGTCCAACCCCACCGACAGTTCCAACTGATTAGTACCTAAAAAAAACAACACTAAATCCAGCGTGGGCTGTTTCAGAGGATGGAATATCACAGAGGCGAACAATGTCATAATGGAAGCCATGAAATCCGCTCAAAATGGGTTCTTAGTGCCAGGCAAACCACACATAGGATCTTGCAACAGGCCGTCCTTCAGTTTGAATGCGCCTTGGTTCATAGAACACAGCTCAAATAATAATATGCACATCTCCTGTGGGTTTTTGAGTGTATATATATATATATATATATATATATATATACGGTACTTCTGTGTATGACGCAGAGTATGTTGATCTGTGATGGACTTTTCTAACCCGGTTTGGTTTTGTTTTCCGTTTTCCTTATCTCGTGTGTGTGTGTGTGTGTGTGTGTGTGTGTGTGTACACGTGCTTGGGAGAAACATCTATGGATATACAAAGCTGCGTCTTTTATGAAAATGAACAATTTCCCACTTAACAGTCGTATATTAAATTGATTAAACACAGAAACCCAGAGCTAAATTAAAATATTGTAGTAATAAATTATTTAATTATGTTTGCTAGTTAACTTTCAGTAGCACACAATGCTCATTTTAATGGGTATATACTGGTTTTTAAGGGAAGGGGAGGGGGGAAAGTCAGCTGACTGCCAGAAGTTCTTTTTTATTCTTTAATTGGAGAACTGCCTTAAATTTCTTAAAGGAAAGACCTTCTGAATCTCAAAAGCAGGTGTTTATTCATGCATTGTTAAACGCAGCCTTATGTGTTGGGGAAAAAAGTGGTCTATAACGTGTGAAAAATATTCCCCTTTTTTATTTTTAAGTGAAATAAATGTGATTTATCTTTTCTATGTATACATATTTATTTTCACTTTTAATTCTTTTTGGATTTTGATCATGAGCATCAGAAGACATCATTTGAGCTGTACTGTGTTCAAGCACACGCAAAGTTGGTGGTGATTGATAACGAGTGCGGATGGCAAGTCGGTTCTATCTTTTTACATAAATGTCATAATAGCTGTAAGACTCGATTGTGAATCCAGAGTGTTGTAAGTGCACTTTAAATGTGTTCGGAAATGTTCAAAGATCTTTGTCCCTCATCCCATCCTCAACGGACAATGTTTCAACCTCACCGCTAGATCGTGTCAATGCGATTCTCTCATTGGCTTTTGAAATGGACCCATTGATTTTCTAATCAAAGCTACATGTGCAAAAGCAGAAAAGCTCCAGGTAGCTCAGTTTTATGTGATGAATATCTCAAGGAAATGAGTTCAGAACGTCCTCTGTGGTACTTTTCAGATCATTTGTGACCTATTTCTTCGGTGCCCATCGTTCTCAGTGTAGTGCTGGCCTGTTGATCATTGCTTTGTAAAGCTTTAGTGCCTTTAATTATGATCCGTTTGGAAGGGCCTGTGGCTCCTCGGTGCATGACAAATGCACTGATCACATACAAGCTGAATAGACCTTTGTTTTCTCTGTTCTAACATACAGTACAGTAGCATTGGCATATGCAGTGTCTGAATACCTCTAAAATGCGATTGTGAGAAAAGAAAGGTTTACAGTTTAGTTCTTGCTAGTGTTGTATCAATGCCAGCCTTACTTTTTGTTAAACGATGCTTCGTAGTGCCAACACTGGTGAATTGAAAATGAGTTGCAATTTATTGTCGAGAATTTAATTATTTTTGTTGTCCTGGCCTTTTACGTTGCATGCATTTCTAGTCCTATTTTATTACAGTATACGTTAAAGGAAAGTATTTGATGTTCTATTGACGAACGATAAATAAAGTGCACAGTCTTGTAACTTTACTGACTTTCTCTGACTGTAGAAGAAAAAGCAACCTTCATGGAAATTAGTAGATTTAGATTTCATTTTGGTACATTACATTTTTATTAGATTTGGTGGTACACTACTTTTCAAAAGTTTGGGGTCGGGAAGATTTTTTTAAATGCTCTTGAAAGAAGTGTCTTATGCCCACCGAGTCTGCATTTATTTGTTAAAAAATACAGTCATATGTGAAATACAATTTATAATCTTTTTGAATATATTTGAAACTTTATTCTTCAGTGTCACATGATCCTTCAGATATTATTCTGATTATGTGCTCAATAAAAATACCTTATCAATGTTAATAACAGTTGTGCTGCTTAATATTTTTGTAAAAACTGACTTTTTTTTTTATTTATTCTTGGAAAAAATATTTTGTAACATTTCTAAATATATTTACTGTGACTTTTCAATTTATACAGCCTTGCTGAAAACAAACTTAAAAAAAAAAGAAAAACCTTACACCAAACTTTTGAACCATAGTGTGTCTTATTAAATTAGACTAAGATTTGCATCATATTTTTTACCAGAAAAAAACAGGTATCTTTTGCATAAATAAGAGAATGTGGTCCCGACTAGTATTGGTTTACTGTATTATGGTTAAAAAAAAAAATGGCTAAAATGATTTATGGCTTGATGTCCCTAATCATACAGATCATTTATTAAGCACAACAATTTTATTTTGAACTTTTTTAATGACACAAACACTGAATGCCAGCTCACTTAAAAAATTTCAGTCAATTTTCTTCTGTCATCAAACATTAACACAGTCTTCCTCAGTGGCAAGATTCTCACATTTTAGCAAATTCACACCTTGCATCTAAAACAAACGTAACCACGTAAACAGTGCAAATGGACACCACCTCCAGAGTTCGCAAGATGCTCTGAAGTCATTATAAACGTAAAAAAAAAAATACACTTGCTGGTTACTTTCACCTTTCCATCACACCTATTGATAAGACAAAGCATGGCACAGGAGTGTCTAATTGGAGAAATATCAATAATTCTTAACTTGTGTGTTTTAAAAAATACAAAATCAGTACATTCAAGACACTTAAGGAGAACCCATCACTACAGCCACAGATTGTAGAGTTGCAAAGGACATTTTTCACAGCAATGTTCTCCTAAACTGCAGCCATGTATGATTATTATTAAACTCGCTATACGAGGTGGTGAATTTGAAATCACAATCGAAAAAGAGAACATTTACGGAAAGGTTTTGTCCCTTTGAAACTCTAACATCTGTCCTTCAGTTCTTGGCTGTAATGGAGGCCATGCTGATCTAGCTTGAGAACGTCAAGTCCGGCTGAGTTTATCTGGAGGCATGAAGCCGGAGTCTCCCAGCGATCGGAGACCCACTCGGCCACTGGGACGAATTGTCAGCCAGGTGATGCTCCCGTTGTTCAGACCCATCCTCAGCCAGCCCTCGGGAGGAAACTGCAGAGCCCTGGAACAAACATGCTTTTAACACACCCTTTATTTGAAAGAGTGTAAACGACAACCTAAGCATGTACAAGTCACATGAACGTTCAGATTATATGTGATGCTCTATTATATGCATGCTCTTTGAGGAGGACCACCTAGGCATGCATTATATGACTGACAGACAAGAACGGTTTGACCTAAAAATATTAAAATTGAAAATACTGTGAAAACAAAGACACCTACATATTGGATGCCCTTGAGGTAAGCTAAAACATATCAAATATTAATTTCAAAGTTAAAATGTAAGCGTTAGAGGGATGAATAACAGCAATCGCAATGTTTGACTAAGCAAGAATCAATGATAAAATGTTGCAAACAGGTTTTTTTTTTCTGAATTCCATATATTCAATATGAAAACCCATTTCTGGCACATAAGTAAAGAAAAAAATCAAGCTTTGGTAAATCATGATTATAAAAAGAAGCATTTATGATATACTAGTCATAATTATGAGATAAAATTTAAAAATAATCTAGTGCTGTCAAATCGATTAATCACACCTGACGTTGACGTTTTTGTTTATATATGTGTGTATTTATACTGTATATGTATACACACACATATATATTAAATATATATGCATGCATTATATAAACAAAAGCTTTTGTTAGATGTGATTAATCATGATTCATGATTACTCAATTTGACAGCAGTAAAATTTATCTATACTAAAAACTCTTCATCTCAAAATTTTTAACTTTGTCTCATAATGACAAGTATCTCATGAATCTGACTTTAATGCTTTACCAAAGCATTATTTTTGGGCTTCCACAAAACTTTTGCAACCACACGCGCATAACAATAAAAAAGTGATCAGAGCATACTTACGATTGCACTTTTTTAATAGACTATTTATGGTTTTCATAAAAGCTTTCAAGAGGACAAAAAAGAGGATAAAGAGACTGGACTGAGTAGCAAGCGAACACAAACCTGCACACAAAATAGCGGATGACATTAGCATGACAGACGATAATCTCGAAGCTGTCCTCCTTCTGCTTGGGGTCGGCTCGGTGGATGTACCGGCGGAAGGCTGCCTCGATCCGTGCGCCGTCCTCGTGGTACTGCTGAAACCAGCACAAGAGTTTCACAACCATCCACGTGAGGACAGGAAGGACTCCGCGGCGCAGCCACGACAAAAACCAAACTCAACATTCCTCATCAAACAACAACATTTCAGGCATCAGGCTTTAGCGTGACCAGCAGAAAAATACTAAAAAAAAAGCTAAATGTGCGTTTGATGTTTGGTGAAGGGATTTGAGATGTGGGTTTTGTACGCCAGCAGTAACATTAGCGGTGTGTTCTGTTATGAACCGAGTCATCAACAGAAACTCAACACACAAAGACATAGACTTCAACTTCAAATGAGTGAGAATGCCTTCAGATGGGCTAAGCAAGACTTAGTGTTTCACACTGACCGCTGCGTCTGGTTTCCAGTGAGAGACTGGTGGGACGGGCTCTATGGGCGCACCCTCTCGCAGTAAATCACAGCTTTCAAGCTCCACACCTAAAACATCAGTGGAACAAAAATCATCCTGAATCTCTACAATGGCAGCACTTTACAAAATGAAATATCAGTTCATAATTGAATTAGCACACATTACAGGAATGGTTCAAGCTAAAATACAGACCGAAATTGGCAGGTCAACTGGTATAATTTTGACAACTGATATATATTTTGATTACCGTCTCCATCGCAGTCATGTTCATGTGACATTGCAGTGTTGCTTCATCATGAACGTTTATTCTTTTTATACATTTTTAAGGCTTACCCGTTTAAATGTTAAACCGTTTAAGCACAATAAGACGCGAAAGAGTATTCATTCACTATTTGCACACTTCTCTGACAGACATTTAGACCTGAAGAGACTTTTTTAGCCTAAACAGACAAATACATACAAAGTTATGTTGAAATGCCATCCTTGGTGAGTATTCATATAATATAGATGATATGAATTTCATCTGAAACACTGACATTGTAACAACCTTATTTATTGTTAAAAGGTTCATTGTCTGCATAAGTATGAATACATCCCGGCCATTTTGTCTTGAATGATTTATCCGATCATAATTTGTTCAGAATATGACTGTACCTGGCAGATATTTGCTGATGATGTTGGCCGTCTCTGTTGCCCTGGTCATGGAGGAGTGGATGAGCACATTGTACTTCAATCCGAGCGCTGCTAATCTCTGTCCTGTTAACTCAGCCTGTTCACGTCCTGCAGCCAAGACAGAAACCAACATTTTTTTGGCTTAATGTAACATGTAATGGATTAGGCTCAGCCTCTCTATTATTTTGATATTCGCTGAGGGATCAGTACCTAAAGGTGTCAAGACCCTCTCTTTATCTCCTTCCCCCTTGAGGTTGTACTGAGAGTGTCTGATGAGGCAGATGTAGCGTGTGGCCTTGGGTTTGTTGTTCTCCCCATCTGGATTTTCGCTGTCACCGGCACTCTCCTTTCTCTTCCCGTTCACCATAGAGGAGGGCTCACGTCTGAAAGAGTCAAAACACAAATTAGGCCCACTGAATTTAGTAAGCAAGACATTGGTGGTTACTGCAGCAATGTATAGTCGAGTTATACTGGGAGAAACCTGATTAGACACTGTTTAGAGACTGTGCAATTGGTTGAAAGACATTTAAACACTCAGTATTTCAAACGGACCCATTGACAATTGTATTATTGTGTGAGTTCTGAGAAATACTGTTTAATATTTTCATAGAATGTGTGCACATGATATCTATTATGATTATAAAGCGTGAGGGTCAATTTGAACCATTTCACAAAGGCACAGACCTGAAATAAAAGCATTTTTTTGAAGATTTTATTTACGGTTTCTCAACTATCCTCTAGGACTAACTCACACAGCACCGACACACATCGACTGATGCCAACAGACATGTTCAGGTTTTTTTGTAGGATCATTCATTGTGTATTTTGCCATTGGTCAGACCTCGTCTCGTTCTCCGATTGAACATGTTTCATTGGCTTTTGCCGGGTTGTGGAACGTCTGAGAAGTGACGTCCTGTAATCTAGTGATTGTCTGCGTTATGGTGAAGTGTAAATTAGTCTTAAGTGTATTTTAAGTGCATTTATTCATTTGGCAGAAGCTTTTATTTGAACTAACATACACTGTATTCAAGGTGTATTTTTTTATCAGCTAAAAATAACTACAGTACTGTTTATAATATTCACAGTATAACACAAAGTGTGAGTAGTGTAGCTGTATTTTTCATAGTTTCCCTTATTTATTTATTTTATTAAATCCAGTTAGGGTCAATATGATTCCCACCATAAAACTCATTCCCAGATTTTGAACAGAATACAAAGGTATATATGAGATTGAAAACATCATTTGTCAGCAGAAACTTATAAGAAAGCACATTAGGCAAGTGCTTTATTAGTAACAATTAACCAAGGGTGCGTTTCCCAAAGCCAACTATGGTCTCACTCTCAAAGCATAGAGTGCAATGGAACTTATACCATAGTTGGCTAACGATGCTTTTGGGAAACGCAAACTAGGTCTGACTACAACTTCCTGAGCCAATAAGATCAGACACCATTTCAATCAGTGCCAAAATGTAGTTAAAGACCTGGGATCAAAGCCAAAGGATTTAAGATCAAACTTTAAACTGGGCGATCCATTCATTATCACCAGTGATCAAGGCATTTTACCAAGACTGCCCCATAAGGCTAACTGGCAATATGGTTTTCTGGACATGCAGCGTGGTTGTGCCATGGTGCTCCTCCAGAATCATTCGTAACTAAATCAATCGGAAATAAATAACCCTCGTATTTCTTACTTGTCCCAATTATAATCCCATCCGTTCGCAGTGGGAAATACCGAAGGCTGCGCTGCGTGCACGGCAGCCAGAGTCTTTCTGAATCGGCATCGCTCCCCGAAGTACCCGTGATTATCTGCCGCGACCGCCGAGCACACCAGCACCGCAGATCCACCGGCGAACCCGCACGCGAGTCTGACCGCTTTCCGAAACGACATGACTCAAAAGACACGACAGGAATCAATGCAGAGTATCTAGCGCCTGCTCTTCGACTGTAAAAAATAGGGTATGACGCACCAGTTAGTTGCTATGTGTGAGGAGGAGCCACTGTTTCCTCTTTTCTCACAACGTAAAGCAAAATAATTGACATTCACTTAGACCCTGCCATCACAAATATGTGTGTGTGTGTGTGTGTGTGTGTGTGTGTGTGTGTGTGTTTTAAGAGTGTATTTGGACTCCACAAATAAATGCTTTAGTGATATAACAGAACTTCCAAAACAGTCACGACTTTATTTTTGAAAAAAGTGACTAAACTGCACATCCTTTTTCAAAATAAAAGCCTCCAAAATACAAAGTAGTTTGTGTCATGTCAGTTTTATAGTTTAAATAATAAATTTGAGATGATTAAAAAATAAAAAAACAATAAACTTTCATATTTTAAAGTTTAAATATGCTTAAATACCTATGGTATTTTATTCAATTAATTATACGTTTTAAAACATATTGAACTGATTACATGTTTATTTTTTGATTGATATAATCTTTCTGTATCACTTTATATAATTAATTTTAAGAAAGAAAAGCTCTCTAATAAAAGGTAATGCCTACATTAACACTGTCTTATAAAAAAATAAATGATGATTGATATTTTGTTTGATATTATATATTTCTATTATGTTATTATTATTATTATTATTATTTAATAGATAATTATCGTAAAAGTTGAAACAGTTCCAAATACTAATTTCTATAATTCATATATAATATTCAAATATTCAATTAATACTAAAAGTTTTCAAAACATGTTGATTTAAATACATCTTTAGATTATGATTTATTTGATTTTTCTTTTGTATTCAATAGATATCAATGCATAGGCTACATTAATACCACTGGTTTACTGTCCAATTAAACGAAATTATTATTTATACTTTGTATAATGTATTATTAGTGTGTATTTTGCTCCAGACCTATAGATGGCAGTAAAGTGACAGCAAGCGTTGCCCATGAGCAGTGGGTTTATGTGGTGGCGACTTGTTTTGCTGTTGTTGATTAAAAGTGTTGTTTTACTTTATACCCGCATATTTGTCTCTTACTTTATAGTAAAGATGGACACGGATGAGGAGGGAGACAATAATGACTGGGATCGCAGCTTAGAGTCAGACATGCTGGAGACAGGTGGGTTCACAGCTTGACTACATGTATGTAAACGTTATGTATTATGCATGCATTATGGACATTATTTTCCTACGCTCACATGTTTGCTTTGTCTAAATGCACAGCATATGTCTCATGACAGCTTTAGTTTGCAATAAAGACTAATTTGAATTGTGTCCTTATGTGATTTGTCATTTCAGAAGGAAGTATCACTAACAGAGTTACTTTCATATCTCGAAGAGTGATTCTGCATTTTGACCTGGACTGCTTCTATGCACAAGTTGAGATGATCCGAAATCCAGCCCTCCGAACAAAACCTCTTGGTAAAACACCAGAGTATAAACTTTAAAACATTATTTCACTAAATATAGACTACAGATATGTATCAGTGCAGTTACTGAGATAATACAGACAAAAACACATGAATGGTTCTGCAAAACAAATCCAGTCATAAATATACAAATGTGCACAAAAATAACTGACTACAAATTCATGCAAATACTCAAACCTCATTCCTATCCTTCTGACACATGTAATGCCATATTTGCCTCAGTCTACATCTTTGTTCTCTTAGGCATACAGCAGAAATACATTATTGTGACATGTAACTATGTGGCGAGAGAACAAGGCGTG
Source organism: Pimephales promelas (assembly GCF_988280905.1). Classification (NCBI taxonomy): domain Eukaryota; kingdom Metazoa; phylum Chordata; class Actinopteri; order Cypriniformes; family Leuciscidae; genus Pimephales; species Pimephales promelas. The sequence continues at coordinate 40,271,377 of NC_142772.1, forward strand.
ACCAAGCTGATGTCAGTGACTGATGCAGTGGAGAAATGTCCACAGCTGGTGCTAGTGAAAGGAGAAGATCTCACCAATTACAGAGAGATATCCTACAAAGTCACTGGTCAGATCATACTTTTTTCTTTTACATATTTTACTATGCGTTTGTAAAGAGTATATTTGTATATTAAATGAATTATATATAATTATAATGACAATTAATATACTATAATTAGAATTCATAATACAGTATATAATACTACAATTCAAAAGTTTGGGGTCAGTAAGATTTTTTTAGAGAAATAAATACTTTTATTTAGCAAAGATGCACTAAATTGTTCAAAAATTACAGTAAAGATATTTATAATTCTGCTTTTCCATCACAGGAACAAATTATAATTTAAAATATAGAAAGCAGTTATTTAAAATCCAATTAATATTTCACAATATTACTGTTTTTACTCTAGTTTTGATTAAATACACTAAATGCTACCTTGGTGAGCAAAACAGATTTCTGTCAAAAGCATAAAAAAAGATATTTTGAACTGAAGTGTATATTTGCATAATGCTAAATTAAATATCTTTTCAATGACTTTATCTGCCCAAGACTTGCTGATGTCATACTGCCCCCTAGTGGAGAGGCTGGGCTTTGACGAAAACTACATGGACGTTACAGAAATGGTGGAGAGAAGACTGAAGGAGACTCGTATTTCAGATCTCTCCTTCAGTGGACACATATATAAACATGAATGTGAGTCGGAGCGCCACTTCAAGCAAGTACTAACAGTTTTAAAACCAGTGGTTTTAGGGCTTTGGCTACAAATCTAGACTACTAATTAAAAGTTTGCGGAAGAATTCAGCATACCCCTTTTCTTGTTGTTTTTCATGTTAAATGGGAGAATTGCTAGAGATTTCTGGTCTTTATAAATCTTCAGGTGTGGCAGTTGATGAGGAGAACGCCCGACTGGCTGTGGGCTCTGTGATAGCAGCTGAGATGAGACAAGCCATCTTCAGCACGCTGGGACTAACAGGCTGTGCTGGCATCGCTAGCAACAAACTCTTGGCCAAGCTGGTGTCCGGCACCTTCAAACCCAACCAGCAAACCACCCTCCTGCCGTACAGCACTGCTGAGCTCATGAGCAGCCTTACAGGACTTATCAGAGTGCCTGGTAAGATGACACATAAGCTCACCCATCTCATGCCATATACTGTTTATATTCTGTAAACATGGGCTTTGTTTACAGGGATTGGTTACAAAACACGTGAGAAGCTAAAGGCTCTGGGTCTGGTCAGTGTGAGAGATCTACAGTTATTTCCTCTGCCTGACCTGGTGAAGGAGTTTGGTGAAGTGACCGCTAAAAGAATTCAAAACCTCGCCTGTGGCATTGATGAGTCTCCAGTCACATCTGCGGGTCCTCCTCAGGTATTCTCCATTATTATTATAGATCCTTCAGGCGTAGTCTTGATCTTGCAATTTTATCTTCTGAGGGTGTTATCGGTGCTTTGTTTATAAATCACATTTTACATGTAATCATTTAGGCAGAAACTTTTATCCTCAATTGATTATACAAGAGACAACAATAATAGCAATACCATAATGCCAGTGTCAAGAGTAAGCTAGAGTGATAAAGTTGAACTTTTGAGCTTCTTTATCACTCTAGCTTACTCAACAAATATTGTACATTTATTTTGTAGAAACATAATTGTTTTTGAAATAAGTCTCTTATGCTGCATTTATGTGGTTAAACATACAGTAGAAACAATCTTATTGTGAAATATTACAATTCAAAATTCTATTTTAATATATTAAAAAATATTTTTCAGCATCAGCACCATTACTCCAGGCTTCAGTGTCACATGATCCTTCAGAAATCTTTATAATATGATGATTTGCCGATCAAGAACATTTTCTTATTATTATCAATTTTAAAAACAGTCGTGCTGCTTTTTTTAAATTATTATTATTTATTTTATTTTTTTGTGCAGAAACTGTGATGCGTATCTTTCAGGACTCCTTAAATTAATAAAAAAGTCAAAATAACAGCATATTTTTGAAAAAACATTTTTTTGTAACATTATCAATATAAATGTCTTTACTGTGTCTTTTGATTCATTTAATGCATCCATGGTGAATTATTTTTTCAATTAATTAAAAATTAATTAATTTTTTTTTAAATAAAATTAATAAAACAAAAATAATTTTAATTAATTTTTATTAAATATTATTAATAAAACAATTAATTAATTAATTAAAATTAATTAATAAATTAATTATTAAACAAATTAATAATTAATACGTATTAATTTCTTTAAAGAAAATCTTACCTATGAACGATAGTCTATACAGTACACTATATCCACTTTTGTGAAGCTTAACAAATTTTACAAACTCTGATTCCCAAACAATGCAAGAATGATGCAGCACGAAAGATAAAATCATCTGTAAAATAAATGATATATTTCAGTCTCTCAGCGACGAGGACTCGTTCAAGAAAATTTCAACACTAGAGGAAGTTGTGAAAAAAACTGAGGAACTACTCACCAGCCTGACTGAGAGGTAAAAACTATATTTTACAATATCAGATTAAAGTAAAACACAATAGACTTGTGTGGCATGCCTGTAGTTTGTTTGTTCTATATAGGATGCACAAAGACGGCAGGCAGCCACACACATTCAGACTGACGATTCGCCGATACACGGTCACCAATCGCTGGTTCAGTCGAGAGAGCCGACAGTGTCCGATACCCAACCACACCGGGCTCAAGATCACATGCGGTGCAATTTTGCTCTTTTGCATGCTTTAACTGCATAATGCCTTTACTGTATGTACACAATTTAATGAGAGATGATTGTGCTGTGCTGTTATTCATATACACTTTTCTCTATCTTAGGAAACAGTGAAGCTGTGCCCCATTTACTGTCATTGTCAGTGAAGCTCTTTCATAAAATGGTGGACACACGCGAACCGTTCCATCTGACCCTGCTGAATGTGTGTTTTAGTAACCTGCAGGCTAAAAGCTCCAGCAAGAGCTCCATCGCCTCTTTCTTCACACAGAAATCTCCTACAACAACACAAATGACATCTCAGGTCAGTACATTATAGTTATTAGTTCTGATAAACACAATAAATATCTGCATTTATAACTATAAAATACATATGCTAAAGCTTTCTTTTTTTCCAAAGCCATCTCTGAACTTTTAGAGATCTCAATAACTTTGATAAAAGCTTATTAGGGACTAATTTGTAATAATTCTGTTCATTTATTTTTTTTATATATTATAAAATATAAGATTACGTATAAGAATGTTTTTTATGCTGACCAAGGCTGCATTTATTTGATTAAAAAATACTGTAAAAAAACATAATATTGTGAATTAATATAACAATTTAAAATAACTGTTGTCTATTGTAATGTATTTTAAAATATTATTTATTTCTGTGGTGCAAACCTGAATTTTCAGCAGCCATTACTCCAGTCTTCAGAGTCACATGATCTATCAGAAAACATTCTAACATTCTGATTTGGTGCTTATTATTATCATATTAAAAGGTTATTGTACTTCTAAATCTTTTTTTTTTAAAGAACAGTATTTATTTGAAATTAAATAGTTTTCTAACATTTTAAATCTGTACTGTCACTTAAGATTAATTTAATAGCTTACTTCAAACTTATGAACAGTTGTGTTTTCATAGATTTAAAAAAAAACACACACGTCACACACACACACACACACACAAATAGGTCTTGCTAACTGACAGTTATGTGTTATGTGTCTTTTGAATTGTCACTAGGTGGAACCAGATCTCTGTGAGTCTGTAGCAAATTCCCAGTTTACTCAGGCAGATGTTTTACATAAAGAAGATAAAACATGGAACAGCATTAAACCAATAGAACACACGTTGATATCTCCAGCCCAAGAATCACAAACACAGCCAACTTCAATCAACGCCATATCTCCCATGCAGCACTCACGAGTTACAAACATGAACATTAGAGAGTCTTGTATGAGCAACGTTCCAGAGGAGGCATTGTGTCCCAAGCTGCCTCCAGGTGTCGATCCGGAAGTATTCAAACTCCTTCCTGAGCACATTCAGATGGAGCTGATTACCAGTTTTCAAAATAAAGACTCCGCAGAGCTCATTTACGGATATGCTGACACTTCGTTTGAAGACGACCCAGCGGATAATCCCACGTTGACTTTTAACCAACCAAGAACACCTGAACGATGTAAGTCACCACTGAATTATCGCAAAAATCCTGCTTCTCATAACCATGAACTCGACAAGACCTTCTCATCCGCTCAGTCCACAATGGAATTACATTCTGGGCTCATCAAAGACACAGAAAGTCATGATATCCCACCCTCCCAAACAGATATCCCTGCAAATGTGGACCCTTATGTGTTCACACAACTTCCTGCTGATGTGCAAAAGGAGTTACTGACAGAGTGGAAACAACAGAAACCGGTCCTCAAAATCCCGTCCAAACACTCGCAGAAAACCTCCAATACCAAAGACAAGAAGAACGCTGCTAAAGGCAGCCAGTGTAACAACATACTGAAATACTTTAAACCCAACTGAGGACAGAAGCACTTAACTGTCTGTTTATAAATCAGATTGTTTTTATATATAGTTCTATTAAAAGTTATTATTAAAAATAACTATGTAAACCATATCTTTGTATTCAGTAGTACAGAAATATGTCAATTCTGCCATGATTTACTCGTCCTCATGTCAAACCTGTATGACTCACTCCAAGGGGATGCTGGGAAACAAGGTCCCCCTGGTTTGGAACAATTAGGCTGAGTAAATCTTGACAATTTTTATTTTTTCTGTGAAATATTACTTTAAGGATGTCAGATATGTTTTATGTTGTTAATAAACCACGTGTATTTAAATAACTGTTTTGATAAAGTCATATACACAAGAGCTGGACATTTTGTTTAAATATAAAATAGACTTATAATAATAGTGTTTTGTAATATTAAAATATTGGACTGTTCAAAAGTTTGGGGTTGGTAATGTAGGTAAATTCGTTTTATTAAAGAACTATAAAGGCTGCATTTATTTGATCACAAACACAGTAAAAACAATATTATTGTATTATTTAAATTATAATTTAAAGTACAATCTAAAATAGTTTTTTTTAATGGCTTGGTTTCGCAGAAAGGGCTTATTTGAAGTTAAATCAGGACATTTAAGTAGCCTTTATAACCGTCTTGTTTCCCAACCCTGTTCCTGGCGGCACACCAACACTGCGCGTATTCTTTAGCCGTTTCTCATTACCAAGTACGCAAACTTCGGACTTGCATCCTTGGTAGTTCAGACTTGCCAAGTTCGACTCAGGAGAGGATGTGAGGACGCAAGTCCTGTTCTTCTGCAAATGGAACAGAGCGTACTTGATCGCGTCACTCAGCACGCTCTGGCTACTCCGGTTATCTCTTTGTATATATTTTAGTAAAACGGAATTTGCTACAACTCTGCATCTTTTCGTCAACAATAAAACGAAATATGTTATAAAACACCACTCTGGCTCTTTTCATTGACAAAAAAACAACAACATTAGCCTAATGGCAACGCGATCCTCTTCACTGCATATATTTATAACAAAAGGAACATGATCTTTTTGTTTTCATTTTAAAAATATGAAACATTGATTTTTATTGACATTTATCAAACTGAGACAGGGTTATGTCATTTTATCTTATTGTTCATATAGTGGAGATAATATAAAAAATGTTGTTAAAGTTAAATAGCCATAAAGTTATGAAACCTCAAAAACGATTTTTTTTTTTTTTTTTTTTTTTTTTTGGATAAGCTGTTCCAGTCGGGGTTGATCTCGCTGAGTGTCCGCTGAAGGCTTGGATGTCAGAACTCCGAAAACGTCAGATGCATTTTTTCATTTTTCTTTCATTTTTCATTTATCTTTGTCTGTAAAACCAAAAATTAGATGGTTAAATTGGGACCCCTGAAAAATGAAAACGTTTTTTAGAACCAATATGTTACTTATCCAATGTTTATTATTTTGATAAACCGTATCCTTTTTTGCATTCATGGTTTTTATGAAGCTTTTAATTTTATTCCTTATCTTTTATTATGGGTAGAAGGAAAAAAAAACCCAAAAAACATTGCTTTTAAATTTTCAACCATCACTGCAAAACATTTTTTTTTAAATCCGGCGCTGCTTCCGGTTGCAGTTCTTCACTAGAATTGCGCGCTGCATCTTCTTCCGGCTCACCACACCACTATATTCAATCTGTTATAAGCTATATCCGACGGCTGCATTTTCCAGCATTTTCTCCATTGCATCTCACCGGTTGTCAGGTCGTCTTTGAGAATGAAAGGAGCGAAACTAGCTTTGGTTTTGGGCATGTTTTTGGCCCTCGTCCTGCTGACCGAGGCAGCGCGGAGCAGGAAAGACTCTAGTAACCAGAACAGCTTCAGGAGGGCGGCCAGCGGCTTCTATCAAACCCTCAGCAATATCTTCGGAGAGGAGAACATTAGGGCGCTGTACAAGGTACATACAAGATCACGCTATATTGTAATGCTACTGTGTGTGTGTGTGTGTTTTTTTCTTTTCTTTTTTTTTTGAAGGTGCATTAGACTCAAGCATACCGAGATCTCAAGCTGTCAATGGCCGTGTCTCAAAACCTAGCGACCTGCCTACCTAGAGCGAGGGCATTCTGTTAAGTGCATCGTCTGTTTATAGGTCACTATTGGAACGCTTCATAATTAATAACTGAATTCATAATGGATTGTCTAATGTTATATAACACCTAATAATATTTATAATTTATTATTTGTCTTTTAAAATTATTAAGTTAAATGTTTGTTATTAATTTCCCTATGTTAATTATATAAATATTTACATATATTATTATATATAAAATATATGAACGTATATTATGCAGTTTTAATGGACATTGGACACATGGACAACTATTTTTTTGCAATTGTGCACATTTTACCCCTTATTCCATTTAATAAATAAAAAAAAACGTTATTCGTATTACTGTAAAGCAAATTAATATAATAATAAATATGTAATATAAAAAATATATGAATATAAAAATATGTGGAGTTGTACATCATGGTAGAATTTGTTGTACTGCAGTTGATTTTAGTTGTTAACGTTTTATTATAGTAATATTTTAAATGCAATTGAGTATAGATAACTTTAAATGAATCATCACTGATAATAATAAATAATTTTAAAAAAACTAAAATGTCACACATTATGGTAATGATAAAAAAGGTGGGATAAGCATATTTACTTAAAAATATTATACAAAAATTATATAAAAAATATTGTCAGTGCAAGATATAAATCTAATCTAAAATAAAATTACTTGCATCTAAAATAAATCTAATTTACTTTAAATTAAATTAAATTTAGATAAAATAAAAATGTATAGATTGGTAGATTTTTTTTTTTTTTTTTTATCTATCGAGTGACCGTACTTGTGTTAATGATATTACATTAATATCATAATTAGTAGGTCATTACATCTTTTGCATTCTTTCTTTATTTTAAAAAATGTATTTTTTGCAGTTCTTCTCAAAAACTACAGAGATGTTTGTTCATGGAGTCGATTCATTTTTGGACACTTTGTGGAAACTCTGGGTGGATCTGCTTGATGTTATGGGCATTGACTGTAAGTCTGGATCACACTTATGTCATATTATGTTGGATATATCCGAAGTGTCATATCGTCACTGTTTGTTTATAATGCAAAAATAATGTCCTTAATTTATCCATTTTCTTCTCTCTCTTCAGCCTCTAACCTGACGCACTACTTCAGCCCATCGTCCGTGTCCAGTTCTCCTGCTCGCGCGCTCCTCCTGGTGGCAGCCTTGCTGGTGGCTTACTGGTTCCTGTCCTTGTTCCTGAGTGGCTTCTTTTACATCCTTCACGCGGTGTTCGGCCGTTTCTTCTGGCTGGCCCGCGTAGCGCTTTTCGCCCTCTCGTGCCTGTACATCCTGCAGAAATTTGAGGGCGACCCAGAGAAGGCGGTGCTGCCGCTGTGCTTCATCATGGCTGTGTACTTCATGACGGGACCGGTGGGTGCGTTCTGGCGGAAAGGGGGCGGATCTGGAACTCTGGAAGAGAAAATCGACCAGCTCGATACCCAGATCCGCCTCCTCAACATCCGCTTGAGCAGAGTGATTGAAAACCTGGAGCGCTCCAGTGACCAATGAAGTTTTTCACCCCAGGCTAAGAGTTAAAGCTGGGGTTTGTGAGATGGTATGAGAAAAAAGTTTTTTTTTTTGTCCCCTTTTCTCTCAGGATGTCCCAATGTAGTAAGACAAGAATTGTAAGGAAATTTGATAAATTCTCCAATTGATAAACCGAAATTAGTCCACTACGTTCGCCCTGTTGTCGTAGAATGTATTATTAGCGTCCATTTCTACTGTAGCCATCCATTTTTTTTTTTAGTAATTATCAGGACTTTTTTTGTATACTGTGAGTCTGTGTGTGTGTGTGCTATTCCATTGCGCAGTGTTACGCCTTTTTCATAAGTTTTGTTTGGGCACTTTCTGTAAGTGTGTGTGTGTGTGTTATTTATAAATCATGATGGCAATGCAATTGAGAGTTGATTTAGAAACACTCAAATTGTGAAGAATAGTCAGTATCACTGCATTTTGTTCATCTCTCCTTTGTCTCTTCTTGAGGTCACCAGAGGTTACTCTAAGTTCAGGACCGATCGGCACTATCAGGGATTGAGATGTATGTGGAAATCGCTTTCAGAAAGCAGCTAGTCATCAGATTCATGAGGATATCTGACCAGTGTTTCTGGCAGCAAAATAACGGCGCTGCAATCTACACCAGTATCTCTGTCCAATTTCAGCTAAGAGAGAGAGAGAGAGAGAGAGAGAGAGAGAGAGAGATGTTCTCATGTGCTTAAGATAAGTGAGTACAGGGAGAAACCTGGTCATGCACTTTGTTCTCAGCATGAGATCATTTTATCACTTGTATGTACCATTTTAACGTACTTTTAGAAAGGGATTGATCGAGTAGTGTGTTAATCCCACTACATATTAGTGCTGCTTAGTTAATCATTTTTAAGAAAGTGGCCTCTATGGTTTCATCCACAGTGGCATTGAAAATGAAATTCCTGGCAACTAATTGAACCCGGGTTCTCTCTTCTCTGTTGCCTCTCATTCCTTGCCGTAAACCTTTGTAGTTAAAACTAATTTGCATGTTTTTTTTACATATCATTTGAACATTGAATCACTGTTCCATAGATTACGGTACTTTTACTTCTTTTTTATACGTTTTTACATTTAAAGAGAAATTTTATTAAGTGTTTAAGTATAACTTTGTTCCATGATATACCATGAATTGATTTATTTTTACTACACGGTTAGCACTGCTATATTTTAAGTAAACTCATTCCGGTTCAAAAGTTTGGAGGGTTTGTATAAGAAATGGATACTTTTATTCAGAATTCAGTTGAATAAAATCGTTCTTTTGAACTTTGTTCATTAGAAAATGCTAAAAAGAAAAAGTATCACAGTTTCCACAAAAATGTTAAGCATCACAACTGTTTTCAACATTAATAATCCTGAGCACCAAATCAGCATATTAGACTGATTTCTGAAGGATCATGTGACACTGAAGACTGTGACTCCATCACAGGAATGAATTACATTTGAAACAATTTTTGAACTATTTTAATGAAATAGTTCACAACATTATTGTTTTTACTCTATTTTTGGTCAAATAAATCTTAACGACCCCAAACTTTTGAACAGTACTGTAGTGTGTTTTTAAAAGCCGGGAACATTTTATGTTTTTGTTTTGCGTCATTGTAAAGTGTTTTTTTTTTTATTGTTAATTTCTGATAACAAATTATCATTTTAGTATTATGTTTGTCTCCAGTCTGTTATTCTAAAGTCGTCATGAATTCAAAGGGAGAGTTTTGTGGCTTTTGGTCCCTGCCATCTCAACTCTTTTTAAACATTCTTTAAAAATTTACTTTTAACAGAAACAGAAAGTCTTTCTCTTCAAGGAAAATAGGCCAAAAACATAGATGACTCGTCCTGCACCTCACTGATTTTAGACCTGCCAATGACTACTGTAGTGAAACTCAAGCCTACTGGAAATCAGTGCATGCACCATCGCCAGGCCCTTTTTTTTACTGTATGAATATGTGAAGGATGTTACCTGGTTTATGAATCATACAAAATAAGCACCAGCTTTTAAGGAATCTACAAATAGCAAACGTGCGTGTAATTGCAATGTACCAGCATTATTGTAAAAGTACTACAATACGAATAATTACACATTATATATGTTTCAGCAAACATAAAATAGTAATGTGGACCTTGCATATCTGTGAATGAGAAGCCACAGTAATATACCATGGAAAATAAGTTGTATTGTTAGATATGATTTTAAGGTGAAATTTGATATTTTCCTTCTCAAACTGTTTCATACCTGTAATTCAGTTGAAAGTTCCAGCACTATGTCATGTCCAAAATTAAGTTGTGGAAATTGTGTTTTTTTTTTTTTTATATATATATATATATATATATATATATATATATCAAACATAAGGGAGATGTACTGACTCAATAACTGCAAAGACCCAGTTATCTCTCACATTGTCCGTCACTCCAGTTGAATGCGCCAGTGCCAATTATTGTGTGTTGAGGATTTTGCATCATTAACTGATTTGTATTAGAAAGCACTGAATCTTTGTGAAGTCTAGACATTACCTGGTGTATTTGCACCATGCCTAGATTTCTATATCAGGTTTGCTTTTGTACTGTATAATTTTTTATCAGGGTCGTTCACCTGCGATGTTGCTTTCTGTGGTATTGTTTGCGCTGTATGTGTCATGAAACTTAAATGATTTTCTCTGAGATTAAACGGTGGTCCAAAAATGATTTAATAAATGTAATATACAATTTGACCAACAAGTCTTGGGAACTTTTTTCTAAAAATGTGTATATATATATATATATATATATATATATAAAATGATATTACAATTTTGAGGGCTCAACCTGACTGACAGTAATAGTGTAATTTATATTATATTTGCTCACGCTGCAGTTTGAGCTTTTTGAACATTTATGAAAAAGTTGCTTCACCTAATTTGGATTTAGGAGGTTATGTGTGGCACAACAGACACTTATTTAAACATTGCTTAATTTTTCTGTTCAAATGGCCTCATATGAACTCTCTAAAGCTCTAATAAGAGGAGAGAGTAAAATCATGTCTGGTCTGAGACAGCCAAGCCAAATGGATGGGTTTACGCAGGTATCCTAAAGCTGCATGTGCAGTTCGGATGTGAAGGAGTTCTGTTTGCTTTGCAAAAACGGTTTATGAGACAGTCAGAGGTGCTGAAGTCCGTCCACTAGATCAAATGCACAAATGAAAAAAACATTTTGTAATGCTGGCATTGCAACTCATTTATAACCCAGAGGTGAAAGCTTGTAATGTTAGCTGTACTTGGAATTTGGTTTTGCCACCCTCGTGCAATTTAACATACTGTACATTAAAAATGTCACTCAGGTGAAGGTTTCAAAAAAAAAAAATATCTTTTTTCAATTTACTTTGTCAAAGACACTGGAATTTTCTTGCAAATTGTATTTCTCCAGATGCATCTCATCTGTGAGAGCTGATCCGCTTATGCAACGATCAAAAGGAGCACTGTGCCTTTAAGATACCCATATTTGGCTTGTAATGTTGAGCTTTGTTGCTTTTTTATTGGTTGTGCCCAGGGGGTGCAGACATGACCCCGTTCCCATTGCTTTTATGAAAGCACTTCAGTCTTACTAAAACAGACAGACTGGCAGATACAATAAAAGCAATTTCAATGAATATAGTGAAGTTTCATCCCAAAACAAACAAGCTTACATTGTCAATGTGTGGAGCAACTCCTATTTCCCAAAGTTATACAAATATTGAAATCGGGCTTGACAATCACTGACTCTGCAAATGTATTCAGCAGCTCTTTCTATACTATCATACCTTGCTTTGGTGCTAAAATGTTTAAAATAAATGGTAACACTTTAAAATAATGGTCGGTAGTTAACAAGTAGCTATGCAGGAAGTAATAGGTAGTACTGCATTAACACCTAACTTAATACTATTAACTAATATGGAAGCAATATTAACTAAGCAGTAAGTAATAGGTAATTTAGTACAAAGGTAATTCCTTGGTAGGTATTTGATCGTTACTAAAGAAATATATCCTCATTGAGAACTACTTGTGAACTAAGAATTAATAACCAATTAATTACTAATCACAAAAGTAACATGTCTAAAAAGTGAACAATTGTGGGGGTTTTATACTCTTAACATGGTCATAACATTTCAGAGGCATGTGCCTCATGGGTTCTTTGTGGAAACCAGTTTATAGTTTATATATCCCCCCAAATACATTAGCTAGGTTGAGATTGTGACCACTACTCTTGCCAGGATGGACGCATGTTCTCTGTTTATTTAAAACTTAAACATAAAACAATCCTAATAAAGACAGTTTTTAAAAATAAAATAATTAGGAAGTGATGCTGACACTCTCATGATTGGATTAGTTCACTATTATGAGCTCTATTGAATGTCAGTCACATATATCTCAGACTCCAAAGACCTATAACTTTATGTTACAGTAGCTGCCTTAGGAGGACTTCTCTTTAGGACATGAATATAAACATTGATGTTCACTTGTCAAAAACAATTAGCATCTTTAATGAACAGTTTTACAGTTTGTTAGAATATTAGTGCCTCACAGAACCTGTACAGTATGTGTCAAATATAAAATTAAATAATTTGTATCATTTGTGAAAAAAATGTTAACTCCTCAATAACTACTTAAGCGTTACCTTGTCATCCCGCAGGAACTACTAGTGATGTGGCCCATTATTTTAAAGTGAAAAACATGTTAACTCCTAACTAACTACAAACATTACCTTGTCATGTTTACAAGGTAACGCTTGTAGTTAGTTAGGAGTTAACATGTTTTTCAAGGTAACGCTTGTCATGTTTACAAGGTAACGCTTGTAGTTAGTTAAGAGTTAACATGTTTTTCACTTTAAAATAATGGGCCACATCACTAGTAGTTCCTGCGGGATGACAAGGTAACGCTTAAGTAGTTATTGAGGAGTTAACATGTTTTTCACAAATGATACAAGTAATTTAATTTTATATTTGACACATACTGTACAGGTTCTGTGAGGCACTAATATTCTAACAAACACTGTAATCTGGAAGATGTGGTTTTGCGCTTATCGTAACATAAATGCAGCCAATTTCTTCATTAAAGATGCTAATTTTTTTTGACAAGTGAACATCAATGTTTATATTCATGTCCTAAAGAGAAGTCCTCCTCAGACAGCTACTGTAACATAAAGTTATAGGTCTTTGGAGTCTGAGATATATGTGACTGACATTCAATAGAGCTCATAATAGTGAACTAATCCAATCATGAGAGTGTCAGCATCACTTCCTAATTATTTAAGGTTTATTTTTAAAAACTGTCATTATTAGTATTATTTTAGGATTAAGCTTTAAATAAACAGAGAACATGCGTCCACCCTGGCAAGAGTAGTGGTCACAATCTCAACCTAGCTAATGTATTTGGGGGGATATATAAACTTAATAAACTGGTTTCCACAAAGAACCCATTTGAGGCACATGCTTCTGAAATGTTATGATCATGTTAAGAGTATAAAACCCCCACAATTGTTCACTTTTTAGACATGTTACTTTTGTGATTAGTAATTAATTGGTTATTATTTCTTAGTTCACAAGTAGTTCTCAATGAGGATATATTTCTTTAGTAACAATCAAATACCAACCAAGGAACTACCTTTGTACTAAATTACCTATTACTTACTGCTTAGTTAATATTGCTTCCATATTAGTTAATAGTATTAAGTTAGGTGTTAATGCAGTACTACCTATTACTTCCTGCATAGCTACTTGTTAACTACCGACCATTATTTTAAAGTGTTACCAAATAAATAAATAGACTGTATAAAATGTATGTAAAATATAATACAGAGTGACACTTCCATCACATTTTTTCCTTTCCCATCAGATCATGTTGCAGGCAGGCTGCAGGCTCTGGATTGGGCACACCTCTATATGATCCCTTTTTCTATTGGCTGGGCGCTTCAGTGGGCCGAATTGGTGGAACGGCTGTGTGACTTCTGATTGGTTCGCTTCTCCGTCTGTCCATGTCGCTTTCTCTCGTTCTGCGGTCTCGGCTGATGTGAGGCCAGCTTTACGAGCCAATGGAATAAAAGAAATGCTAATTGCGAAGCAGTCCGATATTCCTCCGCCAAAACCTAACAGCTTTAACCAAGACTCTTTAGATGTCAGTGGTCACTGGTCAAGAGCATGTACTTTAAGTTCTACTTTAACCAGATATAGTTTAACCAGTTAGAGGCAGCCAGAATTCTGAAATTTAAACTACGGCTTTAATGCTAGTTTTAACTGTTAAATAATTAGTTAAATAACTGACTGAAGACTTATGTCTGTGCTTCTGTTTTTAATTTTTTTTTATCCTTATCAGTTGACAGCACTTCATCGCCTTATAAAGTTCAATAAAGTTATTTTGGAGTGAACTCTTTTTAATCAAACAGATGAATCGGTTCACAAACACCGCTATAAACGATTCTTTTCCAAAGGGGGCTGAATGAATCTGTCCGAACCATATTGAACTGATGACATTTTTGAATGTAGTTTTTTTTTAACTTTTGATCAAAGTATCTTTTTATTATAGTTTTTCATTAACGTTTTTATTTATATCCACGTTACGTTTAAAGTACATTATTTTTTAAATGAGTGAGATCATGACTGCGACAAAGTTAACTGGGGCAAATTAAATGACAACAAGCCCTTTGATGCTACTTCAGGAATGCTACTATATTAATTTAATTTAAAGTGCTATGTGGATATTATGTGCTCATAGTGGTTCATTTAAACGTTTAACATCGTATTACAACCATGGTAACAGTTTTATAAAAGCAATAAGGCACTCGAGGCAAGTGGCAGCCTCTCATACCTTATTGCTTGGCCTACATAATAAACAGGTTCTCAGAAATTAGTTCTGTTCCAAAGAAGATTAGCAGAAATCAGGCGGACTTCCTTCTTATCACTACTATCTAATCTGATATATGAGACAGAGACCCCTTACAAATTGAAAGCTCGTTTTTATAAAATATGAAATCTTAATTAAATATTTATTAATAAATAAACACGCAATTGTTCCCGAATCATATATTAATTGATTCATTTGTGTAAAAAAAACTAAGCACTAGTACTACATGAGCAGCGGAAGAACATGTGGAGATTGGCAGGGTGGTGTGCGGTTGCGCGGTAGGCGGGGCTTCCGCGGCTGCTGGTTCATTATGTGAGACTGACGCTCGGAAATGACCCATGTGTCTGACCTGCACCAATACACGATCACCGGATCGCCTCGTCCAACTCCCGTAGTGCATTTCTTTCAGTCTTTATAGGTTATTCACGACATACCGGCGCGTGTCATCCGATCATGTCTAAAGACACGGAGGCCAACAGCGAGGAGATTATGGAGTCAAAGGTGCTCTGGTACCCGGACTCGAAACGAAACACACAGATGGACCGATTCCGGACTCTAGTGAACCGGGACTTCGGGTTGAATCTGGGTGAGTAGAGTCAGGCTGGGCTAGAATGAGGGCAGACTATTTCAGCAAACAACACACCCTTATTCTACAGGAAAACAAAGCATAGTTCTACTATATAGTTAATCTCATTAATAGCTCATCCTGGGATTGTCATAGTTTCTACTGTATATCATGGTGGCCACATTTATTCACAAACGGGTAGTTTAACCATGCTTTCAGATGCAATTTTTGGCCCTCTACATTTTCTCCAGGATCCATTTTGTGTATTTAACTCTTTCAATTGCCCAACAAGGGATGTCTGACCACATATTACTGGTTTTTCATGCATGCCATTCTGCTGATTCTCAATGCATTGAATGTATAGACAGAGCTGTAAAACCAGTATTTCAGATCAGACATGGAATAGCTCTAACTGGCTGTCACACCATATGTTTGTATCATCAATTACATGCATCTCAGCACGTATGACACCATTTTCATCTATGACAAACTGCTTTAACATTTATTCTTTAAAACTATTTGTATGTTAGTAGTACTCATATTATACTATAGAACATGTTTTAGTTACTATTAAGATACAGTTCATACTTTTATGACATACTACTAGTACTTACTAATTTGGTATTCACTTCGATTAGTATTATAGGCCAATGAAAGGTCTTCACATTAGTACCTCCCTGATATTGTAGGTTCCATACTTGTATCTTCAACTGATACCAGTTAAACTGGAATTGATACTAGGAAATATTTAAAAAATGTTATCAATGTTAACACCCACAATGGTTGACATCTGAATATTGTATGGATATAGGCTACCCTTTCAGTCTATGTCTATGTAAAGGGAACATGCAATATTCAGAATAGTAAAAAAAATCAATAGTTAATTCTTAAATGATTATATTTTGACCCCTATTTTTTCCTTATTTGTTCAAATAACGCTGGAATAAAATTGATAGAAGAAAATAGTCAAAAATAACAAATCGAAACAAAAAGTAAGGGGCCAAAAGTAACAGTTGACCACAAATCTGAATCTTGTATGGACCAAGTCCTGATGTCTATCATCGCTAAACTAAATTAAATAATGGCATGTATTATGTCAAATGGTACCTTCAATAAATGTCTCTTTTATCTTGAAGCTAACTATAATGACCTGTATCAGTGGTCCGTGGACAGTTATCCGGAGTTCTGGGCGCAGGTTTGGACTTTCTGTGGCATCGCATGCTCGAAGATGTATGAGGAGGTTGGTTTATTTTTTTCAACCTTTTGGCCTTCTTTTTATATACAGTATTAATCAACTTTTTCAGATTTACACATACAGATATTTAAAAGTTTTTTTTGTTTGTCATTTCTTGTTGTGTAATGAGAGTTAAGGTTCAGCATAAATAACAAAGAAATTATTGTTTATCTTATTTATGTGGAGGTATACGTGTAATATATGACATAGATGATGGACCAATTCATTAGTCACATATGAATCATATACAGTAGATTAATCCTAACTAGTAAACATTTATGAATGTATTACTATTTAGTACTACTGTCTGAGCGCATATCTCTGGCTGAGAAGGTGTGTTAGGGCTTTTCCGTCTAAGAGAGCTTTAATTTTGCTTAAGGAGTGTCATGAGATAAATCATAAAAAAATAACACAGTCTATTTATGGCTTTCTATCTACAACCTTCTTACTTTACCTTATTTTTACTGCATGCTCTCTGTTGATTATTTGCTGACTCAAAGTTTGTTTTATTATTCGATAACATGTATGACAACATGGATTGTGGCAGGTTTGTGTAGTAAAAGAATTTCAAGCCATCCTATGTTTATATCATTTTTTTTTCTTTCAGCCAAACACAATCAGAGTTATATTGAATAATATCCTGGCTCTTCCCAGCTTTGTAATGGCACTGAATATTGGCAGAGTCCAAAAAGCGCATCCATCCATCCATCATAAAAGTAATCCATACAGTTAATAAATGCCTTCTGAAAGGAAGCAATGTATTTTTGTAAGAAAAATATCCATATGAAAACTTTATGAACTAATATCACTGGTTTACAGCAATGGCTGTAATGTTGTATTATGAGTAATTTGTGGGATACTTTTTTGGGGAACGGTGTGTGCCTACATCACGATAGTAGGGTAGTAGCCAAGATATTGCAACAAGTTTTCTAAGGTAGTTAACCTGTAGTCTTCTCTCAGTCCAGTGCTATTAAACCACTTTTTTTTTGTTCATTGAAATAAAGCTGAAATAAAAAAAATTAAAAAAGTATAAATAAACAGGCTGTTGTGATTGGTCTACCGCTTAGCGTGTCGTAAAACTAAACGCTTATTACCATATCTGAATTTCAGCTTCCTCACCACAGTAATGATGCTGTCATTTTTTCCCCCGTATAAATTCTAGTGCAAGTCCTCATCTAAAGATTTGCAGAACTGATAACAACGTCTTCTCAACATGTCAACAATACAAAACAAATTCTCAAATCCTCTTCCAGGCCTCATCTATAATAACTACAGTGTTTTAGGGCGGTTCAAAGTAGACCATAGACTGGCATTATGCAAATTTGTTACATTGTTACATAAATTGAATGTTAAATTGTCCGACATTTTACTTTCACAAACAGCTATATTACACACTGCGTGAAAGGGAATATTTGAAACGCATATTAGGGGAAACTTTAATAAGTATGTAAAAACACTAAAATATTACTGTCTCAAAATGACGAAAAATGTGTTGTATTAAACAGGATGACGTGTGACTCTGCTCACTCTCTGTTTCAGGTGGTTGATGTTTCTAAAAGGATATCAGATGCACCTGAGTGGTTTAAAGGCAGCAGACTGAATTATGCAGAGAACCTTCTCAAACACAAAGACCAGGACAAAGTGGCTCTCTATGCTGCAAGTATGAAAACTAGTTTATTACAATTTACATGAATTACATTCTGTGTCAAAACTGTTTTTTGTTGTTGTTGTTTTTTTTAAACAAACTGTGTAATTGACTATGTCCCTGGTAAGCACACTTTCTGCACTTTGCTAGTTTCATGTCTCCCGGCCTTATCACACTTTGTCTTCTTGTATCTCAAATTAATTTTGCATATCCAGTTATAAACTTAAACTACTGTTTAATGTTCAATAGTTTGGGTCAGTAATATTTTTTTAAAGAATGTTTTTTTCCTCAGCAAGGATTCAGTAAAACATGAGTGACCGCAGAGGCATTTATAATGATACAAAATATTTCTATCAGGGGTCCTTACAGAGTCTTTAAAGGGATACTCCACTTTTTTTTTTGTTGAAAATAGGTTCAGAAAATCCCTCATTTAAACAGTTGAGTTGTACCGTTTTCAAATCCATTCAGCCGATTTTCTGATATTTAGAAGAATATCAGTAACCAGACAGTTTCTGGTCCCATTGACTTTCATAGTAATATGGAAGTCAATGGGAAGTAAGGATTTGAATGTGACTACTGTAGGAGCACATCTGATCTCCTCCGGAAGCTGGTACTCTCCGTGCTTAGAGTGAACCCTTGGTATTTCTAGCTAATGTGATCCTTATGATCTGAGTAATCTGTTGGGTTTATATTCAGTGAGTAATTATTTCAAAACCTGTTTTTGAACTGTTAAATTGTTCTTGGGTCTTAAAATGGTCTTAAATCCTTAAATTTGATTTTTTAAAACCCTGCAAGATACCCTATTCTAGTTTAAATAAATGCTGTTCTTTTGAACTTTCTAATGATCAATGAAGAAAATTATCAAATGGCTAATGTTAATGTTACTTGAGCACCAAATCAGAATTAGATTGATTTCTGAAGAATCATGTGACACTAAAGACTGGAGTAATGATGCTGAAAATTCAGCTTTGCATTACAGAAATAAATTGCATTTTAAATGTATTAAAACATTTATTATTTAAAGATTATTGATTATTTTAAGTTGTTTTAATATTTCACAACATTACTCTATTTTTACTGTATTTTGATCAAATAAATGCAGCCATTGCTGAGCAAAAGAGACTTCTTTTTTACAAAAAAGATTCAATCCAACACTTTTGAACAGTAATTTACTTTAAGCTGTGGACAGTAAGCTGGTGACTATTGCAAAATACAACTTTTTTTCCTTTGATAATACTCGCGTTCCTCTCGTTTGGTTTATTTTGTGATAATAAACTGTACACTGTCCCTTAGTTGGTAAATACAATGTGGAAAATCTGAAGCTTCATTATGCTGAGGGTTAATAAATATATATGTCTATTCACTATTTATGTACTTCCAATTAAAATTTCAGTTCTGCATTATTTGCAGCTGTGAACAGTATATTCAGTAGTTTCATTGAATGACTTGGACGCCTGGACGTCACCACCACTGACTGAAGTCATAATGACATAATCAGATTCAGTAGACCTGAATGCGGTGGCAGTAATTCAGGTGATATAAAAACTGATGACCGTGACTCACTCCACGCTCTCAAACTGCACCCTCAAGCAATACTATTTATCTAAGACCTACGTAAACCCTGGTTTGGTAACAATGCAGTTTATAATCCACACAAATATCTCCTGATTCAAAACATGACTCTGCTGATCTCCTTGAGCCATTGTCCGTTTGACCTTATACACAAACGGCTACTTTAAAATAGCAACAGCACTGTGTGCATGTGTTTTATCTTCATTGATAGAATCTGTCATTGCAGACCTCTGGGTAATGTAACACTAAATGAATTATGCTGTCTGTAATTTGATTTGTGATTTTAGTGTCCATGTAGGGGCGTGGGGCGGGGTGCACATAGTTGTGCTTTTATATTGTGATTGTCCTGATGTGCTCCAGGATTGAGCGGATGTAATTACCAAAGTGGACCTGCGTCATTGGCTCGTCTTCGTGAAGCGGCGGGGAGTGAAGCTTACCTGAAAGGATTCTGATTAAATTTAACACTTTGGCTTTGTCCAAAATCGCCTACTTTTTTAGTACCTTCAAAAACATTTTAAAAATCTTACTGACTCTATAATTTTTAATGATGGTGTTTATTTTTATTATTATTATTAACTTATTTGCTGTCATGTTTTTTTGCCATGATTGAGATTTGTTTCTTAAAGTGATTTTTTTTGTGTGTGTATGTAGCTGAGGCGAATGAGGAGATCGTCAAGGTGACTTTCGGAGAGCTGAGGCGTGATGTCGCTCTCTTCGCTGCCGCCATGAGGAAGATGGGCATCAAAACTGGAGACAGGGTCGTAGGTGAGTGTCCCCTCCTTTTCTCCTTGTGTCTCTGTATTTGTGTTGTGCTTTCTCAGTCACCCATTTGACACCCAGATGACAGTAGTGGGATGAGGAAATACATGCCAATACTTCTTGGCCAAATAAAAGAAAATCTAATACACTGTTTAATATTGCATCAGGCTTGGGCACTCTAACCTGTTTTTCCTGCCCTCTTTCTTTGCTTATTCTTTCTGTCCTCCTGTGTCTTTATAAGTGTTCCAACTATGGGAGCCAGACAGTCGCTCCTAAAATCACAAACTCCCCTTTTTTTGTCTCAGATTTGGGGTTCAGCCAGGGCCATTCATGGCTATTGATTGGAGAATTAAGTGCAGTGTGCAGTTATACCATGGCAGTGGTAATTAGTCTTTTCAGATTTAAAACTTAAGTGCATTCAGACATTTCCAAGCTGAAGCTAGAGGTTGGTTAGAAGCTCAGATGCCAGATTTGTCTCTGCCCTCTACTGTGACCGTGTGTGTGAGTAATGGTGTCTTTATGTGAGTGATGTGAGATGGGGGAAAGGAGACTGTGTAATGGCTGATGTCATTCTGGGTTCATTATCTGCAGTGCTGATCATCTCTGACTTGTATTGGCTGTAAATGGGAGGAGGCCATTTCAGTGATTATATTCACCCATAGATTTATTCATACAAGTCCCTATAGAGGGGAATGAGCAACATGGTACAGAATGTTTTACAGTTTTACTCCATAGAGATATTTAAGGTTGTTTTATGAGTCACATGACTGCATGACATAAAGATACATTATGCTGTTATTTGAAAATCCATTCTATTGAGGGCATTCTGAAAAGTAAAAGTATCATGAACTATAAACTAGATTTTAACTTGACATTTAAATAGTGTATAAATTACTTTTTTTTCTAAAATAATTCTGTCAAACACAGTAACACCCTTAGGTAGGAAGTTACAGTGGGACACCGTGCCTCCCCTGAGCCCATTGACTTAACAGGCCCCCTAAAGTTTGTGCTGGGTTTAATGAGGGAGAGAATGAATTGAGATGAGGCAATGCCTCAATTAGAAGCAACCTTTGCAATGCTTCTAATTGAGAATTAATGTGAGATGAGGCAATGCAATGCATCCGTGATATGATTGGAAATTATTGGTTTGTGCAAAAAAAAAAACTTGTTTTTATGCGCATGCGCAAATCGGTCTGAATTAATAACATTATGGCGTTAATGGGAAGACTAATTAAAAAGTAAAGAAACGATGCAGACTAGGGATGGGCAACGATTAATCGCATCCAAAATAAATAAAAGTTTGTGTTTACATAATATATGTGTGTGTAGTTTGTATAATTAATTTGTATATATAAATACCCACACATGTATGTGTATATTTAAGAAAAATGTGTTATTAATATATCAAATATTTATGTATAATATTAATTATGTGTAAATATATATAAAGTATATACATGCAAATATTTCTTAAATATATACATGCATATGTGTGTATTTATATACACAAATTAATTATACACACTACACACTTATATATTATGTAAACACAAACTTTTATTTTGGATGCGATTAATCGTTGCCCATCCCTAATGCAGATATCTAACTAAAATATCTAACTTGAAATGGCCTGAATACATGACTGTGGGGGTTTTCAGTGAGCAATCAATCAGCTTGGTGAAATTAAAAGTACATCTTTGTGCCTGTGACCAGTGTTTACCACGGTTGATGACTAATGATCTAAAAAAAAAAATCAGTTGACTATTAAAAAGAAAAACTGATAAAAATATCTACACTGAACAAAATTATAATCGCAACACTTTTATTTTTACCCCCATTTTTCATGAGCTGAACTCAAAGTTCCTATGTACACAAAAAGCCTATTTCTCTCAAATATTGTTCACAAATCTATCTAAATCTGTGTTAGTGAGCACTTCTCCTTTGCCGAGATAATCCATCATAGGCTATATACACATATATGGGATGGACAGTGAAATTAAAACTCTGGCCAATATAGTGTTCCATACCTGTATATGTTTTGTCCTGGTGGCCAATCTTCACTGATTTTTACATTCAATCAGTAAGAGCAGAGTGTGAAAGTTGAATTAGCAGAGCGGTAGCACTGCTGTACTTAAATCTATGCACAGCTTTCCCGCACATCTCGCTGGCTCATCTGTGACCAGGACAGCAAGTATTTGTAGTGTATCGAGAGCTATGGTATCCAGGGTAATGTTGGCATACCATCACATAGGACTAACCACATTAAGCAGGAATAACTGTCGAAGCAAGAGGAATCTGTCTGAAATGGATGTTTAGGTACTTACTCTGACTGTTTCCAAAAATCATAAAACCACAGCTGCCTTCCTCTCTCCTGTTTCCACCAAAACTGTTCGTCAGGAGCTTCACCGAGTCCATATTCATGATCTGGCTGCTATAGACCATTTCACAAGATGTAAACAACACTGGTCCAGAAGCACTTCCTGTTTCAGTTTTTTAACACTACATAAAAGCTGGGATAAAATACAACCAACAGAACATTTAAAACTGAATCAAAAAATTTAAACAAACATCTTTAAGATGTTTTCTTTACATGTGAAATAAAGAAAACGATTACAAACTGAAACAGGAAGTGCTTCTGGGCCAGTGTTGTTTACATCTTTTGAAATGGTCTATAGCCGAACCTTTGGTCACTCGTGCCAGTGCTAAATGTCGCTTTCAATGGTGCCAACACAGTGCAAATCTTGGGCTGTGGACAATGTGAAACATATAATATTATCTGATGTGTCCTCCATCCTTGATGTTTGGGCAGCAGTATCATGGCATTTCCCACTGTGCTTGATGGGTGCGATTTCACTGCCAAAGACTACTGAACCATTCTGGAGGAGTATGTGCACCCAATGGACCATGGTTCAAACATTGTACCTTGAAGTTTATGCCGTGTATCAGCATGATAATGCACCAATACACAAAGCAAGACTTCTGACAGAATGGTTTGATGAACATGAAAGTTGAACATCTCCCATGGCCTGCACAGTCTCCAGATCGAAATATTTACATACACACAAACACAAACTTCCCTTAGCAGGACAATAAAGTGCATTCAGTTTAATACAGTTTGTCTATAATAATGATAATTATTATTATTAGCTATATTTAAAAACAGAAGTGGTTATGACGGTTTAGGGTAAGGTATGTTTACTTTACTGTTTCTATAAAAATGTCTACGTGGATGCAAACAAAACTGTGTTCATTGAGGTGTGTCTTTTCTGAGTATGTGTGTGTTGTATGAAATAAAAGCGTGGAAGTTTACAAAGGCTGAGTACACTGATCCTGTTAGGGTGTGCGGTTTTGTGTGCTTATGTGTAAAGTGTGTTTCTCTCAACTAAAATGTCCTTGTCTGTTCCTTGATTTACTGCGTGTGTGTGTGTATGAGTAGGAGTGAATAAATGGCCACTTTGCTGATGAGGCCAGGTCTCATTGCCGCAGTATCATTTAGCTAATGGACACTGTTTCGATTCTGTATCTTTACTCTCTCTATTTTGTTCAATACACAATATAATTTACATTTAAACCAAATATTTAATTTATAGTTAATTTAATCTTTAATCTTAATCTTTGCTTCAGCTTTATTTTAAATGTATGATTCAAGCTATTTTCTAATCTTTTTCAATCTTTTTTTTTTTTTTTTTTAATAAATCTTGATTTTAACCTCAACTGTTTCTCCTAAACTTCTTTTGGCTGAAAATTTGATGCTCAACTCACAGTATATTATTGCCTCCACGAGTCACTTTGGTCAAGTATATTGAAAGTGTATTGAAATATACTTCCTTTTTAGTAAAACTGTGACTGTATGCAAGTGTTACTTTTTAGATGTTGTATTTATAATTTCCCCCGTTGTGTAATATTTTCAGTTATCGTCTCTTTTGCCTGTAAAAGCACAGTATTTCTGAAGAAAATGTAATATATTTTGCCTGATGAGTGCTCACTAACATAACTTGCATATCTTAAGTTATTCTTGCACAATTCCAGTGATGTATTGCTTTTTTTTAATGTAATTTTGTTATTTCTGATATATTCTCCCTCTCTTTACCTCAGGATATCTGCCCAATGGGATTCATGCTGTTGAGGCCATGCTCGCTGCAGCAAGTATCGGCGCCATCTGGAGTTCAACCTCTCCAGATTTTGGTGTCAATGTAAGAGCTTTACATACGTAGTGGTTGTATAGTATACTATTCTACTGCTACTACTACTACTTAAATTGTATGCAGTTAGTGTATAGAAACAACTTATTTTTTTCTTTGAGCTCTGGATCATCAGAACATTTAACATACTATACAGGCTAGATCAGGTCAGAAAGGTATTTCACTTTCACAGTGATTTAGAAAGTGTGAAATTATAATGATGACATATTTCAAACACGCATGCATGGCCACTTTATTTTTTTATGTACAACACTACAGTTTTAAAGTTTGGGGTTGGTAAGATTTAAAAAAGTATCTTATGCTCACTATGGCTGCATTTATTTGATTAAAATACAGTTAAAACAGCCATATTGTGATTACAAAATACCTGTTTCCTATTTTAACATGTATTATTAATTCATTTATTCCTGTGAGGGCAAAGCTGAATTTTCAGTGTCGCATGATCTTTCAGAATATTATTCTAATATGCTGATTTGCTGCTCAAGAAACATTTATTATTAGTATCAATGTTGAAATAAACGAATTGTGCTTCTTAATATTTTTGTGGAAACCGGATTTTTTGATGATAAAGACATTTATAATGATACAAAAAGAGATCCATTTCAAATAAATGCATTCTTTTGAACTTTCTATTCAAGTTATTGCATCCTTGCTAAATAAAATAATTTATTTTATTTTAAAAAAATCATGAAAAAAATTATCACTCAGATAATAAGAAACGTTTCCTGAGCACCAAATCGGCACATTAAAAGGATTTTAATCCGCTTGACAAGCGGAAGTGTTAAATATAAATAGTTATTGAGTTAGCCATATTATTGCAACATGTCGGCTCCCATGTACAAAAAAAGTAGGCCATCTAACCATCAATTCTCACTGTCTTCAAATGTGTGTGTGACCTGTGAGCTATGTCAAATACTCTGTCTGACATGCACACACTGTTCCTCTCGCTCCTGCCACTCTGTATCTCTCTCACATAAACTCTCCTACGAGGAGATTAAAGTAAGTCTAAAGCCCCCCTGGGCTGTGGTTATTCCATTAATAGGACTGCCTTTAGTAGCTAAAGCAACATAGATTCACCATGGCTTATTGACTAAAATGAACTCTGTACATACACTGCTGCCCCCTGTGGTTAAGATTGGGTACTACATCACATTGCTGCATCGGTTATTCACTACTGTTCAAAATGTTGGGGGTCGGTAATATTTAAAAAAATGTTTTTTGAAAAAGTCTCTTATGCTCACAAAGGCTACATTTATTTGATAAAAATGCAGATAATATTGTGACATTTTATCACAAGTTAATTTTTTTTTTAATATATGTAGTTTATTCCTCTGATTGTAAAGCTGAATTTTCAGCAGACATTATTCCAGTCTTCAGTGTCACATGATCCTTCAGAAATGCTTTTAATGTGCTCAGGAAACATTTATTATTATTATCTGTGTGATATTTTTTTTCTTTTGTAAATAGAAAGTTTAAAAGAACAGCATTTATTTTGAAATCGTTTGTAACAATGCAAAAGTCTGTCACTTTTGATCAATTGAATACATCCATGCTAAATAAACATCCTTTTTTTTAAGAAACAAAAATCTTACTGACCCCAAAAGTTTTTGAACAGTAGTGACAATGTAGTGTGTATATATATATATATATATATATATATATATATAATTCTTTTTTGTGATGTATTGAATATAATAATATATAAGAAAAAAATACAGCTTATTATGTGTATGTGTGTGTATCTTTCTTTGCTCCTGTGTTTTACCTCTCTCTCTTTTCCTCTTCAGGGAGTGCTGGACAGAATTTCTCAGATCCAGCCCAAGTTGATGTTCTCAGTAGCAGCTGTTGTCTATAACGGCAAGCAGCACGACCATATGGAGAAACTCCAGAACGTTGTTAAAGGTATAAAGCACACGAGTTTCAGCTCACGCACAGCTAGATTTTCCCCATCATGTCGTATTGTTGATATGTTTGCATTTCATTGAGCCTCAAATACTTGTTTTTCCCCTCCCCATCATCTCTCTCAGGTCTCCCTGACCTGAAGAAGGTTGTGGTCATTCCATACGTTCGCTCTCGACAAGAAACCGACCTCTCCAAGATTCCCAACAGGTCTGTGCATCTATGTGTGTGCTAACAATCACATTATACATACAAGTTTGATTTTAATCAGCAAGAATGCATTTCATTGATCAAAAGGTACTACCTTATATAATGGTACAAAATAAAACTTTGATGCTGAATGATGCTGAAAATTCAGCTTTGCCATCATAAGAATAAATGAAATATTAAAATATATTAAAACAGAAGCCGGTCACTTTATTATATAATATTAATGTTTTTATGATCAAACAAATGCAGCCATTTTACCAACCCCAAACATTTGAACAGTAGTGTGTACATTTGTATATAATACATTGGTGTATTATAAAATGAATTATTACATTTTTAATCTGTCACGCCTAATATTTGTTGATAAAAATCTGTTGTTGTGTTATTTAATATTAAAAAATAAATGTGATTTGGCTATATTCTATGAAACTTCTTTACTGTTATGTAACCCCTGGCTATGATAATGGTCAGTGGTCCCACTTTATATTAAGTGGCTTTAAGTACCATGTACTTTCATTGAAACAAATAATTTGATACAATGGACTTATTTTGTACATACATGTTTTTACATTGTACTTATATTTTTAAAATACCAGCATGCAATTACAGCTGTAACTGATTTATGTAATTACATCTGTAATTACACAGCTGACCCATCCCTTACACTTTAACCCACCCTTAAAACTACCCATACCACCACACCTGTCCCTAACCTTACCCGTACCACACCTCAATAGCAGCAAAAGTGATTTACAATACAACATGAGCACAATAAGTACATTGTACTTATTTTAAAATGTAAGTACATAGTACTTAATATAAAGTGGGACCGTCAGTTTTTCAGGTAACTTTTGTCTGAATCAATTGTGTTGTGGAATTCCATTTGGAATCACTTTGTCTAAATCAATCAATGTTAAATGTCTTAAAAGACTAGATCAATTCCAAATTTCTCTATGAAGTTCCATATGCTAAATGGGTTTTATATTGTCTGGTTAGAATAGAGTCAGGCCTGAATCTCTGTGTCCTGTTCTGTTTTTTTCAGTGTGTTCCTGGAGGACTTTTTGGCCACAGGGAAAGAAGGGGATCAGGACCCTCAGCTGGAGTTTGAGCAGCTTCCCTTCTCTCATCCTCTCTTCATCATGTACTCTTCTGGCACCACAGGAGCTCCCAAGTGCATGGTGCACTCTGCTGGGGTGAGTGTGTGTTATGCAGAGTCCAAATGATATATTGTGCACTGTACAATTATACCCACTTGAGGCATTCATTTTCAGATTCATTTTTGAAGCTTTCCGTTGTTCCTATTCCCCGAACATGACGTATAAAGAAAGAAAATACCGATGGTAGCATTTGTTTCACATGTATACAAATATCAACAGCTGAATGATCAATTTACCATGCAAAAAACAGTGTTGTTATTGTTAACTAAACCTATTAACTCATTCTCATTAAAAAGCTGACATAAAATAAAATATAAATATTAGGGCTGGGTATTGACACAAATTTCACAATTCGATTCGATTTCGATTCACAAGCTTGCAATTCGATTCGATTCCGATTAGATTCAATATCGATTATTTTGGATATCAGTTACAATAAATGGCAATTTTTCTCAAGGGAATCAAATCTCTTAATTAATGCTGTAAACTATGGGAGTCTAGTTGTAGCCTATAGGCTTCATTAGCCTAATATGAAGATAATAATGAACTGTTTTGTAGCTATACAAACACTTAAATTACACTTTTATTTATTTTTATAATAAGATTATATAAAAATTTAAACATTTAAATGTGGCTGTCATAAAAACTTGCCAGATTTATTCAAATATGCATTAAATATTGAAGAACATTACGATTATAATGCATATGTAATATGGTGTATATATTTAGCAAAATGCTCCTCTCTAGAGTTATTTTTTCTAGCTGACTAACGAGTTTATGTCTGTTTTCTGAGGTAAATTTGACGATACATGAAAGATTCGGCTGATTGAGCAAATCAATGTGACATGATACGGATTTAGATAAGTTTTACTCCATCTTTTAACACACTTTCAGACGCTCATTCATGTTTATTTCGCGCTGTGACTGGTATTATTAACCCGGAAGAGAGATCAGCGCTGCTGCTTCTCCAGAGCGATCTCACGCCACAGCGCCAAAACGTTATTTATGTTTTTGAATTTCTAAAGAAAATGGACGTAATTTGAAAATTGAGACTTTGTTTCATATCAATAGTAACAAAGGACAAAGATTATTGTGATTTCTTTGGATGCGCGCAGCAGCGATACAATGATCCATTCATTCAAATGAAACAGGATGACTAATTGATTCTTTGGATTTAAGAATCGATATCGGTCCGTAAAAATGAGAATCGATTAATATTGAGAAATCAATATTTATTACCCAGCCCTAATAAATATCAGTTAGTCATGAGGCAGCATTTTTCATTTTCGTACTTAAAATTACTAAAAACTGAAATAAAAATAAATTAAATAAAAATGTTCAGAAAAGGCGCAGCGCTACCCTAAAATACACCTCCATAGGACGACGTCACCATTTCACCAGCTGACTGAAATCTACCTAGATCGCAAAATGAGCATGACCGAAACAAACTTAAGATTCCAGCTTTGATATTTGACCAATGTTTGAAAGTAATTTTTTTTTTACAGTGACAGCAATTTATTATTTTGTGTCAGGAGTGCATTTCAATCATGCTGAATCAAACTGGTACCGTTTCACATAAAAAGAGAACACATACCTATTCAGTTGCACCTGCTTCCATTTATTTTACGATCGCAGGAATATAAAATATGTTTACGTCACATTTTTTGGAAAGAGTGAGTATTTCTATTAATTTTTCACAAAATGATGCGACCTAAGGAGGTTTGTGTGATCTCTTCTGTCTCACTATCCCTTCAGTCAGAGCAACAGAGGCAGCTCACGGACAGAAAACACAGAGTTCTACGAGTTAACCGGAGTTCATGTTTTTTTATTGACGTACTGTATAAGGCACAGGGAAGAGAGAGTTAAAACATGAAACCAAAAAAATACACTATTGCAATCATATGATATGGGTGAACGCAAAGCTTTAAATCTATTTTTTAATCCCAAATCCCATATTTTTTATCACCATGTCCCTTTAAGGGGTCCGTAACCTTTCCACTTGGTCTGCTTCTTAAACTCCTGCATCATTTCTCTTGGCTGTGATTTCTGGACATTAGTGCCAAGTGCCAACATCACATTAAATAAAAAGAGTTAAAGGAGTTGGTCAAAATCTGTTGAATCGGCAACATAGACCACTAGATGGCAATAAGAGACCTGAACGACACTATAAGCCAGATGGGATGAGCAATTATGTGCACCATTCCCATCCGTTCTGAATGCATTTCCTGTATAATCCCAACATTAGGGACACAGCAGATGTAAATCAACCTTGGTTCCTGTACTCATTCCCACAAATACACATGTTCCACTGAAAATTCATCTAAAAAGCAATGCTTAATTTTTGTTTTGTTTTGTGCTTCACAAACACTTCATATGTGCTTGGTTGGTGTGTGTGTGTGTGTATAGCACTGTTTTATTAGTTTCACGTTTTCACTGCTTTTCCCTTCAGCCTTTGCAGCGTTTATGTCTGACACCTCTCTTGTGTGTTAGAAAATTAGAGCGCTGTGTGAATGAAAACACACTATCATGTGTGCACATGCAGCCGTATCTTGCTCTATGGATGATCATTATTCAGTTGATTTTATGAAAACAGTACTTGTGTTGGGTTATAGCAGTTTGAGAATGAATGAACACGCTCATAATTAATGATTTCACTAGGACACAGGTTAGGCACATACTACAGGGTTTGTGATGTTTTATTTTTTCTCCTTTTTTTAAATCCATGCAGTGCTGCTGATCCTTTAGTTTGGTAATTAGGTCATTCCCTGCCAGCCAGAATCCATCTGAACGTATGACACCAGCACAAGAGAAAGAACATCCAGAAAAACAAACCCAAACCTCAACTAATGTTTTTGTTATGCCTCCTCTAATATTACAGATTTTTCTTAGCCATTTTTCCACCAACCTGTGTCAAGGTGATTTTAAGTCATTTCCCCTCAGATTCACACAGATGTCCTTGCAGAGTAACCACAGGTGTGGTTCATCATGTTAACTATGAACATGTTCAACGCCCAGTTTCCTGTCTGACCCTTTTGTTCTCCATTCCCCAGGGCACTCTCATCCAACATCTTAAAGAACACATTCTCCATGGCAACATGACCTACAATGATGTCATCATATATTACACTACGGTATGTATCTATGACCTTTGATGCCATAACCGCACCGTCATGGGGGAAAACGGTATCTTTGTCCAGTGTCGTCCATTTAAAAGTAGCAGTGTATTGTAAATTGAATACTTTTTGCAAGCAACATATACACTAACAAAATAACGGGGTCAGTAAGATTCTTGTAATGCTTTTGAAACCTCAATGCTCGCCAGTTTAAATGATTAAAAATGTGGTAAAACAGTAATATTGTGAAAGATTATTACAATTTAAAATAACTGTTTCCTATTTTAATAAATTTTATCATGCATTTAATTTCTGTGAATTTTCAGTGCCATTTCTCCAGTTAAATCATTCTAATTTGCTGTTTTGGTTGAAAGAAACATTTAATATTTTTGTGGAAACTAATACTTTTTCAGCATTCTTTATATATATATATATATATATATATATATATATATAATAGGGTTTACAAAAATGTATATATTGATAATAAAATGTGTATGTATATATGAAGAGTTCAGATGCAAAAGCCTCTAAATGCCATTTGAAATTTTCTTCTTTAATGATGATTTTTATCAAACTTGTATATTTAAGTTCAGTGATTTCACTTAAATGGCAATGATAATTACCTATTAATTGTTATTTAAGTGAAATATACGAGTTTGATAAAAATCATCATTAAAGAAGAAAATTTCAAATGGCATTTAGAGGCTTTTGCATCTGAACTCTTCATATATATATATATATATATATATATATATATATACTGTATATATATATATATATATATATTAGGGGTTTATACAAAAATTCAACTGTATCTATCATGGATAGTTCACCCAAAATAAAAATTATTGTGTGAAAAAAAAAAAAGTTTTTAGAGTCAGAACTACATTAAACCACTATATAATGTTGAATATAATGTATAATAATGCAATGGGGGAATATTTGTGGGTCCTGCAAATGCCAAATGTCTTTCTATCAATAAAAACCCAATCTAAAAGCAGGGGCTCTCTTTTTTTTTTATGTGCAGACGGGCTGGATGATGTGGAACTGGCTTATATCCTCTTTAGCCGTTGGGGCTTCTGTGGTCCTGTACGACGGCTCTCCTCTTATTCCCAGTGCCAATGTGCTCTGGGACCTCGTAGACCGTTTGGGGTAAGTTTGTGTTGTGTGAGAGAGACTCTCTAATGAAGGTGTAACAGTCAGGAGCTTTTTCCTCATGCTCGTGCTGTAATTGGTCGAGGTGTGGCAGCGCTTATCACTAGCATCTGCTGTGCCCTTTGTGTAAATGACACCACATCACCACGGCAACCTGATTTAAAGAGACCGCTCTAATTGGCCACCTCTAATGTGACATCGAGTTCCTTTCAGAGTTTACCTGTTATTGATCAGAAAGAATCGAAGTGCAACAGACACTGGAGTTTTGTGTGTGTGTCTGTCTGTGTGTGTGTGTGTGTGTGTGTGTGTGTGTGTGTGTGTGCGTGCACTCATTTTCAGTCTCTCTTGGCTGCTGGTGAAAGCTTCTATTCTTAACTTTCATTGTCTCACCTTTTCCCAAGAGCAAGAAAATAGAGACATTTCCTTTTTCAGCAGCAGCTTTTGGGAAATCCAAAACATGCACACATTTTTATCTCACCAGACCCATGTGTGCTGCTTGAATTATTCAGAGACATTTCTTTTTAAATATTTATTTTAATTAGGCCTGTCAATTGATTAAAAGTATAAATTTAATACACTGCCATTCAATAGTTAATACTGAATGAAATGAAATGAAACTCATCTCAATGAAAGTAATATTAAAATGATTATGTTACAATTAGTTGTTTTTTTTTAATAGATGCTGCTTTTTTTTACGTATCAAAGTATCCGGAACAAAAATGTCCACCATAGTTTTCACAAAAATATTAATATAAATGTTTTCAACATTGAAAATAAGAAATGTTACTTGATCATCAAATCAGTCTATTAGACTGATTTCTGAAGGATCATGTGACACTGAAGATTGGAGTAATGATGCTGAAAATTCAGCTTTGCCATTACAGGAAAAAAAAAATACATTTTAAAATAGAAAATAGAAAACTTATATACGTTTATTTAAAATACAAATTTAAAATTGTAATTATATTTAAAATATGACTGTTTACTGTATTTTACACACAGTATGCGTATTTCTATAAACCATAAATGAAGAAATAATAATAAAAAAACAGCCTTGGTGATCAGAAGAAACTCCTTAAAGACTTTTGAATGCAATTGTAATGATTTAATGAAATTAATTGCGAAAATTTAGAGAAAACATTGTGGTGAACAAGTAAAGTATTGAAGAGACATTACAAAAAATTACTTTCATGTAAAATTTTACAAAATACTTTCATAAGCCTATCACACTACTGGTCCACAGCAATTTATATCACAATTGGCTTATCACAAACTGATTAATCCAGGTGTGTCTGACCTCAGTAGACACGACAACAATAATCAGGCACACCTGAATTAATCAAGTTTGTCCAATAATGGCAGACAGGAAACAAGGAGCTGGCTGAAGTTCAGGAAGTAGTGCATCTGTGCATAAAGCCAATTGAGTCGGTTAGTGAAGTCAGTCTGAATGTTCATGCATGACGCATTCTCGCATTCACGCTATTTTTTAAGTGTTGGTCTATGTGCATGTTTGTCTTTGGCCATTTCTCAACTTTTAAATCATGTCTCAAAGCCCCTGCGTTCAGTTCCATGCAATTGCACTCTGTCTTACTGTTCTGAATGCAACAATGCGTCCTGCGAGATCTGATTCTGTGCAGTCTGTTTTTGGTAAATGTGAATTGGCGAGGCGTGTTGCCTGTAGTAGCAGCTGAGCTTCAAGCTTAAATTGCTTTAATCATAGGAATATTTCTTAATGTGGAGTTTACTTATGGGTCAGGTGGCATGCTTAAATAGTGTTGTTTTTTTATCACGTTATTTTTTTTTAATTCATATTATTATTTAAATGAATGTGTTAAATGTGCTGTCCTAATTTTAAAAGGCAGCTCTGGTTTGTATCTGAGAGTCTGTTATGCAAGTTATTCCTCTAGGCTGTATAGGGTTTATTTAGAGTTCACTGTGATGAAAAAAAAAAAGATTAGAGGATATGCTGTTGTTCAGTATAGATCAAAAATACAAAACTGGTGTGCACGTCCCTAACACCCAGATTGGGCTCAGGTGCAGGACAACAAAGTAACATAAAAGAAAAAAAGACGGTTGAATTCCACACACTGAAAATAGCTGCTCCATATGAATGTATTAATAGCACAACGTTTCAACCATCATCAGGCACAATACCAAACTTTAAATAGAAGCAGGTAACAAGCCCACACACGAAACACAAAAACATGTGACAAATTCAGTATAGATCAAACCCACAAACTTTTACCTGTTAGTCCTGGTCATGTAAAGTCAGCATGAGCATGAAACATCATCCATGAACCATTATCCATTTTGTAAGCCCAAAGCATATTTTGGCTGTCTGCATTCTACGACTGTAATTTTCGTAATTCACCATCTGTGTGCTGCCCAATTTTTGTGTCTTTTTATTAGACTATGAGAATGTTTACATGGTAACCTGTTTCATTTCAAAAGAGCGAGTACAATATTGTTTTCCATTCCTGTAAACTTCAAATTGAAGCACTTTACGAGCAGAATAAAGTGTTTTATAGATCGGCCATATTCATGCCTAAAACACTGTATTCTGCTCGTAAAGTGCTTATTTCAAAACTAGCAACACAGCAAAAGTTTGGTACACCTAAAACTGGAGGACTCAAGCTTAATATTTTTGGTCTTTTGCAAATCATTTGCAGATCGTAGTTAATACCCATTCATACCCTTGAGGTGTCCACACTTCTGAGACACGTATTGACGCGTTGTATTATATGTGGAACAATAGATTTCAACTTCGTTTTAAGACTTAGGCCATCTAGTCTTTAATTGTGTTCACTATCCAGATGAGAGCAGTAATGAGCAAAAGCGAATAAAGTTGTGAGAGAGCAAGGCATTGAGAAGCTGGAGCAAAAAATAAATAAATAGACTTCTATTCCGCTCTCACCATGCATGATTTCATCTTTATTTTTGTAACTCTGTTTGTTCTCTGCAATTCAGTATAAAAACAATCGCAAGCTCTTCCTCTATGCTGTCCTTTTTTTATACTGACAAGAAACACCTCTCCTGTTGCTTTAAGTAAGTTTGTGAGGGAATGTATTATGGGATCATCACTTCAGTCCAGGTCTGTGATCAGTTGTGTAGTGTACTCTATGCAGTCTGAATGTTTGTGATACAAATAAATAAACAGACTGAATCAACCCATATACCCCTCTTTTGCAGATGAATGAATAAAACATGTTCTCTCTTTTGTCCCTCTATGTTTAGTTGTTCAAATATACTGATCCTGGATTAGCTTTTATCTTCGCCTGGTCCCCCTTCAGATTAATTATGTTTAATGTTGACAAATGATCAATATTCAGTCAGAGGGCAGATTTGGTGTCCATGTAGATGAAGGACAATGTGTTAGGGAAACCTGTTCTGGACAAAGGGCCATTGTGAAACTTGGTCATGCTAGACAAC
Organism: Pimephales promelas; assembly: GCF_988280905.1. NCBI lineage: Eukaryota > Metazoa > Chordata > Actinopteri > Cypriniformes > Leuciscidae > Pimephales > Pimephales promelas. The sequence goes on from NC_142772.1 coordinate 40,307,363, forward strand.
TCTTTCTTTGTCACATATATGGTCACTTTTGGGAAATAAATAGCTCCTGTTTTTGGTCTTCCATAAGACAGACCATACTAAATATTTATTGTTTTGAAGACAATAGAAGCAATGCTTTCCCCATAGTTTTGATTTGAACCCAGAAACAGTTCTTCAATTCAGTTTTAAATTCAATCCAGATAGTTACATTCATTGAGTCCAATCTTCTGAAGTTACCTAGCTATGATTGCACGAGTTAAGTAATGTTGATATAATGTAAATATCTCATTCTCTGAATTATTGTATTTGTTATTGTTTCCTTTACTGCGCTGGTGTAACCCTTTTATGTTGCTGTCAAGATCAACATCAGGGGTGTCAAATCCTGATCCTGGAGGTCACCTTCCTGCAGAGTTTAGCTCCTACGCACATGGAACTTTCTAGTGATCCTGTATCCGAAATCACTCCCTATATCCTTAAATATGGCACTATTTGAGGGGACTGCCATTTGTAGTGGTGCTCGAAACCATAGTGGATGTTATAGAGTACTCATTCAATCCCAAAATGCACCACGAAAACCAGTGTACAACTGATGTGAACTCAACGGCTAGAGAATACCCATAATGCACTGCGATTGTTGTGTGGAATGAATTCCCGTGTCCTGCCAGAAGATGCAGCTAAATCATCCATCCATCCATTTTCCAAACCGCTGGTCCAATGTGGGTACAGAATAATATCATCTGGTATAAATTCCTTTATAATCGATTATTAAATTGTTTAATTAAGGTTTATAAAATGGTTAGTTCCAATCCTTGTTTCTGATTGGTCAATATCTCTGTTTTGTATTAGTGTGTGTGCATAGTGCTTACACACACACCAGTGCTCACAGTATAGAACTTATAAATATTTTTATTACTACTGGACCTGCCAGTTTGCGAAGTTTCAAATGATTATTATACAGCAAGCACAAACTATACAAAAGCGGCAGCCCGTCCGGTGCACTCTATATTAGGGATCTATATTAGTGGAGTAATGTGGGGAAAAGTGAATGAGGGTATAGGGGACAGGTCTGTTTTATTAGGGCTAGAGCTGGGTTGTCCAATCATGCTCCTGGAGGGCCACTTTTCTGCAGAGTTTAGCTCCGAAAACACCTACCTGGAAGTTCCTAGTGATCCTAAAGACCTTGATTAGCTGGTTCAGGTGTTAATCGGGGCAAGAGATAAACTCTGTTGAAAGTTGGCTATCCAGGATCATCATTGGACACCCCAACCTTCATCAGTGCAGTGCTGGAGGCCGGTGTCCTGCAGACTTTTATTTCAACTCTAATTAAACATACCTAACTGTAATTTGCTTTAGAAAGTTATTCTGTAAACCTTGATAAGTGTTTGATAACTGCTGGACACAGCCCCCCAGAACTTGAGTTGTAGAGGTCTGCACCGTTAAAGGGTTAGTTTACCCCAAAATGAAAATTCTGTCAGTAATTACTCACCCTCATGTTGTTCCAACCCCGTGAGACTTTCGTTCATTTTCAGAACACAAATTAAGATATTTTTTATTAAATCTGAGAGCTGGATCTCTCCTCCGCTTCTTAAGGCCGTGTGTCCACCAAAGCTTTTTTCCACGTGCCTGGCGTATATTTTCAATTGTTTTCACTGGGAGCGCCGCGTTTTTTAAACGGCATGAGCGTACCGAGGCGCTGAGCATTTTTTTCACGCTGAAGCGCCGAGCGCCCAGCGTTTTTTACTGGTCGCTGGGAGTTGAAAAATGTTCAACTTTGGATAAACCGCAGCGCTCATCACGGTCACTTTTTACCCAGCCGTCCAATCACAGTGGAGGAGGGGCGGGACTAATACCACACAGACCAACTGTCACAACATTCAACTGCTGCGGATATTCTGTATCATAGCAACGAAACGTCTCAACGGAAAAAACGCTGCGCTGCCTAAACCCTCTCAAGCACCAAAAGGACGGCGTCTTCAGCAGAGCGTATGGCGTTTTCAGCTGGCTAAAAACGCTTTGGTGGACACACGGCCTAAGGGATCGAAACTGGCATTGTTAAAATAGTCTGAGTGACTACAGTGGCTCAATCTTAAGTTTATCATGTGACGAGAATACTTTTTGTGCGCACAAAAACAAACAAAAAAACGACTTTATTCAACTATTGATTTCCTTCTCTGTGGGCCGTGGGATTTCACGTAGTGGAACTGTGCAAAGCTTCTAGGTTGTACGATTTTGATTTCCAAAATGATGTTCAAGTAGCCATGGCTTGTAGGAAATGAACTGTCTGAATAATTAGACAAGCTTGACTGCAGATTGTTAGAAAAATTAAATCAGAGGTTGCAAATGTAGTAAATCAGAGGTTCATGACTTGAAAGCAAATGGAAGGAACACATCAGTGGTTGGTCATATCATTAGATGGGCACTGTCAGATTTTCCATTTTTCCTCCGCCTGACTGATATCTTGGTTGTGAAATCACGTTCTATTTCATTTTGTATCGAATGCTCTTTCTACATCCTAAATGACCCATTACTAACCAGGCCCTGCCAGCTGCCACCAATCACACGCTAGCAGGACGTTGTCATGACATCTATCGAGACCGAGGATGACTCTTTTTGGAAACTATAGAGAGAGAAAAACAGAGAATGACAAATAAGTTTAGATGGATACTTAACTACATTTATGTGCAGCCTCTGATATTTTGCACATTATTTGTTCAGGTTTTGCCCTTAAGTCTGCTTATAATGTTTTTTAAGACAAACAAAGGTTAGTTTTACCTGACAATATTCCACACGTTCTCAGTGTCCCTCTGTTTTGAATGGATAACCTCTTTGAACGTAAAAGGAGTAATTGATGTATACTTCATTTTAATTTGGGGGTGAACTATCCCTTTAAGGCAACGTTTACCCTTTTGTTTTAATGCTGTATGCCCTTCTTTCTTTCATGGACCATTAAAGGAGAATTAAAAATGTATATATTTAAAAAAACAAATGTCCAATTAGCGCTTCTTCATATAATACTGTGGATTTGCAGATGTCTGGGTTTATAGATTAATGGTCTCATGGTTGTCGTCAGCTTTCTGAAATTTTTTGCAGTTAGAGCTGTGCTTTGATTACATTTGGGTTGGCAGTTTCATGTGTTATACAACCTGTATGGTAGTACGTTTGTTCTACTGTAATTCTGCTGTAATCAGTGAAACTCTGTGCTAAACAAATGGAGATTACACTAACACAACCATGTTGACAGCATTTAAGCTTGTCTGTGCTCTTCAGATATTACACTGCCATGACCCCCACCTCTGATTTCTGGCCGTGAGTGATTCCATCAAGAGATGGCTGACCGAGGCCTCTGCAGGTCAACAGACCATTTAGATCAATTCCACCTCATTGACACTGAAAGTGTTCTGCTTTTTTGTTCTAAAGCGGGGAGATCTAGATTGCGGTGGTTTTCATGTTTGTCTGAGATGTGGCCTAGTGCAGTGATTTCTCAACCAGCGATACATGCATCTCATGTTCTTTTAAGGGATACTCCACTGTTTTTACATATTAAACTATGTTATTCCCTTAACTAAGACGAGTTGATTACATACCTCTGTCGTCTCAGTGTGTGAACTCAATCGCTCGAGACATTTTGATAGCCCAGTTCATTCAATATGGGCCAAGTAGTGTAACTCGACCTAGGACGGTGACACAAAATAAAACGTTGCACTTTTCTAAATGTGTAAAGTGGATGACTATATTGCATGGCGGAACACCACAGCAAGTGCATGGGAGCACTGAGACTCGGTGCAGTAATATCATCATTTGTAGGGGGGAGGGGGGACTTTTCACGAGTGATGGTATTACTGCGCCGAGTCGAAGTGCTCCCAAGCACTTGGTGTGGTATTCTGCCATACAATATAGTTATCCACTGTACACGCTTAGAAAAGCACAACGTTTTATTTTGTGTCACCGTCCTAGTTCGAGTTACACTCCTCGTGTAACTGTATTTAAATAAGGAAAACGTGGAGGTGTTTGGTTGCTTCTCTGCTTGGCCCATATTGACTGAACTGGGCTAGTTAAGTGCGATCAAAGTGTGCGCGCCAGAACGATTGAGTGCACGCACTGAGACGACAGAGGTATGTATCAACTCGTCTTAGTTAAAGGGATACTCCACTTTTTTTTGGAAATAGGCTCATTTTACCACTCCCCCAGAGTTAAGCAGTTGAGTTTTACCATTTTCGAATGTATTCAGCCGATTTTCTTATATTTAGAAAAATATCAGTAACCAGTTTCTGGTCTCATTGACTTCCATAGTATATTTTTTTTCCTATGGAAATCAATGGGACCAGAAACGGTCTGGTTACTGATATTCTTCTAAATATCAGAAAATTGGCTGAATTGATTCAAAAACGGTAAAACTCAACTGTTTAAATCTGAGGGAGTTGTAAAATGAGCCTATTTCCAAAAAAAGTGGAGTATCCCTTTAAGGGAATAACATAGTTTAATATGAAAAAACGGTGGAGTATCCCTTTAAGGACGTTGGCCCACCTCCTTTTTGCAAACTGCCCTTTTTGTCTTTAATTTTTTACATTCAAAATATACACTATTGTTAATGTTAACATCCATCTTTTTCACAGAATCACAATTTTTGGGACTGGAGCAAAATGGCTTTCTGTTCTGGAGGAGAGAAATCTGAAACCAGGTGAGCTGCAGAACGGTTGTCATCTCTCATCGCTCCCTTTTTTTTATTTCCAATATCCACAATAGGACTCTCCTTCCAGGACTCCCTCTCAATGGGACTCCCTCTCAATGGGGCCTTCTTGGTAAAGTAAAGGATGAGTAAATAAGGTTGTCACTATACAATATTTCAGTAGCCATTACCAATACCATTTTTTTTTCATATTTCTTAATATCAGTTTTGATACCGCAGCAAAATTAATATGTTGTTGAACACTCCGCTTTATGTAAAGTTTAATATAACGATTGTATATATTAATATAAAAATTACCAAAATTAAAAAAAAAACATTACACACAGCAGTCCAATATTTCTCAATTAAACATTACTTCAAGATTTTTAACCAGTAATGTTGTTTGTTACATTTTAATGATATATTGAACAATGCTATTCTATTATATTCAATGCTGGTCTATTAAGCTACATTAACATGGCAATGCCTAATGCAAAGTTCTGTTTTTTTGACACATCAGTTGTTTTTGTCTTGCCTGTTGACATTTACAAATTTACTTTTAAGTGTGCTCAGAATTAAGGCTGTTCCTCACTTTCCCAGGAGTCTCTAGACGCTACTGGTTCATTCACTATATCGTTTGTGTGTGCTTGTGAATATTCAATAATAATGAGACAAACTGAAAGTGAATTAAAATGCAAATTACAGTGGAAGACGGGGTTTATCTGTAATGTCTGCCATGAGGGCGATTTAAAAAAACAACAACTTGAAAATGAAATGAAGCTCGAAAACTTGAAATGAAAATCGACCCTATTTTCCTCAAGTCAGGATACACTGCTACTTGTGAATGTCTATCTGTGGAAAAAGATTTAGTTACGCCCATGCTAACCAGCCAAACCTTGACCCCTTATACACAGCTGTTGCTTTGAACATTAAATTTAATGCAAATAAATGTAAATTAAATTAATATTTCAGTAATTTCATATAAATTAAATTAAAATGACATTTAAATCAATAGTAAATAAATTAAATAACTTGTGCAGTGGAAAAGAAATAAATTAAAGTAATATTAAATTATATTTATATTCAATTAAAACAATAAATATTACAAATCAACTCATTAAAAAATCTTTTCACAGTCCAATTAAATATCAAAAACAAAAACAAATCATGCCTTACAATATTTCCTGCTAAATATTGTCTTTATCTACATGAAATGTAGAAGTTAAATGCTTTTTGAATGGCAATTGATGTCATCTTTAAAGATGAAGCTCTTGGTGTGTGTGAGGAGTTGGGGGATTTATTTGTTTTGCATGCGTGTGGTTCAGAGGACTGTGTGTGTTGGAGGTCAGAGATGTGCTTCCTGGCCCTCTGCTGCTCCCTTTGGCTGCTTGACATTTCAGAGCGACACCTGTTAGCCTGTGGGGTGTGGCACTGGCTCTGATAACGGGGCTAGAGACCCTCTCTACACAGGACCCCAGATGGGTGGCTTGGCATGTCTCCTGCATACATTTAAGCACAGTTTAATGTGGTTTATAATTCTGATCACTGCGAGCCATACCCATCTGCGTCCAGGCTTAAATCTGTCTAAATAAATTATACTTGGATTTCAGAAATCGGAGCCTATTAAAACGCTTTACTTTTTAAATTGTTTTAATTTCATTTAAAATGTTTATGAGGTTGCATAGACATATGTATGGTTAGTCTATATATCTACTGTTCTACTATCTACTATTCTGAATTTAAATGTTTATATACATGTGTGTGTGCCCAATATTTTTCATCTTCTTTTGATGCCTTGCAATGTGTAGTAGTTCAGTAAATGCTAAATTTAATTAACATTGTTATTGTTTAATCTCTTCACTTATACATTTTGTTGTACTTGTCCATTTGCAGCAAACACACACAACCTGCAGACGCTTCACACACTCCTGTCTACAGGATCTCCACTGAAGCCCCAGAGCTACGAGTATGTGTACAGCTGTATTAAGAACAATGTGCTGCTGGGATCCATATCAGGTGGGCTCTCTTTTCTTTTCCTCTTTTATTTCATTGCAATGGATTGCAACTTCCCCATTCATTCCTTAAATAACCTACCCCAAAGTGATCAAATAAAACAAAATTCTGTATCAAATTTATAGACAAGAAAAGTACTTTGTTCAGGGATGGTTTTGTAGGGATTTACAAACCTCTGCACATATATTAAAACGCACATAACTGTAGAATCAATTCTTAATGCACGTGTGAACGCCATCAGCGTTTATCGCAGGTTCACGTTTAAAGTCTGTTTAGAGACATTCATATACATTTTTACCTTACAGTTACTGTAAATCCGGCCTCTAGTTCATAAACGCCACAGGAGAACTGGCCCCCGACTGAGCCTGGGTTTTCCCAAGGTTTTTTCTTTCTCCATTGGGTCACCTGATGGAGTTTAGGACACCATTAGGTCACTTGATGGAGTTTTTCGGTTCCTTGCCACTGTTGCCTTTGGCTTGCTCAGTTGGGGATATTCAAATTAATTAACCAATCAGTAATACCCTTGATCAGCTCTACCAAACTTGGATGTTTTTCCACTAAGAAATGAACATTATTATGTTTTGATTGATACTGTGAAGCTGCTTTGATGCAATCTGTATTGTGAAAAGCGCTTCACAAATAGACTTGACTTGACTATGGGCCATACCTCTGTATGGGTTATTTGGTTCACCTTTTTTTACAGACACAGATTAGAGTTAATTGCATCTGAGGCACTGTCGCAATGTAAATGCATCTGACTAAAGATGACTGAAAATACACATAATCTTTCACAATTTTTCTATCCTTTTCTAATCAGCCCATTCTTAATTTTCCTTCCAATGATCAGCACTCCAGCTCTTCTTGATAGTATGGTGTGTGCGTGTGTGTTTCACAGTGTGATCTCATGCCTGCAGGGCCCTGTGGAAACAAATTAGCATCAGCGTTAACAGCTGTGGTGGACTGCTGATTTTGTGTGCATGAGTGTGTGTTTGTGACTGGGGTCTCGCAGCATGTTTCTCTCACACACCACCTGTGCCCAGTTTTTCCCTGCGGTTTCACCAGACGAGCTTTGCTCTTATGGCAGGTCAGCGGCAGCCTGCTACAGTCATGTTATTCAGATTGAACCTTTCAGAGCTATTTGTTATTTAACAACTTGTGTGCAGCGCTTGTTCCTGCACGAATCATTACATATTAAGTTGCAGCCATGATATTTTTAGTCTTTTAGTCTGCTTTCCAGTCCTTGATGCTGATTGGTCATTAGCCGTTTTTCATTTACGAAAAAACAGTACATCATCACTCAACAGAAGTTTAAGCGTTATGCCTGGTTCAGATTACACGATTTTAGCCTGATTTTGGTACAATCCGTTTGACTTAGGGTGTCGTGGGAATTCGTAAACGACAACAGGCGTTGGGAGGCAAGATTTGATCGTATCATCTCGTATAGTGTGTCATAGTGGGCGATAACCTGCGTCACGTCTGCGATGCTTCACGACATCACGACAAAAAGACTAGCATGAATAATTTTTTTAACGGTCGTCCAGGACGGTTCCGTCATATGTATGAGGTTGACCAATAGGAGCACAGAAGCTTTTCCGTACACAACTTTCAAAAATGGCGAAACGAAAGAGAGACGATGGTGCTAACGTTAAAACTAAAAGTAAAATATGTAAGAAAACGATATTTTACCTCAATTTCTCTTTGGAGGATTGACAGCCCATCGGGTTTTCTTTCTTTTCTGAACACTGACAGCCAATACAACACTCACCGCTTCATCCATTGTTTGTTTACGTTGGTTTCCGAAAGTCACTCGCTACTAGTTTCGCCTTCTAGATGACATCACGGGCGTCGTTACGGCACGCGATGACTGGTCAGGAAGCAACGTGTAGTCAGACATCTTTCTTGTCCACGACTCAAGATTTAAGGAGTCAAAATCGCGTAATCTGACACAGTGACTATCGTAACAGACAAAAAAAATAGTGTATTCTGAACCAGGCATTAAGGGTTTCCATGGTAATCAAATGTTCCGTTTTTCTGTTAAAAGGTGATCAATATGCGAGTCTGAAATTATAGACAATGTAATCTTATTTTCTTAAATAGTGATAGAGAGATTTTGATGCATTCAGAAGACATTTTTGCGCATGTCTTTTTGATTTGCCATTTGGCTCATATTTGATACCATGACAGCAAATCTCATTGAATTCTGACATGTTTGCAGAGCACATGAGCCTCATAATTTTTCAGAAAAAGGCTTTGACTGACGTTTCTTGACTCCTGAGGTTTTTGAAATGTCAGGCTACATAAGATGCCTGCTGGAAAACAACAGCTCAGATACACAATGCTCGTCTTCGGTCCTGATCTCTGATAGCCTGTGAAATATTGAGACGATATTCGCTTTGTCCAGGCTCAGGGTCCTAACCCTTCCTCCCTTTAGATATGCGACTTCTGCCAACCCGAGGCAGATTTGACCTTGACCCCAATGTCAGGCAGAGCAGCATATGTGACGAGGCTTGTTTCCTGCTGCTCCTGTCACAGTGCCAGCCAGACTCCTGAGTGCAGAGGGGCAGCTGGCAGGAAACTTTAGCACTTTCAGCCACCCAGAATCACCTGAATCCAATAGACCCCCCAGTATCACCCACCATCTGTCACATACACCCATAAACACACATACATGTATTGTCTCAGCAACCTTTCTCTGTCTTTTTTTGAATTTCTCTCCCATTTTCTGTCTCTTTTATAATCTGACTTTACAAACATTACATTTGTCAATTACTGAGGCCTATTTTTATCTACACAGGTGTCCGTTTGACATCTCCTCTCCATTTTCTTTCACGAAACCTCATTATTTTGAAATATTGATTGTCTCGGTTTTTCTTTTGGCTCGCAATATCAATTTGCAAGTATCTTTTTTCTCTCTCTCTCTCTCCACTTTTGTCTGTGCTGGCATTATTATGACATTAATTGGGTTGATAAATAGGGTTAATAATAACCCTAACTAGAATTTATTTAGTTACTTCCCAGTTACTTTTTTTGGCTACCAAAACAGCTTTTTTTGTATCATGTGGACCAGTTTCATTCTTAAAGAAAGACCTGAGGTTGTTGGACCAAACTGAGCACCTTTGTTTAGCTTGTTCCTTTTGTTCATGTCTGATAAACAAATCAATAAGGAAGGGCTGCAGTATGGGAACTGCGATCTATATATAAATGAAGGCAGGTGAACAAAGCTACCAGAAAACTATGCCAACAAGAAGTTTGCATGAATGAAAACATCCCATCAGTTCCCTTTGTTTTAGAAGTGTCTTTCCTATATTATGGAACATGTTGACCACCTTTAAAACTGTATATTAACATCTTTACTGTTTCCTCAGGTGGCACAGACATCATTTCATGCTTCATGGGTCAGAACATGACGGTGCCCGTTTACAGAGGAGAAATTCAGGCCCGAAATCTGGGTATGGCTGTGGAGTCCTGGAGCTGTGAAGGTGAGATAAAGCTCATGTTTATCTCTGATTCTATGCTCAAGACATTTTATATACTGTATATGTGATGCGATCTGGAAAAACCCACCACATGGTGAAATTTGACATATTACAGGTTTTGGGACCATATCAAAGCTGGGTTCAAGCCCTTTCCAAATCTGTTTTTATTTTTTATAGTTTGTATATTAAATTTGTGATTTTTAAAAAACGTTTAGAAGGTTTACATACCGTACTTTGTGTTTTGCCTAACGTTACAACTTAACCATTCTAAAAACCCTTCCTTTGGAGGTTCAATAACGCTGTTTTGTATGGTGTGTTTTTTAGGTAAGCCTGTTTGGGGAGAGAGTGGCGAACTGGTGTGTTTAAAGCCCATCCCGTGCCAGCCCACTCATTTCTGGAACGACGAGAATGGCAGCAAATACCACAAAGCCTATTTTTCCACCTTCCCAGGTAACCCTTCACATGACATCACTCTATATCTGTTTCAAAACCTAGTGAGCAGCCTCCACAGACAGCAGTTTTAGGCAGCAGTCCAGAATGCATTGCTTCAAGCAGTCATTGATTGCCTAGAGAGACTCACAGATGCACTCGGCTACCTTCCTTCAAAGCGCTTGAGTTGAGAAGTGGTCACAGGGATTTGCGTTTTCTGACTGATTTAGAAAACAAACAAGTCGTCCCTTTGATTTAGGCAACAAACATGCCACTTGCAGCTTTTCCGCTGTATTGATTAAATGATTTCTGAGGGCGAAAGGGAGAAAAAAGAACCTGACAGCTTGTGTTAGCACCAGAAAAATCTACTTGAAGCCTTATTGCTGTCAGTTTGGAGAAGTAGGAAAAGGCCAATCAGGGCAGTTCAGCTTCATTAGCGCTCTCAGCCTGCCAGCGGTCAGACATCTCTGCTTAGATGCACCATAGATGATGCCTTCTCTAGCTATTTGTTTCATCCTTCTCTATGCGTTTAATTGTACCTCCTCATTCAGGATTCTGGGCCCATGGCGATTACTGTAAGATAAATCCAAAAACGGGAGGAGTCGTCATGCTGGGGCGAAGGTACGTTTCACTTTGTTTTGTTGTTTTGCAGATTTTGATCATCTTCTCTAGTTTCTGCTTGGATTCTTATAATATTGCTGTGTTGTTGTACGGTGATACTCTGAGATTAGTTATGCTCCTAAATCATATACTGCTTTTTTTATTTTCAGTGATGGAACTTTAAATCCTAATGGTGTTCGGTTTGGGAGCTCCGAAATTTATAACATTGGTGAGAAATAAACATCACACTTCTTCCTGAAATGAGTAGACTAATTTGAGCTGGTTTGGAGCAGACTAGATTCACAAGTCTTTTTAACTACAGTAGATTGTTTTATATGAACAGTGTTGTGCCTGAACGCGTTCAATGAACAACAGTTCATATTTTGGGCGAACGTGAACTCAGCGTAGTGTATTACTGCCTGATGAACGTTACTGTGAACACATTCATTCTGGTGTCTGTGAACGCACGCTCTCTCAGTTTGACTTCGTACAGTAGGGTGCCAGATTTCTATAGAGCCTTCCAGGCGAAAACCCGGCTAAAACACGTAAACATGCCTTAATATGTAGTGAAAAAACACCGAATCTGGCAACACAAGACACCAGAGTCGGCCGGGTTATGATGGGTTATGGGTTATGACGGGTTATGACGAGGTCAGTGAGGATAGAAAAATCTTACATTTCTTTGCAAACTTTACCCGTCGATAAAATAATTGTTGTATGTGGTTGTATTTAGGCTGTGGCAATAATAATAATAAAAAAGCTCACACATATGGACAAATAGAACTATGAATGAACTACTTCATTTTTTGAAGAATGAACTATGAACTGAACTAGTTCATTTTAAAATGTGAACTGAACTTTGAACTAGTTCACGTAGAAAGTGAACTTTCCCAACACTGTATATGAAGTATGTTGACATCCACCAAGCCCTTTTTTCAAAATAGACCACATATTGGTATCATAATGGTTATAAGTTCATATATGCTACCGTTCAAAAGTTTGAGGTCAGTATGTACTTTAATGTTTTTGAAAGATGTCTTATTCTTATAAGGTTGCATTTTTATTTAATCAAAAATACAGTAAAAATGTAATATTATGAAGTATTATTATAAATGACCTGTTTTGTATTTTTTTTAAAATATATTTATAAATGTCATTTATAACTGTGATGGCAAAGCTGATATTTCAACTGCCATCACTCCAGTGTACAGTGTCACATGATCCTTCAATAATTATAATATGCTGATTTGGTACTCAAGAAACATTTATTCTTATTAATTTTGAAAACATTTATGCTGCTTCATTTTTGTGGAACATTTCTTTTTCTTATTTGATGAAAAGAACAGGTTTTATTTGAAATGGAAATCATTTGATCACATTTTAACACTTGCTGAAAGTGTCAATTTCTTTAAAAAAACGGTAGTGTATATTGAAATGTATTGGCCAATGTCAGATGATGTTGGTCGATATTAAATATTTAATTTTGTATGCTTATTTCAATTATTTTTTTATTACCTTTGCTGTCACCAAATCTCACCTAAAGTTAAAATTTAAAAGCACAAGAGTTTTAATAAAACCAAATAGTATTGTACATTATATTGTTGTGATGCCAAATTAGAAATACACAAGTCGGAATTTTAAAATCGATTATCAGCAGCCATGACATGAAAATAATTATCGCATATATAATTATTTAGAATGTGCTAAGATCATAATTTGACGGTGTTCAAAACCCTTGTTATGTCCTCTCTTCTTCCAGTGGAAGCCTTCGAGGAAGTGTCCGACAGTCTTTGTGTCCCTCAGTACAACAGTGACGGAGAAGAGAGAGTGATTCTGTTCTTAAAGATGGGACCCAATAAGACCTTCAGTGAAGAGCTGGTGGGGAAGATCCGCAAGGCTATCAGAGTAGCTCTTTCTGCCCGACATGTCCCAGCATTGATCCTGGAAACCAAAGACATCCCGGTAAGCACACTTGCACTTTTCTTCTTTTTTTGTAGCCATTCTCTCACTTGTCCTTTCTCTGCTTTATTTTCTGAGCTTTTCCGTCTGATTGACTTTACATTTCCTTCGCCTGTAGTACACTATTAGCGGAAAGAAGGTTGAAGTTGCAGTAAAGCAGGTGGTCGCAGGTAAGGAAGTCACTCAGCGAGGGGCCTTCTCAAACCCAGACTCTTTGGACCTCTACAAGAACCTGCCTGAACTCCAAAACTTCTGAACAACAACTCCTGAAGGTCCAGTGCTTCTGTCTTTGAAGGGTTCGGATTCTCTGGACAATGCTGGAAAATCTGAAGGAATTTATAGAGCTTTCAAACATCAAGGTTTTCTGCACGTTGCGGCTCCTACTCAAATTCAGCTAGCCGCTGGTACCAATGGAGTGAGTCTGTACACACCATACTTCCTCAAAAGTGTAACTGGGTTGCTCTTGGGTAGAAAGTTGAGAGTGCCATTTTATGAAATTCCAGCTTGGATCTTAAAGGGACATTTTATCTGCTTCTGTCATTGCGTCCACCAAGCGTTATTCCCAAGACATGACAAACAATTCCCAAATCTGTTATCTTAATTTACCGTAAATGTCAGTCCCATATTTTACCTCTCGTATTTCGATACAATGTCACTTTAACCTTAATGAAGGTGTATGGAAATCTGGCCATGTATGTTTTGAGGCTATAAAATGACACTTAATGCTCATATGTCTATATGAGTCATATACAGTGATATGTTACTGAATGTTCTGGATTTAAGGTTAAACCATTAAACCAACTGTTTGCTGGAAACTCAAAGTATTTTCCCCGCTGGTATCTGAATTACAAAATGTTTGTCCCTCAAAAGCCTGACTTCCTGTCTGGAAACTAGGCCATATTTGTATTTTTGAACGATATCCTATCAGTAAATAGTGATTCATCACATCTGCTGTATTTGTATAGTATATTATACTGTCCAGAACTACACTCTGTTGTCCACTGAGTGTAGATTTGAATTTAAGCTTATGTAGCTCTCTGGCCAAAAAGAGTTCTGTATATTTTTACATATAAACTGTATATATTTGATTCTGCATGTCGTGTGCAACACTAGATGCCGCCTTCACAATGACTCTATTTGGTCTCTCTTTCGGTATGCCTTATATCAAGTTGCGAAATGTTTTCATCAACAACTGAAGCTCATCTTGATTCTCTGATCCATTCTTTGGTACAGTATATAGCTTTATCTTTGTCATCCCCAAACACATCTAACAATCTATTTCATCATATCAGCACATCCAGGGACTGTCACTGTAGGCATTTCCCACGAGAAACTCCTCCATCACGTTCCAACTCAATAAACGTTGTAAAAGTTGCGTTTGTTTGTTGTTTGAGGTTTTGAAAGTCAGCAAGACCATTTCAATGACATGATATCCGGATAACCTCATAATATTACATTTTTAGAACATAAGGTTTAATAGTAAAGGGAAGAATTCTGGGCAGAGTTGTAAACTAGAAACGCAACAAAAAATAGAAAATATCGATTTATCTTGGATAAGAATCAAGCTGTTAGACGTGTACTGATGATGCATTTATACTTGCTTTGCAGCATATCACGGAGACATTTATCAACATATTTCACAAAAGCTGTGAACAAGCCACCATCCAGAAAATACTTTTTTGGTGATACCGAGAGGGGATATGCTACAAACGCTCACAACAAAAGCCAGAAAATGTCCCGCGCTTTTAATATAATTTAAAAATCATGTTCTAGTAATGTTATTTCAGCAGTTGTTTACAACAGAGAGCAGTATTGATGTCTTTTTTCTTTCCTTTCAGGCAAGTTTTTGGGCTGCAAGGCGTCTTGTTGTAAACATGGGTCTATTTAGTTCAGGTAACGTAATCTGGGTTTACTACATGTTTAACCTGTGAGTAAATCCATTTGACCTCAGTGAGGACCCCTAACTTGTTTTCCTTAAAGAAACTATGCACTACAGACTTAAACCATGTTTTTTATATGTGATCGCTGTAGTGTGGCTAGACGTAATGAAACTCAAAAGGGTGGCCTGGCCCTTTAAAAGGCTTATTTTCTTCCAAATTGAAATCATTTGGTATAGGGGTGCAGATGGCAAGCAGTTGTGCAGATTGCTTGAATTAAATCAGTCCTTATTTCCGCCTCAGACAAGCAGGGACGGGTCTGTTTCACCTCATGCCCACCCTTGTGCCACCATATGCCCCATATCTGCTCAGTGTTGCTGACAGAACTTTTCTGGTCTGGGACTGTGGACATTAGGAAAGCTACCAAATCCTTATTTATTGATCGTCAACTGTGGATTTTGCTGTACGTTATCGCTTCTCACAAACATTTTTGTCCCCCAACATTCATTAACATTCCATGGAAATTGATTCCATTGTATTACAGTGTTGTTTTATTTTCCTTTTTGATATATGGAAACAGAAATACTGGAAATAATTTTTCTTGATGTATTGTATTACAATAAATGTATTTGATGTACTACTAGTAAATGAAAGGTGCTTCCTTCTCAGTGGCTATCGTAATATTCCTGCTTTGAAATAATATTACTGTACTTGCTGAATGTGAATAATGATTACTAAAATAGTTGAGAATATATTTGTTATGAATATATTATGCCTATATACTGTATATCAATGGACCGACCGCTTCAGTTATATCCACTGGCAGTATAGATGCATTTCGTGTATAAAGATGCTTACTGTAGTACTAATTAAACAACTAAGAATTTATTGTGGCTTGCTGTGGTTTTATTTATCTCGCATGATTTGCAGTTTTATTTTTATGCTTGCTTTGATCAGTCGGATGATTAAAGAGAGAGAGAGAGAGTGTGTGTGTGTGTGTGTGTGTACATGAGAATGGACCAAAAAAAGAGAAAATATCCAATGAGTGGCAGTTCTGTGGGCATAAATGCTTTGTTGAAGTCAGAGGAGAATGGCCGAACTGGTTTGAACATCTCTGAAAACTCCACACATCGAATCTTGAAGCTGGGTTACAACAGCAGCAGAAGACACACCGGGTGTCATTCCTGACAGGAAACCGAGGCTGTAATTTTCATGGGCTCACCAAAATTGGGCAATAGAAGATTGGAAAAATGTTGCCTGGTCAGATGAGTCCCTATTTTTGCTGCGACAACATGGGTTAGAATGTGGTGAAAAAAAATTGAAAGCATGGATCCATGTGGTGGTGTAATGTTGTGGAAAGAATTTTCTTGGCACTTTGGATCCCTTTGTACAAACCAAGGATCATTTAAACGCCACAACCAACCTGAGAATTATTGCTGACCATGTCCATTTCTTCATGACCTGTCTTCTGATTGCACTATACTCTGTATAAATAAACTTCACGGTCAACAGATCTCAATACCAGTCCCCCAACATTTGGGATGTGATGGAATGGAAGATTCGTATTATGGATTTGCAGCCAACAAATCTATAGTAACTGCGAACTGCAATTGTGTATATATATATATATATATATATATATATATAATTTATATTTATTAGTGACCATATAATTTATTAACATATTTTATGTAAATATGTCATATTTTTTTTAAATTATTAAAATAAATAAAGTATTTGAGATGTATTAAGATGTTGTTCTATCTCGCTCTAGATTCCGGGAGATTTTAACTAATTTGCGGGCATCAGGGAGACGCTATCAATATGCGGGAGACTTCCGGAACTTCCGGGAGACTTGGGATGTCTGCTATTGGGTTGAGATCTGGTGACTGTGGGTGGCATTTGACAGTGAACTCATTGTCATGTTCAAGAAACCAATTTGAAATGATTCGAGCTTTGTGACATGGTGCATTATCCTGCTGGAAGTAGCCATCAGAGGATGGACATTGTGGCCATAAAGGGATGCACATGGTCAGAAACAATGCTCAGATAGGCCATGGCATTTAAACAATGCTTAATTGGCACTAAAGTGTGCCAAGAAAACATCCCCCACACATTACACCACCACCACCAGCCTGCACAGTGGTAACAAGGCATGATGGATCCATGTTCTCATTCTGTTTACCTCAAATTCTAACTCTACCATCTGAATGTCTCAACAGAAATCAAGGCAACCAGGCAACATTTTTCCAGTCTTGAACTGTCCAAATTGTTGCCTCTTTTTCCTATTTGTAGTGGAGATGAGTGGCACCCATGTGTCTCAAGGTTGTGTGTATTGTGGCTTCAGAAATGCTTTGCTGCATACCTCGGTTGTAACGAGTGGTTATTTCAGTCAAATTTGCTCTCATATCAGCTTGAATCAATCGGCCCATTTTACTAGCATCAACAAGGCATTTTTGCCCACAGGACTGCCGCATACTGGATGTTTTTCCCTTTTCATACCATTCTTTGTAAACCCTAGAAACTGAGCAGATTGTGAAATACTCAGACCGGCCCGTCTGGCACCAACAACCATGCCAAACTCAAAATTTCTTAAATCAACTTTCTTTCCCATTCTGACTTTCAGTTTGGATTTCAGGAGATTGTCTTGACCAGGATCACACCCCTAAATACATTGAAGCGACTGCCATGTGCTTGGTTGATTAGATAATTGCATTAATGAGAAATTGAACAAGTGTTCCTAATAATCCGTTAGGTGGGTGTATGTAATGGTAAATCTTTTTGGTACCCTTTTGGAAGCAGGTGGAAGGTTTATTACTATTCTCTTAAACTTAGAGTAAAACATAGAGTACATTTCGACCGCCTGTCACAGCATGATCCCAGAACCCCTCTCAAAAATAAAAGGTGCAGTGAGATGCTGTGGCTGCCTCATTTGAAAACAGATTCATCTCACTCTCCACCCTGATGTTTTCAATGTGATGATCAAAATGAAATCCTATCTGTGAGAGAGAGAGAGAGAGAGAGAGAGAGAGAGAGAGAGAGAGAGAGAGACAGCCTGAACTTAAATGAAAGGTTTCAAAGATCAGACAACACCATCCCCATATGAATGTCATCATTTGTAGTAAGAAAAGACGAGACAAATTTGTGCGGATTCAATTTTGAGGCTCATTGAAGGAGGATGAGAAGAGAGGACCGGAGGGTCAGGTGCGCGAGTCTGTGTGAAGTATTGTCACCCGTCTTTCTAGAGATGATTGAAATGTTCTGGCTTGTCTGTCAGCAAATTGCCTCTGCTCAACATGTAATCTGCCGACTGGCCACTTGCAGAGAGCGTTTTACATCTAAGTGTGAGTGTGTTTAAATGGAAAGGTAGGGGGTATTCATTTTGGAGCAGATGGGAAAAAGGAGACAGGGTCTGACAAAAACACAGAGGGGGAGCGGTGTGATGAAGGACGTCCCTGCTTCCCGTTAAGTCATCTTTTGATAAATCACAGCATTGTGGAAAAACGACACTCTGTTACTTAACGTAACCTCGGTTCTCTCTAGTAGAGGGAAACGGGCCGTGCTTATGTGTAGAGGTGGGCACTAGGAAGTGGGCACTTTTCCTACATTTAAGACACCTTCGGCATGAGCCAGAAACACAGACATGATGCTCTTTTTGAGAGTAGCCATAAAAACGGCTTTTGGGTACAGGCGAGCGGGTCGTGTGACGGGCTCGTTGGCGGTAAACTACACTGCTCCAGCCGCCTCTGCTGAGGGAGCTGTGAGAGTGATGCACGCTGTTTTCGATAGCCGTCCGGTCGCGGCGTGACCTAATCATCTTCGTCGAATACGACCGGTTCAAGATGGCGGCCGGATTTCTCGGTTTCCAGCGGCCAAGGGTATCTAGTCTCTATAATATATGATATCTATGGTCAGCCCTGCCTCCTCCATGGCTCATCCCCTGCCTTCTGTCTACCCTCCCCTGCCTCCGCAGTTGGTCTATCTATGGCGCGTCCTACTGGAGGGGGGAGTAATGTCACAGTTGTGTTCTGTTTAGTTTCTTTTCATTGGACTTGTCTGCCTATCTTCATGTCATGTGTCACATCTTACCAGTTGTGTGTTTCCTCTGCCTGTCTGTTGAGTTTGTTGTAAGTAAATGTTTTGCATTGGAACTTTGGACTCCTCTTCTTCTGCATCACACCGTGACAATGTTAAGGTTTAAATATTGAGCTGGTTAAGTTTCCTTGTGAATGAGGCCAAATGTCAGCGGGCACTGATCAGTATACTTTGTGTGAGTTTGTTCATGTTTCTTGATGAAATGCAAGTGCTGCAGACATATCAATGCATTGGTTGTCAGTTCATCTGTGGGCAGGTGGTGAAGTTCATGTGTGTATCAGAGAAACAGATGAAAGTGGAGAGTTCCCGCTGGTGATGTAGTTGTGTCGAATAAAGAGCAGCCGAGTGCATTTTCCACTCCATTACATTCACTGTACAAAAGCCTGTAGCTGCTGCCGAGACAAGAACAGCCCTAAACCACCCTCAATGTACACACACACACATTCATAGATATGCTCAAAATCATACATGCAACATCTTTATCACATGCATGCACATAGTGATGGTGTTAAAACATATTGCTAATTTCAAATAAATTTCAAAAGTCAAACCACATAGGGCGCACCATTCAAAAGTATAATTTAAAATGCTCACAAAATATAGTGGTAGCTATTCTTTTCAAAAACCAACTGAGAGCTGCCTGACTTGCTTTATATTTCTCCCTCTCACCTGGTCAAAATGTTGGAATTGAAAAGGGTTTGCACAAAAGTAAAGGGTCACAGTCACAGAACACTGCAGATGCTCTGCCTAGAGAAAATGTGTTTAAAAATATACTAAGTTCGTGTATTTTGCTTTGCACAGTCGAGAGCATTATTAAACAATTGTAACAGCATATTAAACAATAATGATAACAAAAATCTATGAATAAATTAATTATAATACAAGCAATGGTTTAAACCACCATGGTTCAATCACACCTGAGTTGCAATGAAGATGAAAAAAATTGTAGTATTGCAGCAGTATGTAGGCTTTTTATAAACAGAACTAAGAACACAATGAAACAAAACAACCTCTACACGTACGCGATGGAGAATCGACAACTGAACAAAACAAACTGAGGACTTAAGGGTTTTTTACATGTCAACGATATAGTCTACTAAGGTCCTGTTTACACGAGAACGCTCGCGGGTGAAAACGTAAAAATATTTTATCGGATGTGCCTTTCGTTTACACAGCGACGCCGTTTTTGGGGCTTAAAAATGCAAAAAAGTGAAACCACCCTCCAGAGTGGAAATCTTAAAAACGCTCCACCGTCGCGTTCCAGTGTAAACGGTAAAAAAGCAAAAGTCTGCCTGACAGTGAAGGTTGTACACAAGCGCGCGGACTTGGTGTTGTTGTGTGGCAGTGCTCCACATCGCCACCTAGCTGCCTGGAGTGCATATTACACTGAATTTCACACACTATTGCGTCACTATATGCACGCGGATTTCCCACCCAAAATGCTCGTCTAAATGCAGAATAAAAAGAGATAACGCAACGCCAATTTTGCGATTTCTCTTCAGAATCGTTTCTGTGTAAACATAGCCTTAAAGCTGAGATGTTTTTCCTTTTAGTTTTCCACATACATTGTCAAAATGATCCCTGTTCGCGCAGATCTGCGAAAATGACTAAAAACGATTCTCAATTCTGCTGTCAGGCCATTAGATGGCGATGAAATGCTATATTGAACAACACGCAATATTTATGAGCTTGACTTAATCATTTTCACAGATTTGCGTTTTTTTGTTTTGTTTACACAGAGACAGTTTTCAAAAACTTGTGTTTTCATTCACCCAAAATGCTGTTATTGTGTAAATTAACATCCAAAACGCATAAAAAGTCTTCCGTTTTTAGTTGAAAAAGGTGTCGTGTACACAGCCCCTTAAAACAGCCTACACAGAGATAAAGGAGATAACTAAATGAACAACAGGTGAACTTAATTAGTGGTTACCTAGCACACACAGAGGTCAACCAAAGAAACTAAGCATAACTGTGACAGGTAACTACATGTATTGATTATTCAAGTTCACTAAGACCAGCAATATGCATGAAGAAGTAAATAATGTAGTTTTCTTATTTCATATTGTCTGTTAGTAACCACATATTTGGTTTCAACTTTTCGGCATCTGATGTTATCTGAATATTCATTCGATTTGTTGGAAAAGCTCAAATAAATTAAAAGTCAGTGTGCTGGGAGAGTTAGGAAATCATTCCTAAATCCTCTTTGCATTGGTGATGTTGTTGGCAGCACTGTAATCCTCTCTGACAGACCCTTTCGAGTCAAAGCTGCTGAGGCCACAAACCTCTGGATATTAACATACACACATATACGAACCTGTCCGAGAAGAGAAGGGAAACTGTACAGTATGCCTATATCTGTGAGCACATAGGGTATAGCCTACACAACTACAAACCTCATCCCCCTGCTGACTCTTTTCCGAAGTTTAACTTGTGTTACATTTGAATTCAAGCAACTTGTATTCAAGGGGAGTGGGGACCGAATGCAAAGTTTTGCAGGAACACTTCTAAGAAAAGTTTTGCAAGCAAAAGCAGTGAAATATAATTTTCCTCCCATATTGTTCCATCACCATGTTTCCTTGGGGCTCTGTATATTCATTCAAAATGTGAATAAATGAGTATGTCGACATTAAATACTATTTTTTTTTTACAGACACTGACAGAAATGTGTGTTTCAGTTGGTGTGAAAAGATGGAATTGTCTAGAAAATGATCTAAAATGTTGTTCCAATATTCTACAATTTAAATATAAGTATAAACAGAAGATACTTAATTTGTATGACCAAAGGCTATTGTTGAGGCAATTGATGCAATTTCAACATTCATCTTTAAAGATTAATGTTAAAATTCAGTAAATTACCTCAACAATAGCCTTTGGTCATGAAGTCATATACACTAACAAATCAATGATTAGTTTCACAGACATAAACTGAAATATTCGTCTATTGTTCTCTGAGATGCACCCAATGGAAACAAAGAAAGCATCACATTTCTAAAAATGACATGCTACTTGAGGCATGTGCCAACCCAGCGGATGTCATAGCTCAGTGACTTTGGAGCCTGTTCACAACATCAACTGTAGCGTTTGAATGTTTTATCCTCATGCGTTGAGATTTCCTTTGTTTGCCAGCCAGCATGGGTGTTACTGGAAGCGTTGCTGAGGTGTTGCAGTTCTCTAAACCCTGTCTGGATTAGAAAGATAACATTCATAATGTTCTATGCCTACTCACGCTGGTCGTGAGGTTTTGAGTGTTTGTACATGCTTGAGTGTGTGCAGAGCAATTTTAAGCGACGATGTAGAGCAGGTAAATGCTACACAATCTATACTACAACCAAGGATCTGTGATTGTGGGGTTTAGATTGCAGACATTTTGCACTAAATTGCAGCATGAACAGAAATGTATGGTTGTAGGCCATGCATTGTGTGCAAAGATGTAAACAGTTTGCATTCACTTTGGGGGATATTTCATATCCATTGAGCTTCTTCTTAAATTTTAATTTTGAATTGAATTTTTTATAAATAGGTTTGTAAATGAATACATTTTCCATTAGTTCATTCTCAGATTTTCTGGTCTGTAGGACAAGAAAGGTTGGGAAATACTGTGCTTCAGTTGGTTCATAAAGATTTACAGTTGAGGGCCAAGAAACAGGGTTGTAGGCTGTAGGTCGGCTGCTCAATCCGAGAGAAAAAAACAAAAAACATATGGACACCAGCATATGTTGTATTTTGGATTATGTTTGCTGGCATTTCTAACAGCATTCAGCAAGGCAACCAGCTTCACCAGAAGCATGTTCAGTCATCTTCACCCCGTAAGTTTTTTTCTGGTAAACATGGCGCACACCCTTCAGCTAAACCACCACAGCAAACTATTAATTTTTTTTTTTTTATTTAATTCTGGATGCACTGATGAACTTTGGGTTTCATCATGTTTGGGTCCATAATTAAGACCCACTTCATTTTGAGTCACTTTGATAAAAAAAAACAAAAAAAACACAGTTTGTGTTTTATGCACTAAAGTAAAAAAAAAATATTTTTAACATCAAATAACATAGGCTATCGTGTAATTTAATAACACAGACATAACAGACATGAACACTTGAACAGAATTGCAGTACAAACACAAAACAAGAATTCACAGGGAATGACAGAAAGAACCAAGCCAGAGAAAGTCGACCAAGCTTAGACCTTATGTAGCCCCGCCCCTTTTTAGTGCCGCACTCGAAAATACTCGTCTGTATTTTCACAACGATCTTGCATAGGTATGAATGAACTGCTCGTAAATAATTTCCTGCTCGACATTTGTTAACACATCTGGTTTACAATGCTTACGATAAACATTACAATGCTCATGATAACTTTTGTTAACTCTACAATAAGTAAATCCACTTCACCAGCTAATTACTCCTCGACAGCGATGCCATAGAAATATACGGAGCGACCGCAAAAACGTAAGTTCAAAGACAATATTCTAAAGATGATGGTGCCCACTTTTCTCTGGTGCATAAGGTCTATATGGGGAGCAAACAAGATGAGAGACAGGTGAAAACAATGAGGGCTGATGCAGGCAGAGAATTATGGTAGATGTAGTTTGTGAGGGAATGACAATAGTATGTTTTGGAGTGCCCTCTGTTGGCTCTCAAGGGCACTCCAGCTGGTGATTGTAATAATAATGCTCAAAATGTATTTCAATGTAAGTGACTGAAAATGATGGAACTCACACACACACATACTACACACAATAAAACATTTTGAAATGTATTTTTACAAACGTTTTGTTAGTAAATGACTCTCAATAAATGATCACATTTATTTGCATTTCTGAGGTTGCAGTCTAATTCTACTCTGTTGTGGTGTTGGTTGTCTGGTAAAATATATATAATCCTCTCTACTAGGAGTCATTGCTCAGTAGTCTGTGGGAAACTCAATACTGTCAGAATTAATGAATACGCCTGGTGTCTTCACCCAGTGCTTCCACTAAAACAAACCCAGCAGAGCCAATGTCAATTTTTCAGTACTGGAAAACATAATATCCAATTTACAACCACATCTCTTTAATAATCAGTTCATCTCTGTATGCATCTCCTCTGAAGTGTCAGTCACTGTCCTTCAGGTGGATTACAGTGAGACAAGATTTAATTGGTCTAGAAATACCATGTTTGTGTGTGTTTGGCGGTGCTGAGGTTTGTTCTGCCTTTTCTGTAAAGGCCTCATGTAGATCCACACAGTGTTGACATCTGTGTTGTTCAGAGTAAATTGGCTAAAGCTGAGAGAAATCGACTGATTCACCAATAGACTGTCAACTAATTTAAACTTTAAGCAAGAAAACATATCTCAGGCTCCAGGTTTCCAGGTGAAATACAACTGGAATAGGACATACATCAGCAGAATTATAAAATATTTAAATAATTATTGTAATTCTCTTTAAAGGGATACTCCACTTTTTTTTGGAAATACACTCATTTTACAACTCCCCCAGAGTTAAACTGTTGAGTTTCACCTTTTTTGAATCCATTCAGCCGATCTCCGGTTCTGGCGGTACCACTTTTAGCATAGCTTAGCATACATCATTGAATTTCACAAGACCATTAACATTTCTCTCAAAAAAAATTACCAAAGTTTTTCGATATTTTTCCTATTTAAAACTTGACTCTTCTATGGTTACATTGTGCACTAAGACAGACGGAAAATGTAAAGTTGCGATTTTCTAGGCTGATATGACTAGGAACTATACTCTCATTCCTGCGTAATAATCAGGAAACTTCACTGCCGTACCATGAGTGCAGCAGGCGCAATGTTATGACGCAGCGCCTGAAAATAGTGCCCAGCTTCCAATGTGACCGGGACTAAGTTTGTGTAGTCATCACGCCTGCTGCTGAAGTTTGTTACTAAACATGTTAGTGTATAAGAGTGTGTATGTTTTAAAAAAGTATTTAAAAAGCTACTCAACCAAAATAGTAAACACAAGTACAAGCCAACTTTTATACGTATTATACTTTTAAGCATTGCTCGATCAAGTATAGGCCACATATACTTGGACTTTTCTCTCAGTATAAGTGAAGAGTTCAGATGCAAAAGCCTCTAAATGCCATTTGAAATTTTCTTCTTTAATGATGATTTTTATCAAACTTGTATATTTAAGTTCAGTAATTTCACTTAAATAACAATTAATAGGTAATTATCATTGCCATTTAAGTGAAATCACTGAACTTAAATATACAAGCTTGATAAAAATGATCATTCTAGAAGAAAATTTCAAATGGCTCTTAGAGGCTTTTGCATCTGAACTCTTCAAGTCAAGTACACTTAAGTGCAATTTGAAGTATATTTCTGAGAAGTACATAAAGTAGCCTATATTTCTGAGAAGTACAGAAAACCACCATTTTAGAAAGGCCTCCCATCCCTTTCGAAAAAGAAGTTTATTCAAATGTAGCTACTAATAGCACACTTGAATAAACGTCTTTTTCGTAAGGGATGGGAGGCCTTTGTGTCTAAAAAGGTGAAGCATTGTGGCATTAGCATGTTCTGTAAGTTAGTTTTCATAAATGGTCTTTTTCGGCAGCATTTGTGTTCTAAAGTTAGTGTTTTCATAGGACTGTTTTATTTCAAAAGATCGAGGAGCGTTTGGTTCCCCATGACCAGTTAATATATAAAAAAGGCTTTTGTACGCAATGTAATGAATGTTAAATGTTTTAGTGCTCACCAGTCAGGGTGTCATTTTATGGCTAAAGCTATGTTCCCCATGTGGGCTGTTTAATCTTGTTTAAACTATACCCATTAAGTACAAATTGAGTTATTTGATTGCCATTGCTCTGGAGGGTGGCTTTGGCAGTCTGATTTGTCTAAGATTGTTTACAACAGCATTTTATGTGGTTTAGACCAATCGGAATGCTTTACAAATATGCAAGGAGGATTTTTATGCCTTGTGTAAACATGGACAGTCTATTTTCCAAAATGGCCACCTGTGTGGACCCCTCAGATGATCCTTATTATCCCATTAGGAATCCAAGCCATATTCAGTCTTGCTCTCATAGACATGAAGGAAACACTGTATACTGAATATTCATGACAACCTGCCACTTACTGGATGTGTGTCCAATAACTGACAGTCAGAATGAAAATGTTTCCCCAGCTTGGGAGGATCGGGGTGTGTCTGGTGGGTTCAGATATTCCTCTGGGTGTTGTTGCATCCAAAAATGTCTCTGGCACATTTGGCTTGTGGAGCGAAGCTTATTTCTGTTCAGACAAGGCTGCTTAATGTCTATTACCTGGATTAGATGGCAATCTGTGACGGGAGAGCTGCATGAAGCAGGGACACTTTAGCAAACACAAGTCTTATTTTGAGCAGTCCAAAAAATAAATATAGCATCTGAGAACTAATTATCTCAATGAAGAGAAAATTTTATCTAAACTCTTCACAACTCAATCTTGTCTTAAGCGGATATATTCAATAGATGACATCATGACAGTGGGTTGATCTCTGTAACCGGATGGAGTTTGGGTTCCTTGCCACTACTGTTGCCTTTGCCTTGCTTTAGGGTTTAAAAGACACTTAGTCTGTAATATTTTTGACTGCACTGACACTATTGGATGAGAACAAAACTGGAACTGAATGGCGCTATTGTCTTCTGTAGAGCTGCTTTAGCTGAATCGAATTGGTTTCATAAGTGATGAACTCTCCAACATCGAGACTGTTTATTGAACTGAACTGAATCAACATTGCACTGACTCAAGCTGAATAATGACACTATTGTTTTCTTGACATAATTTCCATAATTGATGAACTGTACACACAATAATTGAACTTAACTGAACCAACACTGAACTGACTAGAACTCTAAACAATGAAACTACTGTATTGTCTTGTTAGAGGTGCTTTACAGCAGAATTTGAATTTGCCACATATGCTGAAGTTTGCATTCTGTTTTTTTCCTGTTTGTGAAGCAAGTTTGAGACAATGTGTATTGTATGAAGCACTATATAAAGGTGGCTTGACTTGATTGCAATTGAGAAGCTTTTAAAGCTTGCACCTTTTTTTCCCTATCTGTCCCATGTGTGCGTGTCCAGGGGTGATGTGAGAGGTTAACCAGGTATAGGTTAGTACTCTATGTGCCCATGCATGCAGTCCTCATGCCAGGCAGGGGTGTGCAGGCCGTACCCGTCTGCCATACTTACATGTTGATGGTGTAATAATGATCAGTAAAATGTGTACCATCTGCCTGCAGGCGCGTGGCACCCAGGCCATTACACCAGATGGCATCAATCGTGCCAGCTGATGTGGTAGTGTTAATAAACAGAACAGTCCTCTTCCTCTCTCAGTCGCTCTCCTCCTCTCTTCTCATTGTTGTTCTCTCCATCATGTTCCTTCTCACACACTGTCATTAATGGCACCCTCTGCTTTCTTTCTTTCTTTCTTTCTTTCTTTCTTTCTTTCTTTCTTTCTTTCTTTCTTTCTTTCTTTCTTTCTTTCTTTCTTTCTTTCTTTCTTTCTTTCTTTCTTTTCCTCTTTCCACCCTCCTTCCTCTGATGAGCAAAGCATCTGGGAGATGACACCTCGTTAGCTCTTCTCTCCAGTTCGTTGTGACTCCAGTAAACGGCACAGAGACAGAAACTTGTGGCGTGTTGAGTGCAAACCCCTCATCAGCTTTAATTAAAGCACATCGGATTCTGCTCCTCAGCCAGTCCAACCTGAAGCCTCTGGTTTGTCTGGTGTGTTGTGGGTGTAGGTGTGTGTGTGCCATTAACCCTTTAAGGCCTCCTCAAGGCGTTATGAGCAGATATATTACTAAGCTACAATCAGCAAATATTTATTGTTATATTTATTTTGCAGATGCTTTTTGGGGACTTGCAATAGAAAGACAAGCAATTTGTCAGATTCAAAGTTCATAGTTTACAATGCCAAATTTAGAAAGCTACAATAAGAAAGCAGAGGCTTTTTTTGATAATAATATTATAATATAATAAAATATAAATGTCAGACTTTGCTGCCCACGAGATATGGTGCCAACATGAGTGAATGGGCTCTATGCACGGCGGTATTTCCGGTGAAGCATTAGGGATGCTCGATAACTTCTGCCGATCGTAGAGTCCAATGCAATACCGAGAATATTGAATTTTATACTCCATGGTTATACTAAAGAAACGTTAGTCACAAAAACAGATAAAACAGACACCCCTCGTTGTGTTTATGCTTCTTTTTAAAATTATATTAAATAAATATAACTAATATTACATCTAAACGTATGTACGTTTCATTTCAAAGACTGGAGGACAGTAAATTTTGATGACTCTGCCTGAGTCTGCCATAATCCCGTTTTCCTCGGTTTTCCTCCGCTTTAATCTCCACAACCGGAAATGGACGAGCATCCTTGCGTCAAATGTGGAATTTATGCGTGCATATAGCCCATAGGCTATAGCCTTCTTGATTGATTAAACTCGAAAACACTAATTCATTCAGGAATTAAACTAGTAAATTACCCTCTTACTAGGCCTATCTTAATAATTTTACAAAATATTTCTTTGTCACAAGTAGTAAAAGTAGGCCTAGTATACGGTTCCAAATTCTGCATGTAGCCTACTTGAGAGTGAGTCACTGAATCATTCGAACATCCGAATCGTGCAGAAGCGAATCATTCAGACAGGAACGAAACACCTCTACTGTTGATCGGACATACGCAGCAGCACTCGGTTCTTGTTTGGAAGGAACTATCTTCGTTAGCGGTGCAAATAGAGAATGGAACCTGTAATATTGGGTTTTAAATGTAAGTTGCTCAATATTAACTTATTGTTTTAGCTGAACTGTTCAAAATTAACATCATGCACGCAGTTTAGCGGTAATGCGGGCATCGGCTGCAGGACTACTAAAGGGGCACTAACACTAACATGCGAACATGCACTAACGGCTCATTCTCCTCAATGAATGAGAGTAAAACTAATACTACTTCTACTACTAAAAATAATAATAAAACATAAAGAGAAACATAAACATATAAACAGAAACAGTAAACATAAAGAGAAAGAGATGAGATATTCCTTTATTTAGGCCTACTGCAAATTCTGTAAACAACATTATAGTCATTTTTATATGAAGGCTTGAAATGTTTTTACTCAATATGAAAACTTTTTATAATAAGCACCTCAAAACATCAAACATGTAATATAATAGAATTTGAATAATCAACTAATTTGTTGAAGAGCCCTGATATAGCCTAGGTTAATCAACTGATTGTATTGGTCAGTTGTTATTTTATCAGCAAAACAGGTAAGTGGACACTACTGTTCCAAGTTTGTGGTCAGTACATTTTTTTTTTTTTTTGAAAGACTTTGGATGCATTCAATTGATCAAAAGTAAAAGGCAGTAAAAACATATATTGTCACAACTAATTTTACATTTCAATTAAACAATGGGTTTTTTTTTACTTTAAAGGGGTGGTTTACTGCTTTTTTCTTTGCATTATTGTGTTTATTTGGTGGAATATAACTTTTTAAAGTCTTCGTGTTTTAAAAAAAATATTTTTTAAAAGCCTAATTTATCATAAATTTCACCTTTATTATAAGCCGTTTTCTCTGCTGGTGGATTATGACAGATCATTTGCAAGGGAGTAATCCACCAGCCGTAAACTGAAGTCTCCCCGGGGGCCGCCATTGGTTAACAAGCCATCACCTGCTGTTAGCATTCCATTGACTCCCATTCATTTTGGCGTCACATTGACAGCGAATAACTTTACATCTGAGGTGTTTAAAGACTAAATTTTTCCATTGTGTATTTCTAAAGAAAAATATATATAAAAGGCTCCACCTTGCATCTTACGTTATGGCCCCATAGAAGGAGTTTTTGTAAAAATAGGCTAAAGATTGCATCATAACCATGGGACTCTCTGTCGCACAGTACAATTCTAATTGACTTCACTCTTCTCAGTTAAAGTCAATGTGGTCACTGTGTCCATTTCTTTTACTGTCTATGGTCATTTGAATGACTAGTTGACTTCCTGATTTTATGAAACCACTCCCTCAGAAACAGCCAATGGGCTCAGATTGGTTAGTTGGGCCGCTGTTTTGTGATTGGCTAAACTGTAGACCACACTGTCCAGAAACTTCACGCCCATTACCTTTACGGGCGAAAGTTGCATGTATCAGTTTGAGCCAGAATCAGACCCAGAAAGCGGCAATGAAGAGAGTCAAGCAGAACCTCCCCAAACACGCCTCTTACAAAACATAGTTTTTTTTTAATTCTATTCTGTTCTACTATCACTATTTCGATACATTGTTACTTGTAAATGCTACTGCTGCTTGTTAGCTTTTGAGATATGGTTTTCTCCTGATTAAATAGGCTACATAATACATACAATAAATACAACCTGTAATTAAACCATACTGTACACTGATAACAGCAGCTGAAGTTTGCTGTTGCGATCACATATAATTTGAACTTTATACGTTTATACAGTTATATGTTTGTCTTATACACACAATATATGCTAACTGGCGAACTAACTGGCTACTATAAACAAATGGCTTTGGCATTGGTTTACGTTCTTGATCAAATCGAAAAATTAAAATTGCGTCATAAATGATACATGAAAAATACATTTAAAAAATGAATACATAATTACAAATTCAGGTCCAAAATGTATATTTGCGTTTGTCATAGACACACAAAATAGCACAACTAAGTGGCTGAAATTATACATGCAAATACATTATTAATTTTTACTTATCGGTTGTGGCCCAACAACTGTTGCCTATAGTTTTAATGTTGAAACTGCTTCATATTTTAGTAACAGTTTCTTGTTCACAGAGAGCTAAATTAGGAAAATAATCAAACATAAATTTCAGCCTTTGTTGACGAACTACAGCATCCGTAGGAAGCCCGAACACAGAAGACCTGACAGCTGGGTGGAAATAATCACACTTTCGATGGCATATGTACAGCTCTCCACTATAACTCATCCTCTTCGACAAAGCCGCAGAAATATGGCTATGCCCCCTTTTTTGCATATTCCGAAGGGAGGGTTGATGTAAATGTATGGGTCAGTTACGTATAAAACCCGGGAATTCTCTCTTGTTGTAGTCTCATTTGAGTCGTTTTTTTAGGCATTAAACTTCCTGATGTTTAAAAGATGATATCTCTGCTTACTTTGAACTTTCAGCGCATCAATTGCAGGCACCAACAGCAACATTAGACACTACTCAAAAAATGAAAAAAGTGAAATCACAATCAACCACCCCTTAAAATTGATCTAATATACAAGCTGTTTTCATCAAATCAGCATCAAATCAGCATATTAGACTAATTTCTAGAGGATCATGTGACATTGAAGACTGATGCAGTAATGATGCTGAACATTCAACTTTGCCATCACAGGAATAAATTACTTAAATGTACCATATTAAAACGGTTATTCAAATTTTATTTTAATGTTGAATGTATTTTTATGTTAAATACATGCAAAATCTTATGCCCTCCACATGTTTGAATGGAATACTAATACATCTATTTTTTATTGGTCATTCAAGGTGTCAATCACATGAATGCATAATAAGATAGCATCATGTAATTTCACAAACGATGAGATGATTTGCTATTTGCCCATCACCTATTTAGTATGGCACTGGATGTGTGTTTTTTTTAGTGAAGTACTGATTTGTCACCCACAAGCCATGCTCTGCATTCAACAGATTTTCCTGTCCTTGTAACATCCAATCCAACATCCAAATATTATTTTATCAAACACTAAAGGCAGGTTGACTCTCACAATGATTTCTATTTGACTTAATGCATTGGTCAAAAAATGAACACTGCCTCTGAGCTGTAAAATACAGTACGTGGCTGACTGTAGAATGCTATTTCACCTTAATCCAAATTCAGAAAGCATCCACACATGCTGAAAAGGCTGGGACCCCATATCTCAGATGTTTTAAAGGACTTTCTTACACTGCCAGTGATGTTTGTTTCTCTCTGATGAGAGTTCGGTGATTCAATTGAGAGAGTTGTAAATGCACAACCTGAGACCACCTAGTTTGAGTATGATTACGTGTGTGTATCCGCTTCTATACAACCATCTGTATATAAATTTTGTCCGAACCTGTTAAGATAGAGTGATATTTAGCTTTCATGTGAGTCAGCCCCTCATTTTCTAATTGTGGCTCGTCCTAGCCATCTGCCACACACTCGTCTGCGTCTCATCCCTCCTTTCTGTTCATTAGCACAATTATTTTCCCTCCGTTTGTGAGCACAACTCCTTCTGGTCATCCAACAGCCATATAACATTCCTGGCACCCACTAATGGATCTTTGTGTGCTGTGAATAAATGTGTGAAGGCTGTTTCTGGATTAGGCCTCAATGTGTTTTGTTCTTCACTCTTGAGTTTCATTATTACCGAGTGTTAAATTCGGCTCATTAGCTAAACAGCACTTTTGGCCAAAGCCCTCATGTCGATGAGGTGTTTTTATGGGATTTGGGTGGCAGAAGCATTTTTGAGACATTTTGTAAACTGAGCATCATTGATTTGACTATGTTTGTGTGAAGTGATTGAAGGTTTGTTTGACATTCTCCATTCTTCACTCATAGATCACATTACATTGAGGAATGGCCTTGTGCACGTTGTGCTAGTATGTCGAGTGTGAGGAAAGTAAATGTTTATATTCAGGAGTAAATAAACGTAAAAAACAAACAGATATAGATCTGCGTGATGAGACAGAATTTATACACCTAGATAAACAA
Source organism: Pimephales promelas (assembly GCF_988280905.1). Taxonomy (NCBI): domain Eukaryota; kingdom Metazoa; phylum Chordata; class Actinopteri; order Cypriniformes; family Leuciscidae; genus Pimephales; species Pimephales promelas. Next base: position 40,340,174 of record NC_142772.1, read on the forward strand.
GCCAGCGGGTAAATAAGAGGAGCGTAAATAACTAAAACAGCAAATTGCCGATTTGATTGCAAGATAGCCCAGTCAGATTGGATGTATTCTGAATCACTGTATTTACATAATTCAATCTCACTTTACAGAGCTCTGCTAATCAGCATGTGTCATGCTGGGAATGCCACGGGACAGAAGGTGAATGGGCAGGTCTTCATTGAAATTCATTGGTGTGTGTCTGTACCGAGCATGCTCAGTTGGACTCCTCCCCAACATGCCTCATCACACCGCAAGGCTTTAGCCAGTCTGATGAGCAACGTTCGTCTCCACAACGACCAAAACAACGTCTCGCTCTGTGAGTTGTGCCTTGCGGGCCATCCCATGGGACGCAATTATATGCAAATGAGGGTAATTAAGTCCTTGCGCACCGTGAGACGAGATCAAAATTAATATTTGCACTCTTCTTAATAAATCTGTCGATCTCTCCATCCCCTCTCTCTCTCCTTTCTGCAGGTGGGATGCTTTCTCTGGGGTAATCTACTGGCAAGTGAGATGTTTGCTTGAATCGCACTTCACTAACACTCCCCACTAACAGCAAAATCATGGGAAGTGTGTCATTATTGTTATTATTTCCTGTTTAGAATTCACATTATCATTATTTCAGTGATTGGCACACGGCTCAGGGGTCTTGCTTGTTGATTGGCTTACTTTTTGACAGAATTAGACCTAAAAGAATGTTTTATTCAGATAACTTATCACAGTGGCAGAAAAAAACTGTAGAACTGGAGGGGTTAGTGTTCATCAAGTATGTAATAATAATTATTAATGATAGATTGAGACTAGTGTTTAAATTTTGAAAAGTAAGCAATATTTGGTCAAATTTTGTACTATCCAGGATGTTTTGTCTGTTGCTTAGTTCTACTTTTACAGCGTTAAGCTGGATAGTCCCATTTAAAATGGCAGTGCATTGGACATGTGGAATATCTATGCTAACACAACACCGTTCTAACAAGTCAAGTCAAGTCACCTTTAATTATATAGCGCTTTTTACAATACACCTTTATTAACGATAGTGCTTTTTGTATCAAAGCAGCTTCACACTAATAACATGAAAATAATACTACAAGTTTGTTTCTTGAAGAAAATTGCAATAAGGCAGATCAATAATATTGTTGCACAATAAATGTCCTCAACTAAGCAAGCCAAAAGCCAAGGCAACAGTGGCAAGGAACCAATTCTCCATCAGGTGATAGACTGGAGAAAAAAACCTTGGGAGAAACCAGACTCAGTTGGAGGCCAGCTCTCCTCTGGCCAACGAATGTGCAGTGTATATGATTATGATTCAGGCAACATTACAGGTCAGAAGTCAGATTTGATCAGAACATTCACAATATTTCTCCAGTTCCATCTGGTTGGAGGTTGGAGTCATCACGCCAGTATGGAGACTATAACGTAGAACGTGACAGAATGATAAGGAACTATATTAGTGTCTATTACACCATCGTACGATTTATTTATTTATTTATTTATTTGACAGGGACAATGCAAACAAACATAGTGTCAAGATCAAGCATGTCACTGAAGTGTTGCATATAAAGTTTATAGCTATAGCTAATTTTCAACTCCTTTTATACACAATAAAATTTACATGATTAGCTACTTCAATAATAATAAAAAAAAAATTATTATAATAATAAAAAAAATAATACTAATAATAAAAATACTAATAAGCATACATATCATATACAACTCTAATAATTAAATGTAGTTAAAAATGAGTACAGTTTTGGTTTATTTTTAACCAATTGTTCAGCCTGGAAATTAACATCTTAAAGTCTGACACAGTCTTGACTTCAAAAGGTAAAGAGTTCCAGAGTTTAGAACTCTTTACAGAGAAGGTTGTCTGTCCAAAACTGGTCCTGCAGTATGATATTTTACAGTCAAGATTTGTGGAGCTCCTAGTGACTCGGATGTTGTCCTGTCTCACAATAAATGTACTTAGTGGCTCAGGTGCTAGATTATTAATGCACTTATGAATTAGTTTAAGAAAGGAAAATTTCATAAAACTATCAAAATTCATTAAATTATATTTCTTAAAGATGCTGCAATGATGATAACTTAATGGATATCATTCTGTTTATTATAATCACGTGCTACCGTTTTAATCTCCAGCTTTAAATACTTGAGCTCTTTAAGTCAGGATGCATTCAAATTGGCTTTCATTGTTTTTTAAAGTGATTCCAACGATATTGTCCAATTGATATTGTCTCTGTGCCATTACCATTGTAATTGTGGTGTGGACACTGCTATTCTGTTATATGTAGAATTACTTATTTTTTATCGTTATCTTTATCATTATAGTTATCGTTTTTGGTGTGAGTGTGCGTTATAATGATGTTCTGTATTTGGAATCATTGGGCCATGCAATTTTTTTTTCTTTGTTTCAGTGGCCTCTCTGTTGGCTGCAAAAATGGTAAACTGCCAGACTAGGTGTTCTCATTTGGCCTCCCATAAATAGCCCACGTTACAGCGTGATGGAAGCTGGTGCCATTTTTAGGAGCAATATTTCCTCACTTTACATTTTCCAATGTTGGGACATCCTCTTAATCTTACATCCTTCACTTTAACCTTTGTCTCTGCACTCCTCTAGCCTGTGATTTATCCATCAAATAAGATTCAAAACATCAGGGCCAGACAAGGACTTGCGATCTACTTCAAATTCTAGTTAGCTTGAAAAATCCTCTTTTTGAATCACAGATAATACACACATGCCAGTTAAATGGTCATGTCTTGTCTCTTATCTTCACTCACTGTTTTATCAGTATGGATCTCAGAAGCAACTGTAACATATTGCTGAATATTTTCAGCGAAAGGATTTGGCCGCATTTTCCAGATACTTTTTAGATGTGTGTTCCCTCGTGAGATGCTGGAGTAGGCTACTCCATTTGGCCCCCGACTGAGTCTGGTTTCTCCCAAGGTTTTTTTTTTCTCCATTCTGATGGAGTTTTGGTTCCTTGCCACTGTTGCCTTGGCTTTTGGCTTGCTTAGTTGGGGACATTTAATATTCAACAATATTATTGATCTGTGTTGTATTATTTTAATGTTATCGCTGTGAAGCTGCTTTGATACAATCTGTATTGTAAAAAGCGCTATAAAGGTGACTTGACTCGACTTTCAATAAGAGATCCAGTTCAAAGAAACGTTCGCACCTCCGGTTGTGTGCAGATTGATGACTCGTGACACCCGTATTTCATCCAAAGAGGCTAGTAAACAAATGATGCCGGACAGGCGCAATATGGAAATGTGCTCTTGATGTCTGAAAGACCAGGAAGTTATGACTGCACACACGCTTTGCGGCTCCGTTCCGGGTAATATACTCCCAACACATTCAGTCATTATAAACGGACCACGGTCAGGGCCAAATTGACATCAAATGAGGGCTTTGAATTAGCCCTTCTCGTCGGCATTGATTTATGCTCAGTGGTAAATTGCATCTCCTGAGGAGACGCGCATTTAAACAACAGCTTTTCAAGAGCATAATTGATCTGGTTGTAAGAGATCCTGAAAGGGCTGGAGGACCTCAGTCAGAAAAACATTCATTTCTGTGCAAATTGAAGAGAAAGAAAAGCATTCGTTTCAAAGACTGATTGCGTTTCGTCTATTTCAAAGGCAGAGATGTTTTAACAATGATTACTTGCTTGATGAACCATAGCTAATTTACATATCACAATCTCATTGGGTGTATTTTGTAATATTAATTTTTATTCCTCCGTTATGTCACACAGGAGAGCCAAAAGTGACGCGCGCGGCACTGCAAACAGTCTTGATGGTGTTCATTTGCATCAGTTAATTATTTAATTGTGTGTGCCTTTCTTTCTTAATTGGAATATAGGCTGTGTAATTGGGATGCTGGTGTCAGTTGAGTTTACGATGGCTTGTTTCACTAACTAATGAACGGTATTTCATGAGAGCCTTGTGGTGTGTATCATAGTGTTGCTGGTCTGTCCGCCCCAGAGATGTGCCTGCTAGCATGCCCTCTGAGCCCTGCAATTCACCCACTGTTAATGAGATTGTAATGTATGCGCTACAGTTCAACAAGCACGAGGCTGCCATTCTGCACCAGGGCTCATGTTTGGTGTGTCAAGGGTGTGTGTGTGTATCTGTGACAATAGTGTTTGCGTGTGTTTATTCTAATGAGGATCATTGTAGTTTCTGCTGATTGCTGTCCTCTCTAAGGCCAGGTGAACTTCCTCAAGCGACGGCCACATCTTGCCATCATTATTTTAGGAAATTGTTGTAGTCATCACAAACAACTCTTTATAAAAGCACTTTTTTTTTGTTAACTTCATCATTACGCAGTCTCCCAAGATGATAAATGGTGTCCCAAAACATTTCTTTGTGGTATGGAGTATGAAGAAATAGGGATTTTTAGCATCATTGACACAGAGCAAGAGCCCCCTCATTTTTTTGTTGTTGCTGGGGGTAGATGGCATTTTAACTGCCATGGCTTGCTGGTGTCGGGAAAAGGTGCACGCAAATTTTAGATACATTTTTTTTCTCTTTTTTTTCATGACTATATATTTACTGTAATGTTATTTTTGTGTTGTGAAGAGATTTTACTTCATTTAAAAAAATTGTGGATAAATGTTGTGTCCAAAAATGATGTCCAGCTTTTCAGTTTTGCAACATTTCTCCACAATTATACTGTTGTTGTGCCTAAACAAAATGTTTTTTTTTTTTATAACTAATGGCTTCCTAAAGACATGTTTAATTTAAAAACAAACAAACAAACAAACAAACAAACAAAAAAACATTGTGAATATCAATACTTGGGTCTCTGATGGTTAAGCATGTCCATGTGTGTGTGTGTGTGTGTGCATACTGTATGATAGAGGGTAAGAATGCAAGAAAGTGAGACAGAGAGATAAGAGAGCCAATCGTATTTGTTCTAAATGCACAATACAGTCCTTCCAAAAATCTGGGCCAGAAAACATCGATCCCAAAAGCTGGGCCTGGTGATTAGTTTCGGGAAGAAAACAGAATGCATCGGATTCACTTGCTGCATTCATCATTCATGCACTCAACTCAATAGCTGGAAATATTCTGCCTCCCAGAGAAAAAAAAAAAAAAAAAACATGGTTGCAAATAGCTCCTTTAATCATCAAAAGGGTAGTTATGATTAAAACTTTTGTTTTAAAAATGCTTTTAATAAAAAAAGATGTAGAATAATGTGATTGTCTTGGTGGATATCAAACTAATTGATTATTATCGACTAATGTTTTGTTATATGTTAATTTCTTGACAGTAGGTTCACAATTCAAGACATCAAATGCATGGGTTAAAAGAGGAAAAATAGGAAGGTGTTAGACATTTCAAATCTTGCATTGCTTGTGCTACTTAGACCACACACAGAGAAAAGGTATTCAGTTAACTTTCACTAGGGGTCCCCATTGCTCCTCTATTTGACCACAGAGACACTGAGGTTCCTACTAAATATATACATTTTCTCATACTTCCAATATATCTCGAAGTACTTTATTTTTGCATGCCTGTAGGCAAGGTCTTAGGTTTTAATTGTTGAATTGTATAGCTCAGTAAAATATAACCACTCAAACCAACCTCTGTTTTACTTTGTTTTGTTGACGGATTTTGAGCGTTTATGCTGGCGAGGCCAGGCTGAGAGACTAAACTAAACCGCTCAGTAAACCAATTTTATTGTTTGTTTCAGTTGGTAAAATGTAAGCCTATCAGCGTGTTAATATGAATTTAAGTCATATGTGTACAGCCATAAATCCCTTTTTTAATAAACATTTGAACAGAGTGCGTAAAATTTGCGTTTTGTAAAAGTATATGTGTTTTTGCTCATCTATCTGCCTCTTTGGTTGCAGGGATGAGGAGTTTCCTTGCTTGCGATTGGTTGTCTTTTTAGTGCACCTGTTCTGTCGGAAAACCCTATTGGTTAGCTTAGATGTCATTCATTTTCGCCTCTTCTTCACGCGCTTCCCGCTCTTAGCGCTGGAGTACCAGCTTGACTGTTGGCCTTTCTGTCTCAGGAGAACTGCGTGAGTAAGTTCATTTAGCCAAAGGGAAGATTAAAAAGCAGACATGTTCATGCAAAATCTGCGTCACAGAAGAGATGGGAACATTTCCGAGAGAGTCATTGGCGACCGCCGGTGGTTTTGCGCTCCCGTGCGCCAAGAGATGGATTCATAGGACGCGCGTCTGCTGTTCCCGCGCGGAGAACACCACCAACTTCTACGGCGCGTGACTTCATAACGCCACCGGTCCGGACCTTTATACTTGTGTTTTAAACTTTATGTATTGAAGGAATAATAACACGAGATTGAACAATGACAGTGACTTTCCCCGGCTTGCAATAACGCTTTATCACTTTAGTAAAGGGTTTGATTCTCGCTTCTAACGAATTTTTGGTGATAGTTAAAGGACACGGATTTTTTGAGGACCGCAACAACGCGACTCTGCTGCCGAACCAGTTACATTATCACATGACTTTCCACAGGATTATGCTATTTATTCAACAACTTCTCAAACTAGACAATTCATAATGTCGTGTTTGGACAATATACAACAACAACTCAGAAAGCCAAAGATGTTCGCTGTACGGATGGCGCTCCTGCACGCGCTCCTCGCCTCGTTTCTCCATGGAGGTAAAGAAACATTTACGCACATCCAAAACTTGTTGCGAGATGGCAAATCATGCAGAATAAATATAACGAGCATGATTGCAAGAATTATAAGAATCCGTCATGTATTCAAACAACTGTTGTTAAGAGCAAGGTCAGTGCGCTTTCATGTCTTTATCGCGTATGCAAAAAAGTTGATGCAGCTGCTCCCTATTCCACTTGACCCATTTTAACATCTTAATTTACACTTGAAATATTTATAGATGTATACACACACTTCTGTGGTAAGTGGTTCGTGCGTTTGGTTGCTTGGAGAGACTGTGGCGCGCAGCGACAGCAGCGGTGTGGTTTTGTTGTGCCAAGCGTATAAATAATAGAAATGTTGGTTTCTCACCTTGTTGTTTTGCATCCTATTATGAATTATACATGCATGAATGTAGTTAGCTAGCAAGACAGAGATGTAGAAATAGGAGGATGATTGATGCGTCCTGCATCGAGTTTTCTAACGAAATAGCGCGTGGAAAAACAAAATTATATGAGAGTGACACGGGCATGCTTTAACGGTTTATCTGTTAATATTATGTATTATTGTGCACGTGCAATTAACTTTAATCTCTTCTCACAGGAGTATTTTCTCTCAGTCATTTTATAATAGCTTGTTAAATGAGCTGGTTTGATTACAGTAAAGATGCATTTTCTTTCATTCATTTCAAGATGCGTTTTTAAATAGTTTATGGGGGCATTGCTGTTATATTTGAATGCTTATCGAATAAATACAAAGATATTTGCTATGCTAAAGGTGAGCCACCCTATTTTCACTCTCCACAGAAGCAAGAGACAGTGATGAAATGAGCAGACTTGTGTTGTGTCCCGGCAGCATGCTGTTTTTATTAATCCTCTCCAGCTGAGGACCCACAGTGGCCTTCACATCTATTTTTACTTATACTATCCCAGCAAGTCTGAAACTGGACATGTCATACAAACAAACAATTAGGCTGTGGGTGTGAGGTAGAGACAGACAGAAAGTGTGGGGGATGGCAAAATTAGACGGTACTGTATGTGTTGAAGATTTTCCAGCTCGAGGGATGACAAGTTTGTCCAAGTGTGTGAGGGCTTGGATGGTATTAGAGATGTTGACTCTGGAGACAGCACTTGCTGATCAAGCACTGAAACTGTCATCATCATCATTACTGTTTCCCCCCCCCCCAGCCTCCGCAACAAACGTGGCCTCACACTGCTGTGTAATGGACTGCATGCAAATAGTACATCACTTGCAAGTCGAGACAGCATGTGGTTTGAATGCATGGAATTGTATCCGGTGAACTGTGCGATATCCACAGGAATATTTGCAGATTTGTGTTTGCAGAAAACCAAGTTGTTGTTTGATTTATTTATTAATGTTTTTTGTTTTTTGTTTTATACTACAGAACTGCTGACATATTGTAGTATGGACAGTTTGAATTGCGCAGAATATGAGAAATGGAAGCAAGAGGCGGAAAACAACTTATAATGTGCATGTGTCTGTGTGATGGTGGGAGCTGAGCCAGTGTTTGATGACTGAGGAGACAGATCTGTAAGCGAGTTACATCAAATTTGCAATTTGTCTTCAATTGAACGCCTGAAAATGCACCTGTTCTCAACAACGCCATCGATAAATCTGGGGGATGAAAGGTTTTTGTTGCTTTAGGGAGTTTTAGGAGCTTAATTGACAAAAGCAGATGGATGTTTACAGAAGGACTGTCTTCCAAGTAAGGCTTAGAGCTCATTTTCCTAGCTGTGCGAAAACTGACTGTGAAACATTTCTCATCTACAGCATCTCCTCCCTTTGGCGTCTGAGGGCAGATATCTGTGTTTCGAGCTGAACCGCAGGTCTGATCAGTTGTAACAAACCAGAGGTGTGATTAAAACTGTCAGACTATCAGGCTGTCAAACCGTTGCCCTCACACACACATATGTACATGCGTAGACACACACTGGCCGTGCCTGCGAGCCAGGGCGAGCAGGGGTCCCATATGTTTGAGGGTTGGCTGACACCAGGGAGATGATTTGCTCTAGGGACACTGTGAAGCCTAAATCTCTTTCGCTCTCTCTCTCTTTACTTGCTCATACAAACACACACAGGCATGCTTATGTGCACAGACACAAACTGACTTTCTAGACTAGCAAAGCAATACATTGTGCATTTTTGCTTTTGTTTCTTAAATTTTTCATATTAAATTCAAAACAGTGAGATTCACAGCTAGAAGTGTGAGAGCTGTGAGTGTGCTTTTAATAATCTATATCCAAAGAGGGGTAATCAAGAAGATATTTCCCTACAGATTGGCATCCAGAGAGAAAAGAGGGATAGTGGACAGGAGGGGGGCAGATGAGTGAAAGTAATGACTGTGATCATTATCTCCTATGTTTTTAATTGAGATAATGACCCAGAGGAAGACAATAAAACTCCCAAAGGAAAGATTTATTATCCTCCCCCTCCTTATTTCTGTCATTTCCTCCTTTATTTTTTCGCCTTTCAATTTCTTAGAAGTGACAGCATGAAATTTCATCAGTTTTGATAGCTCCGCTAACCCTCAGAGGCAGAGAGGAAAAAAAGTTTGCTTAGACCAAAATAATTTTCCATTACAACTGCAGAAAGACCAGTTAGCAAGTTCCCATTTTGCAAACGTAATAAAATTGAAAACTTTCATCTCAGCAAATTGATTTCAGTCAGATTCAGAAAAGAAGAATGAAGAGAAGGGGGGAAAAAAATCATTAGATCATTGAAGCATGACTGTACCATGGGACTTTTGGAATTTGCGTATAGCAGTGAGAACACACACACACACACACACACACACAAACCCGCTCCGCTTTACTTTTATTAATTCATTCACTCATTCTGTGACTTTGTGAAGGAGATTTTTGCATTAGGGAAGGGCAGCGAAAGCAATGACTTGATGGAATGAATAAATAGATATGTGATACTCAAGAATATATGCATGCATATCTCTATTTTGTTGAATATCCCAATCTTGCTATCTATTTTCAGGCTGCTGGAAGGTATTTTTCTGTCATTAACGAGACTCGGCCGGCAGTTCATTTAACACGTACATGCCCCCAGAAGGCCTGAGAAATTATTGGCATTATCATCAGCTAGACTCCACATATTCTCGCGCTCTCTTTAGGATGTATTGTGGCCATATGGTATTGGTTCTGGAAATTAGAGTTGCACTTTTGTGTTACTAGTTGGCTATCATTCTCTTTTTCTTTCTCACTATGGCAATTTTCTCTATCGATTGGACTGGGTTCTCTTCCCTGTGATGATGTGAGAAAGGGAGAGCAAAAGAGGATACTAGAGGTGGCTCTTGTTTGTGTAGATGGAATAATTAACGCTCATTAAGAGGGTGATGAGAGGCTTAGGGGTGATGCTACTTGTTAGGATAATTAGAGTCAAATAGGCCTCATTATGCAAATTGGGAGGAAGTATGATTCTGTCAGTGTTTACCTGCACTCTGTCGTACTGATGACCTCAGATAGAGATGACAGTGTCGAGTGAAGCAGAGTATCTTAAGAAAAGACGAAGTGGGGATAATGAGCTGTTATAGGGAGAGAGGAAATAAAATAAAGGATGATCTATTTAAGAGACGTGAATGAGAAAAACGAGTAATGAGATGACAGAAACGAGGGAGGATGGATGAAATATGTAATCTGTAATCAAATATAAGCTCTGAGGGCAATAAAGAAGCTGCTCCATTTTCAAGGAAATGAAATGTTTCTCAAATTATTTTACCGTAGAGAGATCAGTGGATCAGCCTTTCAGGGCAGCTCCGTTGCAGAGAGAAAAACAACACTCTTTAAAGATGAACTGAACTGAAAAATATCGACGTTGAAAACGTGTTGTTTATGACAATTAAAAGTAAATTACACTAAACATTTTTTAAAAATATATATTAATATAGCTTTTTTAAGCAACGCAAAATTGCGCTTGTTAGCGCTGGCAGTTCCGATGACGTCACTGGCATGGTAGGACCCGCGGAACGCCATAGACAACAGCTGTAGGTCCTGTATACACGGACGAAAATGAGCGCTTTTAACGGCATGGATTACGCATTTGAGCCCGTGAGGGACAGGCCGGTAGTGTCTAACTACCACCACATGGAGGACGATCAGTTTCAGGCTTCACTTGCAGTACAGGATCGTTTGGGGGAAAGTGACTGTGGGCGCGAGCGCTGTGCAGCATAGACACTGCACGGAGACGATCGGTTGCAGAGAGGTCAACATGGACATTTATTGATCGGCGAAAAATGCATCACCATGCACCGTTCATTTCGGATGCTGTTCGGTGAGAGAAACGTGTTGAAGGAGGCTATGCTGACTCTAATGGATGTCCGAGCTGAGACGCTGGACCGCCCCATAAGTAGCAGGGTATTTTACGAATAGGTGACGGCTGGGCTAACTTGTTACACTTTTCTCAGATTGTTTAGATTAACAGCGTACTGGCAGTTCACTCTATGGGCGAGGGTGCATTTAGGAAGGAGAAAATCCCATCCTTTACAGTGAACTATACGTCAGGGATCTTTTCCCCCTCACCCGAATATCAAGGATTCGAGTAACGTTAACGTGATGTGTTGAACTTGTAACTTGTGTAAATAAAACATTTCGTGCATTGTCAGACGTTTCATGTACTCATTGACGAAAGTACACATCTCTAAATAGTGTGTCGCTAAAAAATCTGTTTCATCAGCCATGTCAGCGAGCCTCAGACTGTTTACAAGCTACGGCTGTTCTGCTGGTGCGGGTAGGCAACGGAGTGGCTTACCATGCCAGTGACGTAGTCGAACGTTGAAATCCAACATGGCGGCGCCCGTGTAACAAAAACAACACTTTCAATGTACTATTTTATCCCTTTTAACAAATTCTGCCATTTTAAAAATTGTACCAATGAGAATAAATAAAATACATCTGTTATATCACCTTTTCTCAAATTTCAGTTCAGTTCATCTTTAATAGGATAGGTGAAAAATATTAAAACAAAATACAATGCCCCCCAAGCAGCAGTGACTTAGCTAACACCATGAAGTCAAGTCGATGTTGCGAAGACCACTGCGTGTGCCAGTGTTCTCACATTCCTCTAGAGAGCACTTGTGTAGTGGTCTGCAAATCATATTAAGGCTCTAGAAGCCAGAACTTGGAAATATGTTGCAGGTATGGGATTTTATGTATTTATGAAGCTTGTGTTCTCTATAGTTGTCCGTAAGGCACCGACCTCTACTGTGGCTGAGTTGTGTGTGTGTGTGTGTGTGATGGATCGAGGCTCTCGTTAACCGCAGGTCTCAGTGGGTGATTACTTCTCAACATGTTGCCTGTCCTGCTGCGTTTTGGCACCCTGATACACACACACACACACACACACACACACACACACACACACACACACAGGTGAGACCTAAATGACTTTGCTCAGAGTTTGGTGGAGCGCTCACAGCTCTGTGAGTGTATATGTGTATAGCTCATCTTGGCACCAGATCACTCCATCACTTTGCCTGGCATAAGTTCTGTCAGATGGTCTGTCTGCTTGACGTGACCTTACTGCTCTCTGTGCGCCTGCGATGCAGTAATAGATAAATAATGCTTCTTTTCACAACGTAGAAGATACCTTGGTGAACAACTTAAAATAGAAAGAAACAAATTACATTCTGCATGGTGCAAGACTACATTCTGAATCTTTTGCGCTGTCTCATAAGCAATTTCCAGTTTTCTCTGTTGGAGGCCAGATGAACAACTGTATTTTTTGTTCTGTTAAATAGTTTTGATTGATTTTTTTTTATTCAGCCAATTAGTATAACAAGCAGCAGATGAAGTGTCAGCTTTTATCTATGAAATACACAACCAGATAGATTTTTGCTGTTAGTAGTCGAAAGGGTCCGCATTTAAAGATTTCTTTTTGCCCTTTCGACATTTTTCACTAGCTCATGCACAAAGAAATGTAAATTAGTTATTTATAAAACATTAGTTTTATTACCATTTGCTTATAGGCATTATATCTGTTTTAATTTTCTATCTGTTCTATCTGTTTAGTAAATGCATGTTATAGATCTTTTTGTGAATGATATATCCATGTTTATGTTTAATTATTGTTTTTTTTTTACTTCATAATATTTAATGAAAATCTCACAATTCTGTCTCTTAACTTGTCTCTGGTGACGTGTGTTGGATTTCTCCAATCATCTAGTTCGCTTAAACCTCACCCCTTCACAATCGACTCAAGCTCAATTTCTTTTGAACACAACATGCATATTTTAAAATCCAATGCATAGAACCAAGTCCATGCGATACAGTTTTAATTTGTTTGATAATCTCATTCTGTTACTCTTGGATGTATGTCACAATGAAAAAAAAAATCTGTCTTTGCAACTTTAATGTATACTTTTCAGTGGGCAAATGACTAAACACTTATCAGCTGACACAAAACTGGTCCCAGAGCAATGGACCATGCTTTTTGTTGAGCCAATGTGTTGCAAAAAAAAAAAAAAAAAATGTAACTAGTGCATTATATGCCACCTGTGAAAGGAACAAATTTTGTGGCTCAACACACTCTTCCCTAAAATGACCTTTTGATGTTGTGAACACTGACATTTAAGCTTGGGCGTGTTTCATGCTGCGTCTGATGATCGTAAATATCATGGAGATTGTAAAGTGTAATTTGTGCCATTCATAGACATTTTTGATAAACTTTTTTTATCATTTCTGACTGTACTGATCCCTGAGATAGTCACAAGGGGTTTGTGTCTGTGTGCGAACATAATAATGCACCTCGGCTAACACCTACGTCCATGCGTCACCTGGACACAGACGCTCACAATGATATTGATGCACATCTGACATTTTGAGGCTCCGTTCGTCGAGAAAGGTGGGGTTGAGGGGGTGTGGGGTGGGACCGGTGACATTTCATGCAGCCATAATGTTATTCATTATGGCAGAGGGGCATTGGAGAGGGTACAGCGGGCGTTGCTTATGTGTGCCACAACCCATCTGTCTCTTTGCCCCCCTCTTTTCCTTTCTCACTCCCCTTCTCTCTCACTTTCTGTGGGTGAAATGGCAGCAGCGTTTTTCCTTTCACCCCGAGGCCTCAGAGATATCCCCGCCTGCTTTCCCCTGATAAGACAAACCTACAGCACTTACCTTTCCCTCTCTCCTCTGCTCTCTGTTCTCCAGCTTCTGCTTTTGGAGGCAGAGAGGTGTGTAATCTTTGGGGAACTTTATGTAAGTGCAGTAAAAGAGACTTGTGATATTTGCTTCCTCTCAGAATTCTGCTGTTGGTACCTCTTTAAAGTACCGATGCTTTGAGTGGCTCTGCTAACGTGTTCACAAAGCCATTGTTACGTAGGCAAGTAAATAGACTGCCATTGTTTAAAAGTACAAAGCAGCATTTAATATACTCCTTGTAAAATGATTTCATTGGTGCTGTATAAGTTCATCATATTTTAAGAGTTTTGTTTTGCTTGGCCTTGTTTTGAACTAGTTGCATCTGTAAGAGGACTGATTGAATACTTAAGCGATCATTCTGCTATAGCTAGCGTCCACTTACCTACCTTTCTTCAAATCAATTAATTCGCCTAATTAATATTCATGAGGCCAGCTGATAGGGTTTATAATGTGTTCCACAAATGTTCAGAACAAACTTACTGTAGGCTCTTAATAATGTGTCTTTTTTTCACTCCATATTACTATTAACTATCTGTTTTTAGTTTAGTGTTTTTTTTTGTTCCTATTCAAAATTATTGAATTTTTTAAAATTATTTTGTATATATAAATATGTATCTTTAAATTTTAAAAACATTTGTGATAGGGGAGAGGGGGAGAGGAAGGATCATGTGACACTGGGGGTGTCCTCAATCAGCTCCCTAGTTCAGTAGTCAGGGCATTGATCAGGCGGTTCGCCATTTTAAGGGATTCTGAATTACAGAATCCTTCCAGGATACGGAAACGTTTGCTCCCCCCAAAAAAAGTCCCACAATGCACTGTGAAAACCAGGGAGCATCGATGCTTTAACAGAAGTTCTGATGTGCGAAACTTAAATAACATGAGCCAACTCACTGCACATAACAACAATCGACAGATGTTTTTAAAAATACAAATCTTTATTTTATTATATTTCAGCATAAATATACATCGACAGGTAATGAAGATAATCTAGCAAACATATACTTTACTTAAGGCTGAAATGTTGCACGTATATGTAACAAGCAAAGCATTTATGATAATGTACTTTTTTTTTTCTAAATCTGTTTGGCCCCTAAAAAAAAAATGTATGCTGATGTTTTGTTTTTGGTCACCATACGCTTACGGACACGTCTCCTCAATCCACGCGTTTTTATACTGCTCAGAGTTCTTTCTACTCTCCATATCTTTCTCTATCTCTCCCAGCTGGCTGTTTAAGTGCTGTTTACTCGTTTGCCATTCCTGAGAGAGGTAATTAAGGATTGTACAAAGAGAGAGAGAGTGAGAGAAAGCAGGGAAGGAGGGTTGGTTTTATTACCACAGAGTTCCACTTTAGTCAAATGCCTTGTGTGCCTTCCCTCTTTTGCCTACATCTCTTTTTTTTCCACCTGGCTGCCTCCCTTTTTTCATCCCTCCTTCTCATTCTCTACCTGTCTTTTTTTTCTGTCATACAGCTCTTCTGCATGCTCTCCCTCTCAATTTTGCTCACTGCCTTCTCTCTTTCTCTGATCTTTCCCTTTGTTAAACCTGTTCTCTCTTGTTAGGGCAGAAAGGATGTCCAGAACTGTGCGGTAGTGTAGTTTAGCCCAGGGCTTAACCTGTAAGTATCCCTACAATACTTTCTGTTTCGGTTTCTCTCAAGAGGAAGGGAAACGAGAGTGAGGGAAATTGAGAAAGATAGACAATCATTGTTCAGGACTCATTCACGTCAGAGTGAAAAACTTTTAGTTTTGAGCTGCTACTCTTCTGTGAAGCCTGAACACGGAAGAGATTCACCCTCTCTGGTTTTTCTTTTTCACATTTTCTCATCATGGATAAAATAGTTCTTGCTTTTTGTGATTTGCAGGTTTGAACTAATCCAAGTTTCTTTCCAAATTGTTCTGAAAGAACTACATCCATGCACACACAGCTTCTTTGTATCCTAAAGGATGGGTTTGTGTTTTTTTTTTTTTTTTTTTGTATGTGTGTGTGTGTGTGTAGAAGTATTTTCTGGAGTATATATGAAGAGTTCAGATGCAAAAGCCTCTAAGTGCCATTTGAAATTTTCTTCTAGAATGGTCATTTTTATCAAGCTTGTATATTGAAGTTCAGTGATTTCACTTAAATGGCAATGATAATTACCTATTAATTGTTATTTAAGTGAAATTACTGAACTTAAATATACAAGTTTGATAAAAATCATCATTAAAGAAGAACATTTCAAATGGCATTTAGAGGCTTTTGCATCTGAACTCTTCATATATATATATATATATATATATATATTTAACATATATATAATATATATATATATATATATATATATATAACATATTGCAGGACATAGAGCATTGGAAGATCTTGAAATGATGTGGACATTTCCTTTTAAAAGTGGAAGTAAGTACATGTGCATGAAAGTGAGGTTTTGTGTGTGTGTGTTTCTGAGGGAAAAGGAGAGCGCTTTTAACATTCAGTGAGTGTGTAATTGTCTAAAATAGCTTTGCGTCCCCAAATTCCCAACCATATAATCACAGTAGAAGAACGCACTGAACATTGAGAGAGTGAGAGAGGTAACTTAAGACTAGATAGAGGGCTCTTCATCCGCCCAATTTCCTGTGTAGATTCTCTGTGTACCTGACCTCTGAATTCTGCTGAAAAGTGTTTGTGAGTAATTTGCCTTTATGCTAATATGAAACTGGAGAGAGTGCTAATGTGGCCTGGAAAGCTTCTCTGTTTACAGAGTGAAAGAAAGAATGAAGGGATGGGTGGCATCGGTTTCTTCCTTGGCCTCCTCACCTTTCTTTCAACCCAAACCTTATCCGATTTAATCATTCTTTGTCTTGTTTTTATACTTTGCAAAAGGTCAGAGCTGTGGTTAGCGCATGCAACATATAAAGCTGTGGTGCTTATTAGGGATGTTCATTTCGTTTTTTTCCTAACCGACGCTCATTAACCGCTATCTGACAAGATTGTTAAATTTGAATGACAAAATTTTGTATACTATAAGAGTCTGTGACCAAAGAGTTTTGGTTCATTTTTTTGATACGCTCCACAAACTAGTTCACGGTAAGGAAGCTGAGGTGGCAGAAAGCTGCATCCTGTTTTTTTTCTTTATTTTACAAAAGAACAATATTTTGTTTTTATTATGAGTGTACACAGATCAAAGTTAACCCTTTATTACTCTTATTTGTATGACCATAGATGACAGAGAATTTTAAGTTGTTTCCATCTAGGGCTGCGCAATATTAGTTTTAGCATCAATACCATGACGTGCACATCTGCGATAGTAAGTAGGGATCGTAGTTATCCGTATGGGCCAGATGCCCCCAGTTCAGAATGCATGTGATTCATGGATTAACTGCAAAGTTTAAACATCATAGAGTGAAAGTTTATGTTTTGCTTGTGTTTTAAAGTCCTGCCAGTTTAAACATCAAGAGTAAGTATGCTGGATCTTGCGCGCTGTCACAGAGACTGCAGTCCACACTTGAACGCCAAATTATGTTCTCTCTCCTTTTTGAGCTTGAACGGACACGTGCATACAAAATTAAGTTGAAAATTTTGTCACCAGTTACAACAAAACAACAAAAGAGAAATTGAAAATGCCTTTTGTTGCTTTAACAAAGATAAAGTGTATTAATTATATTTATTTTTATTACAGTGAAGACTATGCAGTTATTTTACATTTGATTATTCAGTGTCTGTACCTGGATACAGTTAGATTTACCTGAAAAACAAAGCACTGTTTATTTTTTTCTATTGTATTTATCTATGCTTGTAATTTGTTTATTATTTTCTATGCAGATGCACTCTCCTATGAAATCACCACATCCTAGAATGATTAATGATATCCATATAGAGCTATTCAAATCATCTGGTGAAATGTTCATATTCCAATATATATGTCGCTGAAAAAAAATATTGCAAAGTCAGTTTTTTCCAATATTGTGCAGCCCTAGTTATAAAGAAAAAATTCAACACACACACAGAAATATCAGGTCTAGCATTTCTAACTTGACATTGCATATAAAAGTTACACTGCTCAAATTACATAGTCCATGAGAACAATCTGTGCCGGTCAGCATGACCGATTACATCGGTATTGGAACGTTAGTGAAGTACAAAGCCTAGTTTACATAATAAATAATATTTGAGCAGAATATGGAAACTATTGGGGTGTAATGGTACACAAAACTGATGGTTCGTATCTTGGTTTTGACGTCACGGTTCGGTACAGGGGAGTGAGATTGGGGGGAGAAAACTAAACATAAAGAGCCCTAATTGCACGTCAAAACGGCACTTATTGTTTGAATTTTGTGATAAAATGGACATAATTTGAAAAATGACACTTTGTTTCTTATTGACAGTAATAAAACGTGGAGCTTATTGCGATTGGTGGTTAAAGTCGATGTAAAGCAATATTAAATATATGTTCCGAGTTTGTCACACCACAGAAAAATGTATTAACCACCCAGCCAAATTTGAATGATACAAAAAAACGTCAAGTAAATAAAACAAGCAAAAATAAGCAGAATTCTCTGCTGTCAAATGCTGTTGGTGCTGAAACCACGCCCACTCATGGGAAACTTACACTCATTGGTGGATGTCAATGATGCTGCCGATGATGGCACCAAATACTGCCGATGATGGCACCATGTCGGCGGGATGGTACATAGTCGGTTCGGCCCCGTTCACCAGTAGAAGCGGATTATCAGTGAATTCCAGTTGTCTTGAATGAAAGTTTGTAAAACAATGCAGAAGCAGGTGTTGGTGGTAATCTTCAGCTCCCTGTCAAGATGCCTCCTCACAAAATTAGGCACCTCTTCTTAATATCATCGTTTTTAAGAGATTTAAATAAGGAGACCGAGTTGTTTTGTACATTTTTGCAAAAAAGATACTATGCACACATGACGAAGGCATAGCTAGCTATCAAACTGTAGGCAGTCTGTAGTAACTAACGGTAATGAAAGTAACTTGTGATTAATTGGGTGAACCACTGATGCTAAAACAAGATGCTAATGCACTCTAGTTATAGTGGTAGTGGAGGGGCCATACTCAGTGGCTCCATTGTGTCATCGATCCATTTTTTTCAGGCCCACCCAAAAAAGTCCTGTACACAAAAATGGTGAAAAACTGTTTATCGGGCTAACTCCAGAATTCAGTACTACATAGTTCAGTCTTTGTAACGTGTTTTCAGCAATATATTATTTCTAACATTTATAATGTGTTTAGAAACAATCCTCTGAATTGCCTTTACATAGACTTTAATGGTAGTGGTTAACGCTGTATTCCTCTTGTACACATAAGACACACGAAAATGGTGTTAGTGTTGTCTTCCTGTTTAGAAATTGGCGGCATTAGGGTGTTCTGGGTGGTTGCTTACTGGCACAAGTCAAAAGAGCCAACTTGCAAGTCTCTGATATTCTGGTCCCTAGATATAGCTTGGGTCCCTCCTTCAATGCAAGTCAGGGGGATTTATTTTCAACCCGTTTTATCATCTTTGAGGCGAAAATCATAGGTTTTATTCCTTAGAATAACACACTTCTCAGAAAGCTGACGTATCATTGATATCTGCAGCACAATTAGTGCAGTTCATTACTTAGCATTAGGGTTTTGGACAAAAAAAAAACTATATGCAATAGTAATAGTGATTCCTGCTTTGGCAAGCACCTCCAATAAACACATGGTTCATGTTTTTTGCATCGTGTGCATGTTTTGAGAGGGTTTCCTTCTAGGTTATTGAGCCAAACCCAGTTGCTTAAATTCCAAGATATGCATATGCAATGTATTCAGCATTGTCTGGAACTCGGCAGGGCTTAGGGACTTAGTCTCTCCTTATTTCCTTGCTCATCTGCCTACACACACATCTCACATTACAGAACCAGTAGACTGTGAGAGGAGATCCTTTCACAGCGCACTGCAAATGGTTTTTTTTTTTTCAGATATTTGATAGTGAATTTACAGTAAAAGATTTATAAATCAAGTGAACATTTTAAACTCAGCATATTTGTGTGTCATTTATTTGCTAGAATTTATATTATTTGTTTCAGGCATCCATTCAGTCCATTCAGCTATCCTAGATATTGGCATCGGCCATTTAAAAAACACCCATATCTCTGTTAATCACTAGTGCTGATTGGTCAGTGCAAATGAAATCTGTGGCATCCTCTCTCTCTCTCGTGTGTGTGTGTGTGTGTGTGTTCATGTGAAAAGTGACAGACACATACTGTACATCTACCGCACTCAGGCACAGCTTAGGGAAGGTCCCTGGGATAAAAATGAAATTACATTCATTATCAGAGGTTAGAAATCCTCACCACTCCATTTGGATTAGATCAGATTGCTGTGATCGTGTGTGTGTATGTGCGTTCTTTTTCGTACATTTGCCAAAGTGTATAACCGGGCCAGACAGGCTAAGTGTTGAGAGAGAGAGAGAGTGAAGGGGGGGATTACATTTCAGTAGTACAGTTTAAATGTGAGTTTTTATTAAAACAGTCAATAAACAGACAAAAGGACTTCATTTTTACGAAGACCAACATGGCTCCTCTGAGAGCTGTTACCAGGCAGGGAAATAAATAGCATGAATATCAGCATAATGGCTTTGGAGGCGATAGAGAGAGAGAGAGAGATGGAAGCGCTTCCCCATAAAAAGAAAACAGTCTATCCCAAATTCAATCTCCTTCTCTCCCAAAGCTAGCCTTGCTGTTATGAGGAAGCACAGAGCTAATGTGCCTGTCTGTCTGTCTGTCTATAGAATAATTTTCATGTTTTCTCCTCTTTATATTTTTGTTCTTGCGTAATGTGGTGCCTCAGATATTTGGAGCGCAGTCAAATTCAAAACACATCAGAGAATTGTGGGTAGTGCAGTTTAGGCTCTGTGAGTAAGCACATTTTTTTGAGATTTTGAAGCTTAACAAGTGTGGGCCCTGATGACTTAATTCTTTTGCATTTTTTATATTCACATTCATATTTATTTTCAGCATGTGTGTGTGTGTCTTTTTATGCATTTACTACCACTGCTCCAAACCTGTTTGACTTTATTTCTTCTACTTTTGGTTAACGTTCAAATCCATTATATAGACAAAAAAGACCCATTGAAACATTTCTCAAAATATTATCTTTTATGTTTCACAGAGGAAAGAAAGTCAAACAGGTTTGGAGCGACATGATGGTGAGTAAACAATGACAGAACTATCCCTTTAAAAGTCCCATTTTCATGTGCAGTGCAGGTGGGTTGAATACAACATAAAAATTTTGTATTAAGCCATGTGATAAAGTCTTTTAAATGTATAAGATTTCATTAAACCTATTTTGATTCTACTAAACTTTATCTGTTTTTCTAAATTCGTATTTTTGTCTTCTGTCATGTGGGTTTAAAGGGACTTGAGGGTGAGTAAATGATAGGGATGTAACAATACAAATTGCGATTCTGAACTTGCGATATTTTAAGCTAAAATAAGCCAAGAGAGTTTTTTATTATTATTATTACTTATTATTAAAGTCATATTTTTATTGTATTATTATCTGGGCCCACAAATATTCCCCCATTAAATTATTATTAATATACATTATATTTAACATTATATATAGAAGTTTAATGTAGTAATATGCTTCTCATGCAGTACTCTTTCATGCAGGATGCTTTCAATGCTGGCATTCATTGGATGTCTTACACAGACAAGCCACTCTCCCGGTGCTCGCTATGTCCCGCCTCTCCTGTTAATGCAGTATACATAAGAATAATCCATCTCAAAACATTGAATAATCAGACTACTAAAACAAAATGTGATTTGGTGATTAAAATGATGTTAGCGTTTTCACTTTCAGGAGTGCCGTTCCAGTGCATGCGCTTCAGATGATCAACGCAATCAATCACAGTTCTAATCGAAAGAAAGCTTGTCCTATTCGCAAACTGTAAGTGGTTAGTTCATCCAAAATTTTTAATTTTAATTTTTAATTTACTCACGTCATGCAAGCATTCGAGTGTTTGTTTATTATGTGCATAAATCTTTTCATCATATTTATATAAAGACATTTTATTTGAATTAGTTCCCGCGATTGATTCGTTTTACAATGCGTTATGACATTTTTTAAATCTTTTAAGTTTTGAGGAATGGACTTTAATTGGAGGGGTATACATATCTCAGGTTTCATAAAAATATATCTTCATTTGTGTTGTTAATTTTTTGTTAGTTTTAAGTTCATTTGGGAAGTTAAATAAAAACGTACAGGTTTGAATTGACTATTGAAATTTACATTTTGGGTTGAATTATAAATTAATACAGTAAGCTGAGTCTTGGATAAAACAAACTCTATATTGCAAATCATATCGTTTCCATCAACTGATATTATTGAATATTATTGTATTTCTAAATCATGATATCTCGAGATATAACGTTACACCCCTATTTTTGTTTGAACTTTTCCTTCACAGATAAAATGAGGGGATCCTTTAGTCGATGGTTTCCTCAGATCAGGATTTGTTATTATCACCGTCATAGTTGTGTTCCGTTTAGTTGGTTTTCATTGGACTTGTCTTCCTGTCGTTATGTCATGTGTCATTATCATTATTAGTTCATCTGTCTCACCTGTCACCCTGTTAGTGTCTCGTCAGCTGTGTCTCGTTTCCCTAATCTGTTTCCTCATGTGTTTAAACCCTGCCTTTTGCCTTGTTTATTGTCCGTTCTACTTGGTATCGTGTGTGTTAAACCTTCTGCCTGTCATCCCTGCACTTGTGAGTGATGTTAGTAAATTTTTATATTGGAGCTTTTTGCCTGTTCACATTTCTTCTACCCACACCACACCGTGACAATCACCTTGTTCACGAAGGCTTTGTCTAAAAGCAGTCATTTGAAGTTAAGTATTTGTTCGGATCTGTGTGGCATTGAAGGCTATAGTCTCTTTGATAGAGGAACAATAGTGAAAACAGTCCTCAGTTGATGTGTAGTGCCAAGTTCAAATGGAAAAAAGCATTAGTAGCACTGTGGACCTGATCAGACATCTAATGCCTTGTTCACACTACATGATTTTAAAACGTCGGGCTGAACTGTGCGGTTCACATTACATGACTTGCTCTCAGTAAAACCAGGAGCGTTCGAGTTGTTGAGCTGTTCACACCACGCAACGAAACGTGATTGATCCACAACAGGAGGTAACGCACTACACGAGTTGACAACGCACTACATAGAGATACAACCACGATCGAATGATAAGACCAAATCGTTTTTGACTCTAATGAGAGCTGTTTCAGTACTATGGTATGGTCTAAATCCTGAAAATAATCAAATAAATAACGAGTTGACAACAACTCTGTCACCCAACGATTCTATCTTGTCTACAAACCACGTTTGTTCACGAAAAACCACGCAATAAAACGAACCAGAAATGACGCGAAACAGCACGTGCGCCAATACCCAGCGAAGAAGAGAACACAACTCACGAATATGGTCGTCAGACAGAAACTAGTGCTGCACATTGTTTGTGCGATGATTTGCTCTGAGAAAAGAACGCAAAAAAAAAAAGAAAAACTAAGATTTACGTGGAGTCCTCAACCTATGCGTTGCTATGGTTGGCTGTACTCATGACATCACAGAGGTCGAGTTGCGCGATGGCTCTGGATATCTAGCAGGCTAGATATTTTTCTGGGCTCGGCGATGCGTCTGTGAGCGTTTTCCCTGCGTTGTTGGCTCTTTCATACTAACAGATTGGCAGGCGTTCATCGTCCGCTAATCCCCCAGCGATTTGTACGCGATAACACCCTGACCTGTCGGCGAGCTCAACGATTTGCAAATCGGGCATAAATCAGGCTTAAAATCCTGTAGTGTGAACTTGGCTTAAGACAAAGTGTTCAGTGATCCATCCAAACATTATAATCTGCTCATTTACCTAGATATACACTATACTTTTACCCATCTTCAGGAGACCAAAGTCTCTTAGCTTATGAATTCTGGCACCTTTTGACCTTTCTCTGTCTGTAGAAACCATCACAGCTGAGAGGGCACAACATCACTCTCTCAGGTCTTGTGTTCACCAAGAGTTGAATCTGAACTTTCTCCGCCTGAAGTATTTTTATAAAGCTGTGTATCAGGGGTTAAAAGAATTCTTGCAAAAAGTCTGAAGAATCTTTTGCTGTGAAAATCTGCTCAGTCTGTGGAACCTGCTTTGGTCTGTTACACACAGCCACAAATTCGGTGAGCTTCAAATCCCTACCTGCGAGTCCTGACGTATTCTCTCACATCCCAGGTGAGAGACGCCATCCTTGTTTGAGTCTTGCCTTTTCTGAAAGGAGATCCAAGAGTTGAATGCAGAGAAACGTTATCCTTGATTGAATTTGACTCTGGAATCCCAGTAGAGACGCAGAGAAGGACAGAATGCAAAGAAAGAGAGTTTAACGTGAGGGGACACCCCCACACATGAGAATGACAGGAAGAGAAAGACAAAGAGAAAGGGAGGGGTAGTCTGTGAACCATGTTCATTTTAATTAATCTCTTCTGTTAGTCAGAGATGTATTTTTAGTAGTATTGTGAGTGAACTACATCTGGTCCCTGGGCCCCAAGGGGAAGCAGGCCAGTCAACATACTGAGCGTGTCTGTGTGCTGTATGTGTGAATGAATTCTGTTAATATTCTTGTGTATATATGAGTCTGTGGGATTTATTTATACACTTTTTGAAGTATTTAATTTTCCGCTCCAAAGTACATGTTATGAAATAACCAAAAAACAATGGTATTTTTTTTTTTTTTATATTTTTTTAAATGTGTTTTAGCTAGGTGGAGTCATCTGACCTGATTGTGACATCCTACTGTACATGCAATAGGAAATAATGTCTTTTGCTTATGTCACACAATATGAGGTACATTCCTGCCTTTCTACACTGATGTTCTAAGTTGTGCAAAGCCTTTCTAAGGACGCTGATGTTTAGAAGGCATCTGTCTGACTTTGAGATGGCAAACAGGAACATGGTTTGTGTAACATTTAACAACACATTATTTTTTTTTAATTAAACCAGTATTCAACTTACCATTGTGCAGCGTTTACTAGAGTAAAGTAAAGCATTTTAATTAGCTCACGTTTGACTTCTGGAGTATGAAGTAAACATTTGTTTGTGTGAGAGTATTTTTCAGTATATACTGTATGTGTGGACACCCTGGTCTCACCTCGGCTAGCACTCGGCATGAAATCAGAGCAGAGTGAAAACGTATACATATGCTTAAGCCAGAAATTTTTTGCTGTTTCTGGCATTTTAATGTTTTGAAATCAGAGCTGTGCAGGATAAAAAAGTAGGTACCAATATGTAATGTGTAAATATATGCATATGGTTTCAAAATAAGTCTTGGAAAAATGTCTGATGTGATCACAACTAGAGCATGACTAACTCCAGGTGCTGTAGATCAAGATTCATAACATACTAAATGACCAGCAACCAATGTCTGGAGAAGTACCAGTGCGATAGACATATGATATCTGGATAATTCCTTGAAAGCTTCATTTTTCAGCAAGGGTCTCTTTGCTCAAAATGAACAAGGAACAAGCCTTTCATGGTGCGGGGGTGTTAATAAGTGGAGAAAAGCTCTATTGCTGCACTCCTTGGCAG
This sequence comes from Pimephales promelas, assembly GCF_988280905.1. Lineage (NCBI taxonomy): Eukaryota > Metazoa > Chordata > Actinopteri > Cypriniformes > Leuciscidae > Pimephales > Pimephales promelas. Next base: position 40,365,565 of record NC_142772.1, read on the forward strand.
TAAATAACATCCTGATCGGTTTATCCTACGCAAAAGTCTGACCCAACGTACATTTAAATTGCTCCATAAGCACTGTTCACAGAGAGATTTTCTCTAGCAGGCAATTGTTGTATCATGCCCTGTGACTAAAGCTCTCTTTCTCTTGCCATCTCTCTCATCGTCTTGGTACATGTTGTGCCGAATGGAACGTTTGGCAGTCATTGGCTGGACCAGAGTGGCTCTCAGATGGTGTTTTTTGGACAAATCTCTGGAGAGCAAAAAGGACGACGCAAAAAATGGCCATTGTCCAGTGGTGTTTTGGACCCATGAGCCTCTCTTGGATCGCAGTCAGCATGTGCAATCACTTGCTGCCTGCTTCATGCCTCCTGAAGTGCTGGCCAATGAGATGTCTTATGAGGATTGAGTTGGACCCTTGCTCTCAGGCTGAACCCTTAGTCTTTGGAAGCCAGATTAGATGTGTCCTTTTCCTCATCTTTAGCCTCTTTTCACACTCATCCATTTCAGGTTTTTCCACTTGTTTTCCTACTGGTTGTTCCTTACCTTCTCCAACCCATTAGTTCTCTTTTCTTCTATAGAGACTCTGAGTCTTCCATATTCTTCCTTTTTTTGTTCTTTACTTCTTTCCCCCTATGCTATTTGGCTCTTTGCATGTGTGGGCGTATTCTCAACACAGCCTACTAAGTGTGTGAGTGTGCTAAAAATCTCTCTTCTCGCTGCTCCATCCAGCGGAGAATAAAAGAGTCTTTTCATTTTTCAAAAATAAACTCCTTTGGACAGGAGAGGAAAGACGCGCAACAAACAGGCTGTTAGATCGATCTACCACCCCAGGGATGCTTTGATTTTAGAGGCTTAATCAATGTGTTTGTAAATGCATACATCACAAACCTTGACTTTTGCAAAGTTACGGGTTGTACGGAACTTGAAACACATGTACGTAGATGCTTGTGCCTCTCTGTCTATTGATCTTTTGTTGCTGTCAGTTAAACAAAGCTTACAGTGCTAAGGATTGCTGAGACACTGCCTTGAGTTTTGGTCATGAAAAATAGATTTGAAAATAATGCAGTGAATGATAACTGAGTATCGCTTCGCACTGTCCTCTAGAATCCACATTCAGTTTAGGAATGTTAAAGGAATAGGTAAAACTTTTTGCATCCTATTGTTCCACTTACTTGACATCTGTTTAATCTGGTAAAAGTTCTAGCTGGTGTTTATATATACATTTTTTTTTTATCTTCGGACTGTAAATTTTATATTAGGGCAATGTTTTTTTGAGGCATGGCATAAATATGATGGCCATGATGATTTTTAAAGTTATGTTCCTTTATGTTTTTTTTAATTTTAATAATTATGTTACATAATCTCAGTTATGTAAAATTAATTTTTTACATCGTAATATGTTGTTAAAGTAATATTTATTGCATTTTTTTAGTGTTGTGTGTTACCATGATGGTGTTTTGTTTTTGTCTGAATGACACTGAGCACCTTCTATTTTCTGTAAAAGTAATAATTGTGCAAAATCTACTTGTAATGAACTTGGATTCATTAAAGGTGCATACAGTAATTCTTCAGTTAACGTTAGCATCACTGTTCTTTTCGTACTCTAAGTACCAATACCACAATGGTGTATGCCATACTGATGTTTACACTCATTTTTTCATGTCTTCTGGTTTCAGACCTTTTCTGCTATTTCGGTCATGGTTCACATTCTTTCAACATGGCGAAATACACTCACCTAAAGGATTATTAGGAACATCATACTAATACTCTGTTTGATCCCCTTTCACCTTCAGAACCCTTAATTCTTCGTGGCATTGATTCAACAAGGTGCTGAAAGCATTCTTTTGAAATGTTGGCCCATATTGATAGGATAGCATCTTGCAGTTGATGGAGATTTGTGGGATGCACATCGAGGGCACGAAGCTCCCATTCCACCACATCCCAAAGATGCTCTATTGTTGAGATCTGGTGACTGTGGGGGCCATTTTAGTACAGTGAACTCATTGTTCTGTTCAAGAAACCAATTTGAAATGATTTGAGCTTTGTGACATGGTGCATTATCCTGCTGGAAGTAGTCATCAGAGGATGGGTACATGGTGGCCATAAAGGGATGGACATGGTTAGAAACAATGCTCAGATAGGCCGTGGCATTTAAACAATGGCCAATTGACACTAAGGGGCCTGAAGTGTGCCAAGAAAAAATCCCCACACCATTACACCACCACCACCAGCCTGCACAGTGGTAACAAGGCATGATGGATCCATGATCTCATTCTGTTTAAGCCAAATTCTGACTCCACCATCTGAATGTCAGCAACAGAAATTGAGACTCATCAGACCAGAAAAAATTTTCCTGTCTTGAACGGTCCAATTTTGGTGAGCTCTTGCAAATTGTAGCCTCTTTTTCCTATTTGTAGTGTAGATGAGTGGTACCCGGTGGGGTCTTCTGCTGTTGTAGCCCATCCGCCTCAAGGTTGTGTGTGTTGTGGCTTTTCTTTTTTTAGAATATTAGTATGCTACAATCTTCATCTCATGTGAGTGTACACCATTCAGATGACTCTTCACTAAAACGTTTTAAATTAGGGGAAATGATTGATTGATAATATTGTTAATTTCTCCATTTCAAGCCCTAAGCCTAACCTGAAACAATTTAATTGCCCTTAAAAAAACCTTGATGATGATATAAGTCTTTACCAGGCCTAACACAATTGCTGATCTAGAAACATTTCAATGCGGATTCACTTCACTTAGCAAGTATGCTATAGCTAGAATTTGTATTACATATTATCTTCACAAACACATTTGCATTTATACTAAACAAAAATGTGTATGTGTGCTATAGTGCTTTGACTTGAGTAGGTTTTCTGAGTTTGAGAGTTTGATTTGCTCAGTTTTTGCACTAGTTTTTGTTAAAAGCTTGTCATTATGACCTACTGAAAGAGAATTCAATGTCCTGTTTAATTCTGAAGATCTGAACAGTATAATATTAAGTTGAACCCTTTATTCTTCTGGTTAAGTTGGCTGTGCACTGAGAGGAGGATATAGGATATGCGTACACCATGGTGCATTAAAGCTGAGCATCTGAGCATTATTGTGTACTGCTCATCAGTTCAATTGTCTGAGTAACAGTAACAGTTTGTTCGTGACTCATGTGTATGCTTCTTGTCTAGGCTTTTTAAACTGTTTTTTTATGAAAATACTTTTTCGAAATTTTTTGAAAATACCTATTTTCCCTTATTTTTTAATGATTGGTTTTGAGAAAAGATGATGATAATAGAATAGTGCAAATGATTGAATTTTCTTTTATTAAAGATACAAAACCTAAAATAAAGACCAGTGGATAAGCACTTCATAACTCACAATGCACCTTATTAAAATATTCTTCCATTTTGTGTGGTTTAATGAAGCATGTGTGACACAAGAGCTGAGCTCAGCAAGTCTGTCTAAGAAAAGAGAGTGTTTCTGTAAGAGGTTGGGGGACAGAGGGAGGGTGCAAGACAGTGAGGGGACAGGGGCGCGAATGAAACAGTCAGCAAGGACAAGATAATGTGTGAACTTTAGCACAGGGACATAGGAGACAGAAATGGATTACTATTTTTTATTTATTTTAGTCTTTATATTTTTCGTGGCACGACTGCAATTTTATGGGGCTCTATGTTGTACAGTACAAAAGATTGAGCGTCATCCAAGGTGCCGATATACTCACAGCAAAGTTCTTTCTTCGGTGTTCCCTTACAAGTAAAAAAGTTTGAAATACTTTTGGAGTGATATAGTTTTAATGAGCATCTCGACCCTGTCTACACGTTTGGGAGCAACTTTTAGATGAATATGTAAATGTGCTGTGTGCTTTCCTCTCAATAACAAAATAAACACAACAAAAAAGACACTGGTGAGAAACCTGCATTTTAGAAAGCATCTGATCAATAACGTCACATGACTCGCATCCTTTTGATTTTCCCAGCAAAAACTGTCTACAGGCTTTTATTTTAAGATCTTGTATTTTTTTTTAAAGATTTGTTACAAGCTGTTCACACTTTGGCATGTTTTTGTGTCTTAATAATTCCCATGTTGGTCTACTCTGGACTTAGTCCTATACTTTTTTGCCAGTTCGGGTTGACCTCAAATGAACTACATCAGGAAAATGCGGAAGTTGCAATGTTGTCTAACACAAGTAGATATCATAGCAGGGTACGTAAGCATGAGTCGAGAACTGAAACAGCCACTTACACACGCACTACTTTAACATGCCAGTGATCAAATTGTCACTGAGGGAGATTTATGAGTGCAATCCTCTCTACTCACAGACTCCAGATCTCACGCATTAGTGCATGAATCTGATGATTAGTGAGTTAGTTCCCTCAGTTGATCCATCTAATGAAACAGTCATTCAGTCTTAATGGCAGATCACTGTCCAAAGAGACTGCTCTATTCCCTCAATGGGACCTATTTTTAGCTTGACTGCCCTTTTATGCCAGCACGAGCTGCTAATGGAACTTCACCTCCATTTAGGGTGAGAAAACCCTTTGGTTGTTCACCGTGACCTTCTTCAGTTGCCCTTTCAACTTTTCTGGTGCACTTTTAAGAGCTCTTTCACAGCTCTTTACACTGGAGCTGTGAAATATATAACGACAGTCAATAAGGAATATAGCTAACTCTGTGCAAAGTCTGTGATAGCACATATTCTGCAAAGTTAGTCCCTGAGGAACTAGTGATCATTCTGACAATGTAAAGGTGTTTTCCTTAACCAATCACTTTAAATCTGTTCATGCGTCTTTCTGCGGCAAATTCACTCAAAAGGTAGATTCTAGAGAGGAGCTGATGAATTTTCTTGTGCAGTGTGAACTTATGAATAACGCATGCAGATCTCATTCTGATTTATTGGCTTCTGAGGCTCAGGCTGGTGAAAAGGAGAGGTGTACAAGAAGAGATTACATACATTTGGGTGGCCATAAATTATGTTGGATTCGCATCTCTGTGCAGCTTTGTAGCACTTTATTTTGTAGAATTTTTCCTTTGAGATGTTAAGATGCCCAAACTGTGCATAGTGTCATCAATCAAAACTTCATCAGTCATAAGGAATATATTGGACAGTGCTCCAAGGAATCCAGCTGTCTTGAATTGCGTCAGCGGTTGTCTAGAGCCATACTCCCAAAAAGGCACAGCATGGTCTTTAGCGATGAGTCAGACAAGCAAATGAATGGCCTAATGCAGACAAAAGGTCCTGAGAAGAGAGATGCATAAAGGAGGAGGTACTTGGAAATATATATAATCTCAAAAGGTATGTGCTGTCATCATCAGAAAAAAACCCCACTGAATGACCAGTATATCCCAGCAAACACAGTTCCCCTAACGTTCCCGAATGGTTATTTTTTTGGGAACCGAACAAGAACAATATTGGAACGTTCCATTTAGGTTATTTTCAGGTTCCATTTTTATAATGTAAGGAGAATGTTCCTGGGAACTTTCCCTTAACCTTAAGGGAAAGTTCTAGGAACGTTCTGGGAACCAAAAACTAATGTTCCCAGAACCTAAATTTGTTTGCTGGGGTGTAGCAATTCATGTCAAGAACAAATAAGGGCTTTTCAAACTAGTAATGGTTAACCCTGGGTCGTCCTAAACCCCGAATAAATGGAATCCTGGGTTATCTTGCTTCACACTGCTAATAATTTTCCCGGGGTTAAACATTTACCCTGGGTATTCATAAACCCTCCAGTGCAGGGTTTCATTACCCAGGGTAAAAGTCAATGCTAAGGTGTCATAGGAGAAACGTTTAAATTTCCACAAAAAGCTTTTGTTTCTCTTTGTAATGTTTATATTAACTTTTTGTAAAAGTGTCATAAATAGCATAGGAATAATTGGTTTAATAATATTATCAAGACAAAAGTAGAATACAAAGCTCACTTTAAGTGCAATTAAATTCATTTTTTGAAATTGGCCTTTCAAAAAAAAACAAAAAAAAAAACGTATTATTTGATTTTGAGTCCAAGTGTTTTTAATTGATGTACCAAATGATTTTATTTATTTATTTTTATTTTTTATTTTTACATTAACACAACAGTGGTACTGGTATCTCATTACAGTGTAGTACAGTGAAATATCATCTTACAATCTTTGGATATACATGTTCACGTATATGCATATGAAAAGATAACAAAAATGGAAATTATAGTTATAATACAACAGGGCATATCCACGTAAAAAAAAAGCACAAATGAGCACAAATGATTTTTTTTTATTTTTTTTACAATATATCATTTGATTAAACTTTTCTACCCATTTGTTGAATACATTTCACAATTTCTTTTAAATACTTTTAAATAGTGTTTTTAAAGTATGAAAGCATAAGCAGTTATAAGGATTAAAAGGATTATTGGTGTGTAAAGAACACATAAATAAGTTTCATTGTGCTTTAGTCACAATATGCAAACTTTTTTTCTGGTGGTCATCTCTAATGATCAGATCAGGGTGTCAATGCAAAGACATAAAAGTCTTTGGTAGACATTAAAGCTCTGAATGGTACCACAGGAGCACATGCACAAAGTAATTAGCTTGAAGTGACGATAGTCCGCTTCCCATCAGATTAGCCAGAGATTAGCATCATAGTGCAATTGGATTTGCAGATTAGTGGCATAGCAATGGCAGATTCTCTGTTTAAATCCACGCAGAATAGTCTGATAACATTAATATCCTGACATAAAGCAGTTTACGTTGTAATAGCTGATATAAACATTACATTTCAGTGACCTGATCCATTAACGAAAGAACGTGCCACAGATGTTATTCACACTAGAATGCAGAGAACAGTACAGATTTTTCCATGCAAGTGTTTTATAATGCTAGTGTAATGCATTGTCCCTTGGGCAACACTGAAGTAAATCTATTTATCTGTATGTCTGTTGATCTATCAGTGATTTACTTGGTGCTTTGGGAGTTTTAATAATTCTGTTTTATTGCGTTGGCACATTTTCTTTACAGACATCTGCTATCTGATTGTCTAATTACCTCCTATGTGGAGTTACCACAGAGCCAGACTTGTGCGCTATATTCCAAGTCTTCTGAAGCCATATGATAGCTTTGTGTGACAAACACATAAAAATTTTAAGTTGTTTTTCTTTGAAAACCCTTTGTTTTCATTGGTGCGTTTGTGAGAAGTAGACATAAGTTATCTGTGAATGAAGTCAGATCTTTTCAAAGAATCAAATGATGTGAATGAACCTGAATATTTTTTTTTCAGTGATGACCCTGCACTTGTATGACACATGGTTGTGACTGATTAAGTATGAGATCTGTGTGTGTATGTGTGTGTATTAGTGAAGAGAATGAGATGAGAGATGAGCTCTCTCCCCGAGCTCAAGAGATCTAACCTCTCTCAGTCTGCCTCAGGGAACATCAGTCTGTGTTTCAGCGTACTACAGAGGCAACAGTTTTCAGTGTTTGTGTATGTGAAAGATTGGGTATGTTTGTGTTTTTTCCCCCTCTACAACTAAGAAGCTCTTTAGGAAAGCTGCATTATAAGCCGAAAACATGCTAGCTGAAGATCTTCAGTTGGCTAAACACTGTGATATGTGTCTCACAGGCCACATCAAAACAAGTCAACACACATAAAACCACTACTATCTTCAAGCACATTTCTTTCTCCACACACAAACTAACAGGTTCCATCGGATTCACACATTGTCACACTAGTAAAACACTACAGGATGATCATCGTCATTTGAGGAAGCTCTTTTTCCCTAGGCAGGCAGTAAGCCAGTGGTTTTGAAATCTACAATTCAAACATGTACCTGAATGTCAAATCGAACATTTCCCCCTATAATCTGCAAGAGTGAGGTGAGAACTAACATACAATGACCCCAAGAAAGTTCTCTCTCATTTGTACTGAAAACAAACACATGAAGTCCATAAGTGGCAGAGTAAACAAAGTTTACTTCATAATAACTGGACATGTTCAGGCACTGTGTTTCAATGTTTGGGGTCAGTACGATTTTTTTTTCCTTAAAAATATTTCTATGTCGCATAAAATACTGCTCTTTTAAACTTTCTATTGGTCATGATTTCCACAAAAATATTAAGCAGCACTACGGGGTAAACATTGATCACAATAAGAAATATTTCTTGAGCACCAAATCATCATTTTAGAGTGTTTTATGAATGACCACGTGACACTGTATATAGTCCACTGTATTTGACAACTAAAAGTTTGGCATATTTTGTCAAAAAAAAAAAAAAAAAGGTATTTGTTGTTTTAGAATTTAAAACCCAAAAAAACTTTCTGAACTTGTGAACCTATTTGAACTTGTATTGTGCTTTAAAAGTGTAACTGTCTGCATTTTCTGCAAAATGACACTCTGTTTATTTTGGTATTTAACACAATGACATCCATACATTTTTAAGTAACATTTAAGTGTACTTTCTGGGGGCATTTTTGTTTTTCTTGAAATCAGCCCGTCACTTTCAGGTGTCATCAAAGGGTCACATCATGTGTGTTGAACCATCGTACCTAACTTGTAATAATCTAGTTCTCTTAGAACGCAACACATTTTTTGATTGATTGGTGATTCCTTCTCCTTACACTTTAAGGTCACTTTTCATATTGTTTCATTTGGCTCTGAATGGTGCCTTTTCATTATTGATGTCAGTAATATTAATGGACCACTAGCAGCAGTTTGTGGCTTGGTGATAACTCGGGAGAAGTCATTTTTTGGTGCAATTTTTGTACTTTTAGTTTTACTACTAAAACTAAACATGCACATAATGGCATTTGTGTTTGTCTGTCATTGGGTCCCTTTCACAAATTCAGCCAGATTGCGTTCATACCTATTGCTAACCATGCTGGAGTCCACTTGAGCGCTTTCAAGTGTCTTTGTTGTGATTCCTTGGTGTGCACCTGACTTTAGAAGGTAACTCTGTTTTTTTAAGTCTGACAACTGTAGGTGATTGAAAGTTATCCAAGATTTCCCATACATGCATGTGCTACAGCCAGCTGGATCTCTAAGGACAGTCCAACATGGGTTTTGTTGATGACGTTGTGATTGAGTGATTCTTTTTCGGCCAATTTATTTGATGATTCAATAAGGACAGGACCATTGTTATGTATAGACTATAAAAGCAACATTTAAATGGTATTAATGAACCACGGGTTATTTTTGGCCTCCTTCCATGTATTAAGTGCTTTATAGGTCAGATTAAATAAATTAGATATGGCAGCAGACCGCATATGGTGGCTGATGTGAAGAACAACCAAATTTGTTGGCACATTCTCAGAACGATAGCAAGAGAGGACAGTCTGAAGCATGAGTGCTTTTTTGCATTTCATATTTAGCTTGAGTATGGACGCTCTTTTTGTTGATAATGGTGAGAACGAATATGTCTGTAATCCAAAATGCAAGCCTGATTTGAACCTGTCTCCCACGTGAGCACCATCTCATGTGTTATGTAAATACTGCTAAGCCATGACTCCAACAGGGTCACCTTTATCATCAACAAACTCTTCTTATGGCCATTTAGTCAGATGGATCCCAGCTGAAATGTACATCTGCCCTTTATAGGTCTCTATGGAAGCACAATGGCACGATTATGTAGAAAATGGAGCGCATGTTCATATTCATATTTTACCAGCCGTCAAATTATCTTTAGATCTGTATCAGAGGAGGTCAAGGACACACATGTCTGTAAGAGGATAAAATAGCGAAGCAATTTGATAATGTTGTTTGCTAAGTAGTCTGGGGTCAGGTAATGTTGATCCACAACCGCTTTTTCTTGATGTCGCCTGCTGAGTTGGTTCACTTGTGTTGTCTTAAGGGGTGTACATGTAAGTACAACAGAATAACAGTGCAGAGTCTCTAGGAGCTTTAAAAAAAGTTTTAATTTCATCTACTGTCTGTCCTAACATTTCAGTTAAAAAATTATGTAAATTCAAATGTCTTTTTCATTTAGTATATATTTCAATTTAGTAAAATACAAGACGTTCTCAATTCGAGACAAATTGGTGCACAATTGTGGTGGTGGCATTTATTGCATCTCTTTATGACATTGATTCTCCTTGAAGTCGAACATTAGAAAGCCTCGAAAACATCAGTCTTGGCTTCAATGCCAGTCAGGAATCTCTTTCCCGCTCTGTCTCCCCCTCTGTCATTCTATTTGCCATGCTGTGGACCTTTGATGTTGAGCATGACCTCCAGTATTCCACTCCCCAGCGTGTGGGAAGTGCCACTGTTGGAATTGGCATTGAAGTAGCCAAGTGAAGAAGGGCCTCCATAGCGCGTTTCAGACTCCAAATGCCATACACATACAGACACGTATAACATGACCATGGTGGTCTGACTGAGGCATCCATCCCTTCTGTTTGGATTAGCGTAGAGGACAGCCAAGAAGAAAACAGGGGGTAGGGGGCAGGGGTTGATCATCAGTTTGTGTGTGCGTTTGTGTGGAGTCTGGTTCATTAACACTCATGGACAAGGTTTTGGCCTGGCCATGGCCGGATGTAGCACTCATTCTGTTAATTCTGTTAATGTGTTCATAGACTGTGAAGTCTTGAGTGGCATGGGGCGCTCCTTTTGTCTTTCTTGTTTTCTTTTTCATTGACTTCCTTGTAACTTTGGGTCCGTCTTGCCACAGCAATGAGAGTTCTGGAAGCCACACAGAGATGCCGGGATTCTTTCACCATGGAAACCCAGCCAAGCAGTTTTTGAATAGACTGGCTTGGGTCCTAGTGAGCTCTCTCCCTCTTTCTCCCTCACTGTTGCTTTCTTATTCGATTTTGTGTATGTGTGTTAATTAAAGCAGAAATGCACTTGCGTTTGTATTGTGCTTCAATTTTAGGAGGAGATGTGCTAGAAAAGTCTGGCGCAGGCCCAGCGCACATCCATGTCCGACCACCACTTTACTGCTCCCCTTTTACCCCCTCACAATCACTCTACTGTGTGTGAGAGGCCGCAGAGGGGGCAGGGCGGGATGGAGGAAATGAAAGGAGTATGGGTAAGACAAGCAGGGATGGAGAGTGCATGACCGAGAAGGGAGACAGGCCCAGGATTTTGCATGTTGTCTTTATAAAGTGGTCTTCAGTTGAGTCTCTCTCTCCCTTTTCATGATTCTCCTCAGGAAAAAAATCACGAGAACACAGCATAATTTTTCTGTTTTCTATAACTTTATAGTTGTAATTCTAATAACTACATTATGTTATGTGAATAAAATGATTGATAATTGGAATTAATACAAAAATCCTGAAAAATGTATCATGGTTTCCTCTAAAATCCAAAGCAGCACAACTGTTTTCAATGTACCTAGTGAAAAAAAAAACTACACCAAATTGACTTTAAAATACATTTATTTAATACTAAGTATACTCCAAATCCTTTAACATATTTACTGACATATATTGCCTGAGACTTACTGATATGGAGTACTACTTTATTGCTCAATGCACATTACTTGGTATTAAACCTAAATTGTGTTTTAATATCACTATTAGTAAGGATAGTATGATCTCTGTATAATATCAGTCTTTAAATGCAAGATATTTAAAGTGTATCTAAAATATAAGCAATCCAATATACTTATACAAGTATATCTTTAGTTGGACCACTATTTCTGGATAACTGAAGTGCATTAAGTACAAAATTACAGTAGTTGTTCTAATTTAACAGACTTAAAGTATACAAATTTAGTAGGCTGAACCTACAACTGCAGGGTATTTATATTAAGTACATAAATATGTAAATCTAACACTTCATGGATTTGTGAGCTGTAATATTGTCTTTGAAATGTTGTATCGTAAATAAGGATTCGCCTGCAATAAATGCCGTCTGTTCTGCAATAGATTCATGAATGATAGTAGGATATTTTGTGTACACTTCACAGGCCAGTGTTTCGGGGTGACAGATGCAAGTATAAAGATTTGGAGTTGCGCTGTTTGTGATTTAGGAACTCTTTCAGTAAAAAAGCTTTTTTTTTGTTTATAATCAGAAAACTGGTTGTGTAAAATGTGTCTTGGACAACAAAAATGAATTTCGATTTGGATTTAGGATGTGAAAGGGGGTGGACCAAAGTATGCAAATGTGGGCATGCTTTGATCTACATTACTTCTTTCTCTCTTATTTAATTGTGTATGGTATTATACTCCCTGAAGCCTTCTGGCATGTGTATAGGTACATGGAGTGCAAGCCCTCTTCTTGTTTTGATAGATTCTTTTCCTACCTGTGAAGATAAACCATGAAGCTAGATTTGCAAAAGTAGATGAGATAAGCTCAGATTTGTTAGCCAATACAGATAAGATGCACTCTGCCTGAACTGAATTTGCACGTCTCCGTGACCTGATCTGGCTTGCTGTGCTCAGCTGTGGCTTTGGCATAAATCCTTCCTGTCCTCTTCTGTTTCAGTGTTTTCTATTGTGGAGCCTGTCACTATTGAAAAGCCATCCAGAATTGGCTGCAGCTATCATAGTCTTGAAATCTACAAATGATCCACTGTGTTAAGTCCTGTCCAATGAAAGAGTAGCTGTTCACTGGCTGTGTTAGTTAACTAGCTGAGAGTTTGTAGATAGTTGGATTGGATAATGTTGTGTATATGCACTCAAAAAACAAAACAAAAAACAAAACAAAAACAAAAAAACCCTCAGGGAACTTAATTAAATTGAAGCAAACATTTTAATTAAATAAAAGTAATTGGTTATAGTTTTGCTGTATGTACTTAACCCTCCTGTTACCCTCAAATCTGATAACACTTTTTACCCTCTGGGGTCAATTTGACCCCAGTAATTTAAATCTCCACAATATGTTTATTTTTTTGTACAAAGGTTTGTCTCAGTTAATTTATGTCTTTGTTGACTACTTAAGTAACATTTTAAGTTGAAATCCACCCACCACCCCCCTCCCCACCCCACCTAACCCCACCTAACTCCACCTAACCCCTTACACATCCAGAATACCCATTGCCCGACTATGGACAAATTTACAAATCAACATAAAATCTTACTTATTTGACCTAAAATTGGAAAAGTACAAATACATCTGGTGTTTTATTTGTTTTATAATATTTCTAAGTATAGATTTTTGTCATCTATAACATTTGGAAAGAAAAACTATTTATTTTATCAAGGATAGTAACACGAGTTATGTTTGGGGTCAATCTCACAAAAATTATGTTTTCTCCTCCCCCATGGCACGGGAAACATCAAAGTTCTCACAAAAAATCATGTTTTCCCCTCCCAAATACACAGGAAAGAATTATTAGTTATCTTGAGAATTATGTCACATGTCATGTGAACTACTAGTAGTTCTCGCAATACTACAGATATGGTTCTGTTTGGTTAGAGCCCTAAAACAGAGGGACGTTTTTTGAAAATGATATTGAATATGTAAAATTACAATGAACATTATAAATTCAAATTATAACATGTTATAATGACCTCAATATAACAACCAAAACAAATGTGTGTGAAATTTTAATATTTCTTCTGTTTTATTATACAACTAAAAGAGCCTGGGGTCAAATTGACCCCAAGGAACACCGATGCTACAAAATTTGTACAGGACTTTGAAAAAATATTAGCAGGTTAATTTTATGTTTACAGAGTTGTCCCCATTAAATTAGGAAAAGTCATTAAATTTGAAGCAAAAAAAAAAAAATAAAATTATGTTTTTACAGATGTTAAACATTGAATGGGGTCAAATTGACCCCAAGGATAATAGGAGGGTTAAAGGGTTAGTTCACCCAAAAATGAACCTGTTCTTCTTCAGGGCACAGTTTAAGATATTTTACATTTAGTCCGAGAGCTTTCTTTCTCTCCATTGAAAATGTATACACGGTGTACTGTCCTTGTCCAGAAAGGAAATAGAGACATCATCAAAGTAATCCATGAGACATCAGTGGGTTAGTTAGAATGTTTTGAACCATTGAAAATACATTTTGGTCCAAAAATAACAAAAACTACGACTTTATTTAGCATTGTATTATCTTCCGGTCCTGTTGTCAATTTGTTGCTGCACTGCTTACGCTCAATTTAAGTGAAAGTGTTTTGATGAAAAAACAAGTGTTTTTCCATTTGATACCATCGACCACCACATTCTTTTGAATAGACCCGAAAATGATGTTGACATTAGTGGAATTACATTAGCATGGTTATGAGTTGTCGGTTAAACCATTATCAGTTTATAGAAGTAAATGAAAAGATGTCATACCGATCACAAGTTCAGTATGGTGTACCTCAAGGCTCAGTACTAGGACCCTTGCTTTTCACCCCGTACATGCTACCCTTGGGAGAGATTATTAGGAAGCATGACATTAGTTTTCACTGTTATGCTGATGATACTTAGCTCTATTACTTTGCGCCTTGTTGACACTTATCAATTTGCAAAATAATCAGAATGCATAGCTGACTTAAAAAATTGGACGACTAGCAATTTCCTGAAAAAAAAACTTAATTCAGAAAAAAGATGTTTAAGATTATTGGACAAACTCTGCATGTAGTAACCTTGAATACTGTCTAACACTTTATGGATGTTCTGTTAAGTCTTCATAAGGGAGTTAGGAACCTGGGTGTGCTCTCTTAATCATTAAAATAATTCTGTAATTCCACTAAATGTGAAAAACAGCAAGTTTTGTTTTCTTCCAGCTGCGCTCCATTTTTCTAGCTGCTCTCTTAAGGGCCAGAGTGTCCTCGTTGTCCCACAGCGTTGGACTATTTTCCTAAATCTTCTTTAAGCGCAAAGGAACAATTGTGTATGTGCTGGAAAAGAGAAAATCAATAGAGTATGTTGCAATATCAAGTTCTTTCTAAGATATCTGGGATGCCGAGGAGATTAAACTGATCAGGAAGATTATTTATAAAGCAAACTTTAGTGGAAGAAGTGATAGTTCCACCTAGGGATGGGCATTTGATTCAATTTTCTTAGTTGATCGTCAGGAGAATTAACGATTGACTATCCAGTAATCATTAATATTTTTTATATTAAATAAGTATTTTATTTAACTTTTTATAAATTAAAAATGCAATGAAAATACAAAAATACAGTGTGTTTTTCCTTGATGAGATCTTTATTACAAGAAGATGTGGCAGTTAAACTGGAGGTTTGGTTAGGCTAAACTTGAAAATATATATGTGCCTCGGTGCTCAAAAGCAGTCGAATCTGCAGCTGCGAGCCGGAATTCTTAAAAAGAGACCCGTTTGTTCCAAAATAATAATAATTCAAAAAAGAATCATGTTATACAATAACTTAACCAAAACATAATAATACTTAGATCTGACGGGTTTTGTCAAAATGTAACTCAAAACTATCTAAGTCTAAGAAAGAGGGTGAGAGAGATTAGCCTACCTAACAATTAATTTGGCTGCTCAACAAATTATGCTACTTAACAAAGCCACATAAAAAAAATAACTAGTTACTTACATACAGATTCTGCACCAATCTACTGATTTTTGTTGAGAAAGATAAGCATGTTGACATCATCTGGGGTCAGATGCGACCACAACCTGGTGGTTGTGAACTCTCTTCATGATTCTTCTTTTGAAATCAAAACTCGCAGGTACAGTAAAATATTGCCCTGGGTGGTAAAATGCTTAATGGCTGCCACACAGTGAAATCCATTTCATAGCTTCAAGACTCACACTAAGCAACGCAATCTGCATTAGTTTGCAGTTAACACTTAATTGATAATCAATTAATGTGATTGACGAAATTCTTAATGATCAATTATCGATCAGATTAATCATGCCCATCCATACCATCATTCTACCATATTCGTAACAGGCTTTGCAGTCTTGGCTAAATGAAGTATGCACAAGACTAGGTAATGATCTGAGATGTCATCGCTTTGCTACAGAATTTCAAAGACATCTACATTGATTCCATGTGACAATATTAGGTCTAAAGTCTAAGAAATGTCTATGAAGTGCATGCACACATATTTTTGTCAAGCATTTAAGAACTTTTAGTTTTTTCTTTGTTTGAAAGTTTCCTTTCTCGCTGATGTAATTGACGGTCTTTATTAACATTTCAAGTGTCCATTTTTGTTAATAAAAACTTGAGATTTGCTAGCTCTCACTTTCTTCCACTTTAACACTTTTCTTCTTCATCTGCTCACATACTCTCAGGGTTATATTTACCACTCATTAGAGTGTATTTCAGTGGTCTGATGAGGCTGAGTATCCAGCCAGTCCTCTTAAAAGGGTCAGTGACTGTAAAGCTCTGGGGAATTTCATCATGGAAGTTTGGCCTGCAAAAGTCTGAAACATTCAGAAAAGGCCCGTTAAAAGACTAATTAATCAAGCACATTTACAAAAACAATGTAGCTTAATTTATTAACTTATGGTTTTAGCTAATTTAAAAAAAAATTGACATCCTATTTTTAGGATATTTTAATACACCTAGAGTATTTTAATCTTATGTGTAAAAGGGTTAAACAAAAACCATCTGTTAAAGTCCCTATAAAATCAAAATGGACAGTTCTTTTTTTTAATGAAATATTGCAGTATTTACTTTAAATGATTTATAATAAATTCCCCTCCCACCCGCGGCGGCATCCTTCTCTTGTGAAGTGTTTACTGGTGCAAGTGCGAGATCACAAGATCCTTTCTTACTCTCCAGCCCTACATTTTTTTCTTGTTTTACACTGAAAACCCTAATAAGTTGATTTAACTCAATTGATTTGAGTAAACTCGTTCCCTCAATTTAATTGAGTAATGGGGTCTCCCAAAACTTGCATATTTAAGTTTACTTAACTTGGTAGTTATGTAGACTTGACTTAAATTGTTTAGTTCACCAAACTTGACGATTATTTAATACACTTAAACAATAAAGTTCACTTAACTTAGTGTTAATATCAATTGTACTTGTATATTTAAGTAAACTCAACATGAAAATGTTACTGTAATATTATTTCAAAATATCAAAGATATTATTTTTTACTGTAAGCTGTGTGCACACTGCACTTACATAAAACAATGAACAACATATTGATCTTTTGAGTCTTTATTGACCAAAATTTCAAATGGAAATGAGTCTCACACTCTACATAACTTTAAATGTGGCAACAGTATCTAACATTAAGTAGTGCAATATCAATTGTACAACTCTGATCACTTACAAAATACACTTAAGTCTCAGATTTTTGTAAATGTACCGAACATTTACACGTAATGTACATTATTTTAACATTTTACTGGTTTAAGCTTTATGCAATCACAGCAAAATAAGTAAAGCATACTGACCATAGTCACTGTCTTTGACCAAATATTTGCACAATTTTACAGTACAAACTATACTGTAATTGAACACACTGTAGAGGTATTGTTACCAACAATGGTAACAATATACTAAATTGACTAATGCACATTAATTATAGAGCATTTCACAATTTAAACCATTTTCCCTCACAAAACAAAACATTTTCAGAAATATTAAAGTCTCAAAGTGGCATTTTTTTTAAACAAATATTTTCTGGGTCACAAAACTGAAGAGGTAGTAAAAATGGTACCAATACATGGTATATATATCCTGCAAATCATTTGTAGAACATTCTCAGAGTGGTGTTAAAGTCTCAAAGTGAAGTTTTTTTTTTTTTTTTTTTTTTTTTTTACAAAAAGCTGGTTTGCCAGAGACTGCAATTTAGGCTTGAGAGAATATTGTCCCATTGACATTAACACACGCTGCTGGATGAAATCAAACGTGTTGCCAAGTGATTTGGGGTAATTCAGTTCAAGTTCGTAGATCAGACCGAAGAGGAGACACATAGCCTGTGGGAGGTCCTGCATTTTATTATTCCAATCGTAGAAGTTAAATACACGAAATTGGGGGGCTGAAAGTCAGTGTCCTCAAATAAGATTCCCACTGGCACATTAAGGATGGAGTTGCGATGATCACACACCTAGTGTAAAAACAGACATAAATAGAGTATTACGATCAGGAATCAAATGTTTATAAATTGATGTTTATCAGAACGTGCACTAGATTTATTAAAAACACACATAGCACTAACCTTAATCCCAAATTATATGGACAAGTATGCATTTGACTTTATGAAAATGTACATGTTTCCAGCAAAGATAATACTTTTTTTTAAAGTATGCAGTATAAATTACATTTATTAATTTGAAGAACTGGCTACTTTGTATTTTAAATTAATAGTTCACCCAAACATGATAATGCACTCACTCTCGGGCCATTAAATATATAGAGTTGTTGTTTTGTTTTTTCATCTGAAAAGATTTGGAGAACTGTAGCATCACATCACTTGCTCCCAAATTGATCCTCTGTAGCGAATGGGTGTTGTAAGTAAGAGTCCAAAGAGCAAACGTGTGGATTAATTGTGGATTATTGTGATGTTTTTATCAGCTGTTTGAACAAGTTTGAGCATCTGTTTGCTAAAGAGGATCGATTTGTGAGCTGGTGATGTAATGCTGAAGTTCTCCAAATCTTTTCAGATGAAGAAACAAACTCTTCTTCATCTTGAATAATCTGAAGGTGAGAACCTTCAGAGAACTTTGGGAAACTATTGCTTTAAAATCAACATGATTTTCAAATGCTTGACAAATGCTTAGACTAATGGGAGCACAGGTGGTTGTTTTAATGTTAACACGTGAAGAACAGATGCACTTACTAAATATGACTTGAAGAAATGAAGTCACCATCATCTCCAAGCATGATATGTAGTCCTTGAATCACAAGGGTTAGGACCTCCGTTGGTTGGGCTGATTTTAGAGGAAAACACAAAATTCCATTAATGCCAACAATTAATCAATATATTTGAAGAACTTTTATAAGAATATACGATTAAATGAATGCTCTTAAAAGATATAGTTCCCCCAAAATGAAATTTCTGTCATCATTTAGCCACCCTCAAGTTATTCCAAACCTGTACATTTCTTTGCTCACTTGAATACAAAGGAAGAATACATTTTGAAGAATGTTTGTAACCAAGCAGTTTTGGGCCAACATTGAGTTATACATGCTAAAAAAAATAAAAATAACAATACTAAGAACACCAATTGTACCCAAAATTGTTCAATTACAAACATTCTTCAAAATATCTTCCTTTGTGTTCAGCGTTAACAAAAAAATGTATACAGGTTTGGAACAACTTGAGGGTGAATAAAAGTTATCCTTTAAGTTATCTTAAATAAGACAAAACCTTTTTTTTATTATTAACCATTACTAACCTTTATTTGATTCAAAAAGTTAGCCAAGTAACATTACTGGCCAGGAGTCCCCCCTAAAGGTCCATGAACCGTGGACTATCTATCAAGGTTCTCGTAGAAATCCTGCTTTAGGTTTTTGCCAGCAATTCTGTTGAACTGGGGAGATAAGAGCAGATCACATTAGCGTGCACATTGAAATGCTTTAATTGAATAATTAGGAAACAAATATAGAGGCTAAGACATATTTTTAACACGTTAAAGGAATAGACCACTCAAAAATGAAAATGATCATAGCCTACTCATGCTCAAACAGTTGTGTGCATGGTTTTCTTTATTCTGCTGAAAACAAAAAGTAATATTTTTAATGTTTGTAACCAAAAGTTGCTAGTTCGCATTGACTTCTATAGTATTTTCCATATGACTAAATCGCTGTAATTATTGGTGACAAGCGTGACGTTAATTTTTCAATCTACGAAACATCATACGTCCTAGACTCGTAGCTAGTAACAAATGTTCTTATAACTTAAGATAGATACTTTACGAAATACTACGTTTTACAAGTCAAAATCAGAAATGTATCATGAAAATATTTGCAAGTTACTGGTAAAACTGACCTTTGCCCGGGAAAAATAACCCACATGGTCTGTGCATAGCTGCCATGTTCTTTCTTGCACAGAAAAAAAGATAATCGAATATTTAGCTATCTCACTAGTAAAATAAGAAAATAAGCAGTTGACATTTCAATAATCATACTATCACAAACTAAGTCATGAAGAAAACACTGTTAATTAATGTCGAGGTTGTCAAAAGATTGACCAGAAAAAACGTCACTAAGTTGACTGGTCTCAAATAACGTTAACGTTAGTTACGTTAACTATGTTCGTTTGCCGAGAAATACACGATTACACAATTAAACTAATAAATTAAATAATCGTTTGATATCGCAGTTATCATATCATCACATAAAACGTGTTGGAAAAGTTTGACCAGGAACTAATTAACGTTATGGCTGCGTTCTCTTTTATTAACCGTGCAAGGATTTAAATAAACATATTTCTGAGTTAAAAAGTCATGCAAAATAACTTTATATCTTAATAATTGTACTTACCGAGAATGTTACTCAAAGAAAAACTCCCGTCCCGTCTTCACATTTGAACTGGTGTCAGCAACTGACGAGACGATGCGAAAATCACCAATTTTATAATCCACCAATCAGCGCATTAGATCTCTTGTTGCCATGCAGAACTGCTTGCGTGGCAAATCGCATCAGAGGAAGATCAGAGAGAGACGTTTTAAACCTTTGAAATGAATTTGATTTAACGTTCAACATAATGTGTCGTCGCTGAATTTCTGTTATTTTGTATTTTTTTTTTTATTGAGACTTGGTTGGTGGCTGATGTGAGGAACTCTTTCATGCAATTTGGCACGTGGCATATATGTGCACGTGAAATGTATGAAAATTGGGTAATAAAGTTTATTTGTCAAGTTTAAAGTATCCGTTTTTTTTTTTTTAAATAAACATCAGTTTATTTCCATTACAATCAATAATTGTAAAATGAAAGCCATTTGTTTTCTGGTAAAATAAGAATGACCTTGCACTTGAAGAAAGCATGAATGAATGTATCATTTCACAGTTAAGACATTTTTGAAAATGACCTTTTGTAAGGTTTAATCATTATTTTGAGTTCACAGCACTTGAAATCTTAAGTTTTGGTATTTTGAAGGTAAATAAGTTATTTGAACTTATATTTTTGAGTGACAGGGCCAAAATGCAAAATTTTAAGTAATGTTTAGTCAAGTACACTTGATTGTTTAAGTAAAGACAACATTAGGGTTTACAGTGTAGAAGTCGGTTCACTTGGGTATATGCCACAATATAAAAAGACTATTGCAACTTCCATTTCATGTCGACTTAAATATAATTTAGCTTTTTTTTTACTAGACAGGAGGGTGAATGGAGTCGAACCTGTGTCCTTCAGAGATCACTACAGCTTAAGAGCATGTGCATTACTGCTGCACCACGTGATTTGTTTCAACAGTGCACTGTTGTCTACTGAGGTATTACAAGCTACTGCATTACCACCAGTACTACATACAGGTTTAGCATTGTATTGCAGCACTCAAAGTTCAAACAATATCAACTTTGACCCCATTTGCAATTGACATTTTGAAGCGCACACAATTATTACTGGAAAATTGGAGTAACAAATCATGTGGCTGAAGCTATTCTGCATGTAAGCAAGAAGGATTAACAATGTATATAGTTCAGTTTTAGCACTGCTGCGACAATGTGAGGTAAATTTAGTTATAGTTGTGTGATTTCACTAACAACCTACAATCCTGTAAATTACACTTTTTGTTGATTATGCCTTGTTAAAAAAATCTCTATTTGCCTAGTGCAATTAATGTTGTGCTGTGACAGCCCACACAAAGCAGTTGGTAGACAGAGTTTTGACAAGAGATGGTTGTGTACATTTTGTAGTGATCATGACAGCAGTAATTCATTAATAGATGATCACATTATGATATATATACACTCACCGGCCACTTTATTAGGTACCCCATGTTAGTAACGGGTTGGACCCCCTTTTGCCTTCAGAACTGCCTCAATTCTTCGTGGCATAGATTCAACAAGGTGCTGGAAGCATTCCTCAGGGAGTTTGGTCCATATTGACATGATGGCATCACACAGTTGCCGCAGATTTGTCGGCTGCACATCCATGATGCGAATCTCCCGTTCCACCACATCCCAAAGATGCTCTATTGGATTGAGATCTGGTGACTGTGGAGGCCATTTGAGTACAGCGAACTCATTGTCATGTTCAAGAAACCAGTCTGAGATGATTCCAGCTTTATGACATGGCGCATTATCCTGCTGAAAGTAGCCATCAGAAGTTGGGTACATTGTGGTCATAAAGGGATGGACATGGTCAGCAACAATACTCAGGTAGGCTGTGGCGTTGCAACGATGCTCAATTGGTACCAAGGGGCCCAAAGAGTGCCAAGAAAATATTCCCCACACCATGACACCACCACCACCAGCCTGAACCGTTGATACAAGGCAGGATGGATCCATGCTTTCATGTTGTAGACGCCAAATTCTGACCCTACCATCCGAATGTCGCAGCAGAAATCGAGACTCATCAGACCAGGCAACGTTTTTTCCAATCTTCTATTGTCCAATTTCGATGAGCTTGTGCAAATTGTAGCCTCAGTTTCCTGTTCTTAGCTGAAAGGAGTGGCACCCGGTGTGGTCTTCTGCTGCTGTAGCCCATCTGCCTCAAAGTTCGACATACTGTGCGTTCAGAGATGCTCTTCTGCCCACCTTGGTTGTAACGGGTGGTTATTTGAGTCACTGTTGCCCTTCTATCAGCTCGAACCAGTCTGGCCATTCTCCTCTGACCTCTGGCATCAACAAGGCATTTCCGCCCACAGAACTGCCGCTCACTGGATGTTTTTTCTTTTTCGGACCATTCTCTGTAAACCCTAGAGATGGTTGTGCGTGAAAATCCCAGTAGATTAGCAGTTTCTGAAATACTAAGACCAGCCCTTCTGGCACCAACAATCATGCCACGTTCAAAGTCACTCAAATCACCTTTCTTCCCCATACTGATGCTCGGTTTGAACTGCAGGAGATTGTCTTGACCATGTCTACATGCCTAAATGCACTGAGTTGCCGCCATGTGATTGGCTGCTTAGAAATTAAGTGTTAACGAGCAGTTGGACAGGTGTACCTAATAAAGTGGCCGGTGAGTGTATATACCTAAGTGGTGGAGCAATGCTGTTTAGTCCTAGACAAGTATGCCAGAACATGATATTCACCTGTAGCACTCAGAACTCGCGAAAATTGCATTCGTTATGAGAGAGTCAGAGAAACAAAGTTGTAGTGGAAGTTTGTCAGACACAGATTTTGTATATTTCTAGGGCTAAAAGATTAAAGTCGAGGAGAAAGAGGCCGAATATGTGTGCGGTTCTCATATTTCACATTTCACAGTGTTGAAGAATGGACATTAATCACATCCAATGTCATCTATCAGAGAGAGCGAGACAGACATTAAATCAATACACACACACACTCGCTCACACACATGCCAGATGTCTGTCAGATGGTGCTAGGGCACAGATGCTGAACAGAGGTAGAGTCGTGTCATTTATTCCCCGGTCGCATCTCTTCTTCTCTCCATTTCTGGTCTCCTCCCATCTGTAGCTCAGCCCAGTGACGAGCTTGCAGGACGAGATGAGTGACCTCAAAATACCCTCCAGCAGCTCAACAAATAGATCCAAAGAAACACCATGCATATTAAATAGTGATAGATATATTTGGCCATTTTAAAGTGATCGGCCTGTAACTGTGACCTCCAGCAAAAAAATAAATAAAAAATAGGCCCACAACATGGCTGCCAAAAAGCTCTTTTTTTTCTAGCTTCATCTGACCATAGAATCCGGTCTCTTTTGAAGTTCCAGTTGTGTTTGACAACTGAATATGCTGGAGTTTGTTTTTGGATGAGCGAGGGGGATTTTTCTTGAAACACTCCCAAATAACATGTGGTGATTAAAGAGGTTGATCGATTTTTTTCTGATGCCAAGCCTCAACTAATCTCTGCAATTCTCCATATGTGATCCTTGGAGAGTCTTTGGTCACTTGAACTAACCTCCTCACTGTGCATTAAAACAATATAGACACGTCCTCTCCCAGGCAAATTCGTTACATCTTTACTTGATTGGAACTTCTTAATTATGATATAATGCTATAATAGTGGAAATTGGAATTTTCAATGCTTTAGCTATTTTCTTACATTCACTTTCTGTTTTGTCAAGCTCAACAATCTTTTGCTGCCTCTCACGTGCATGCGATTTTGAATTCAGTTCTCTTTCACAGCTTCACACACAATTATGTCGAAATGTGGAGTATTCAATGTAAACCGAGTCTGTTATGTCCTATGTGAACGAAAACAAATGGGAGAAAATCGGATGTGTAACTACATACATTCTTAGCCTAATAAACTTGCCATCTGTTTCATTGACGTTAAAAAAAAAGTTTTATCTTTAAAATGCATCAATTTATATTTAATTAATACAAAGAAGACTATATAGTGTTTTATTTTTTTATATTTGATTACGTTAAACCTCGCTACTGTTCTTGAAAAGCTTTTAATTTGAAAAAGTTTATTTAATTTGTATATTTTTTGTAATTTGCCTATTTGTTCAAATTTTTAATATCAGAAATAAAATAGAATTGCCTGCGTTGTTTTTTTTTTTTTTTTTTTTTTTTACACAGAAGACTGTGTGTAATGATTATAGTCAGCTTAAAGGGTATTTGTTTAATAATACTGGGTTGACTAAAATGAGAAGAAAAACTAAATAAGTTTCAAGGTTCACATTTAATTATGTAGGATTTTTTTTTTCTTCTGGACCTATTTAACTGTCTATTGCAGTCAAATAAGAAAGTAACACAAAACAGTAAAATACTATCAAATCTATGCACATATTGAATCCAAATTTCATTCAAAATTGAGAATGGAGGTCCAATGGAGAATGTGGAGGTCCTGGGCTGGTGTGGTTACACGTGGACTGCGGTCGTGAGGCAAGTTGGGTGTACTGCCAAATTCTCTGAAACACCTTTGGAGACGGCTTATGGTAGAGAAATGAACATTCAATTCACAGGCAACAGCGCTGGTGGACATTCCTGCAGTCACCATGCCAATTGCACGCTCCCTCAAAACTTGCGACATCTGTGGAATTGTGCTGTGATAAAACTGCACATTTTAGAGTGGCCTTTATGGTGGCCAGCCTAAGGCACACCTGTGCAATAATCATGTTGTCTAATCAGCATCTTGATATGCCACACCTGTGAGGTGGATGGATTATCTTGGCAAAGGAGAAGTGCTCACTAACACAGATTTAGACAGATTTGTACACCATATTTGAGAGAAATAGGCCTTTTGTATACATAGAAAAAGTCTTACATCTTTGAGTTCAGCTCATGATTAATGGGGGCAAAAACAAAACTGTTGCGTTTATTTTAGTATATATTAGTCTGGCGAGTAACCAAAAATATTTACCTTCCAATGGCAATTCTATTGCCAAGGTGTGCGTAGAGGGTTGTTAAACCTCAGTGGGCATCACTTTTGTTTCTCTCAGTGGAAGATAAATTCTTTCTCCTGAAGTTGCAAGGGGCTGCTTAGGGTATTTGTTTGTGTGTTTTTCTGTCCCAAACAGACAAACTAGAAGTGACAGCATTGGCCGCAGCAGGTGACAACACCAGCAGATGGAGGTGCAAGGTGACAGGAGTCAGGAGTGATTCAGTGACTCTATGAGTTTGTGTTTGTGTGTGTGTTTGTGAGGTTTGTGCACGTGTGTTTTTTTAACAGAAATAGAAAGAATAAGAAGCACAAACAAGCTGTGTCGGTTCTGATTGGTTGTGGTTGCCCATGACAAGTCGGAGTAACAGTTCTTAGTTATATCTTATGATGAGCTCCGTCCTGTAATATCAAGCACTCAGGTATGCTATTCTTGATTTCTGAAGTATCACAGGTAGAGAATTTAATTTGACTTGGCAATGTAGCCAATCATTACATCACATTCAATTCTGAAAACCTACAGTAAGTTTTAGCCTTCCTTTTTGGTGTGTGGTGAAATCAAGTTGTTGAAATGTTATCCAAGAATTAATGGTAAGGGAAGACCCTTATACTTGGAGTGGCTGGTGTTTCTGGGTGTTCGCCCTCACGTCTGGTTCAAGGTCTTGATTGTGGCATTTCTTTGAGGTTTAGATCCAGTATTCCTGTAATTCTTTTGTGTTTTATGAATTTATAGATAACTCTTCCCAAACATTCTGTGTCATCTACATCAAATGACCTGTAAATGCGCAAAAACTGTTTCCATTGCAGTTTTGCAAAATATTTCTTATTCGAATTGAAAAACCACCTCATGTGAGCGTTAAAAGATTTTGCGATAAATCAGAGTTTCACAATTCACAATTTTATTTTCCGCAATTGGAAGGGTTAAGAAAAGGCGGCTATTGACACTCTTCCTCCGCTTCACTAGGGTAGAGATGTAAATATACATCTAATATACAATATATTATAAATATACAGATGTAAATATGTATATAATATATTATTATATATTTCTCAGATGTTTTCTTTCTAAGACACTTCTCTACAAACTCTGGTTTTGTTGTGATTCATCACACCACACACAACTTCCCATATTCTGTTAAAAACTTAATTCAGTCTTTGATAATTTTTTTTGTCTCAGAGAGAGCAATGGCTTAGTTACCAAACAGTTTTGGTTATTATTTTTATGGACAAAAAGAGACATATCGAGTCGACATAATTCTTTTGTGTTCCGCTGAAGAATGAAAGTCTTACAGGTTTGGAACAAAAGTTAATGAAATATTAATTTTTGGGTGAACACTTTTTCTGACAAGGTTGTGAATATAAGTCTAGAGGTATGGAGCCAAGCAAAAAATGGTCAATCTGGTTAAGTATGAACATTCTGGTTGTTCTTTTTTAAAGAAAAGATTTATGTTTTGAGTCTTTTGACTTATGATGTCTTTTTGAGGCATATTATTAAAGGCATTCAAAACGAATATAGTTCAAGTCAGACAACTCAATAAATGAAAAATGATTTCAAATTAAATAATTCTGTCTTATATCGATCAGACTCTGGTGCTGTTCCAGGGGCCATTAATTTAATGGACCCCAAAATCTCTTCTGCACTGAATTGGACTATTTATTACCTGATTACCTGATATTATGTCTTGGCTGGGAGATTCAATCTAGATACTGAGATTTGTGAATTGGTGCCATTCTGTCAGACACAGAGTGAGCAAATACTTTAAAGTATCATTAATTATCATGGGACATCATGGGTTTTGTATGTAAGCATACAGGCTAGATGTATAGATTGTGGTAATAGTTGTACATTAAAAGAGGGCAAGATGCTTCCATTTAAAATTTTAACAGTCACAGAAAACTAAACAAATTTGTTTGTGAATATACATCTTTAAATAGTTTGCATAAAGAAATATTGGCTAACTGTTTGCTTTTTCAGCAATGCCCCAATTCATTCATATTCAAATCTTAAATCCATATTTAATTTCACAGTTGTCACATACCAAAATTTCAGTAGTCTGTACCAGTCAAACTTCACAGTTCTTTGTACCAATTTCGGCACCATGGGAAAAGCTATTATAACTGTTTTATTTTATAGTATAAAAATAGTTTTATTTTATTTAAAAATAAAAATATTCAATAAATGAAATTAGTTAATTTTTTATGCTGTTTATAATTATGAATAAATTATGCATTAAAACATTAGCATGGCTTCAAAAATTGTGGGCCGGTAGTGTTTGGAGGCTGTGAGGGGCCGGTCTGATAATTATACGTATAAGTTCTTAGCAACACACCATCTGTCATAGTTTTTGTTCTTTTTGGACCAAAATCTATTTCCGATGATTCAAAAATCCTAACTAACCCACTGATGTCACATGGACTACTTTGATGATGTCTCTATTTCCTTTCTGGACAAGGACCATATACCGTAAATGCATTTTCAATGGAAGGACAAACTATCGGACTAAATCTAAAATATTAAATAAAATGTAAACTGTAAATAAATAAAAACTGTTCCTGAAGATGAACAGAGGTCGTACAGGCTTGGATTTCAGTATTGACTTGGGAGTGAAGTACTGTACAGTATGAGAACCCTATTTAATTTGATGCAAACGAAAATAAATAAGGATGTGTTTTGGAAATTTTGAAGAAGAACATTGAAGAAAAATTTGGAAGAAGAAAAAGAAGTTTGAGGAATGTTTTGTACAACATGCTGAACAGACGTAATAGTGTCTTCTACATGTGCAATTATTAAATATGGACAGATTTTTTAGACCAAAGATTGTTTGGCTTATGTTCTAACTGAGGTGTCTATGGTGGTCGTCGAAGTCTACTGTCTTCCTTGTAGGATGGAAAGTTTGGAAACTAGATAAGTTAGTTGCCATACAACTCTTAAACAGCGGCACACTTTCTCTTCTGCCTCTCAACACACGCACACACACATATAGCACTGTCTGTGGCATGACAGCCTCATTGGTGTGACAGTAGACAGAAAGGCCAAAGAGAGTGAATGTTTCAGCTCTGGTTCTGCTCAGAGGGTTCTCCCTCATGAATTTGAACTCCTCTAGAGTTCTGTTCAGAATTCTGAACTGTCTGAAGAATTCTACTGTTTGTCTGATGTTTGGTGAATTCTGGATACTTTGAGTATTTATTTATTTTTTAAGAAAAGCCCCCATAAATAATTAAGAAAAAAATGCCAACACAATTCCCCATATCATATCTTATTGTATAATCTTTCAGCAAGATCTTTGAAATCACATTAGCTCTGTTCTAAACTTATTAAGCTGCCTGCTACTTACATTCTAATTCAAGTGAGGCTCAAGTGACCAATTTGAAGTGTTCTTCTTAGACAGCAACTCGGCACGGCACACAGACAGTGCTTAAGACTCAGCTCAAAGTACGTTGGTGATTTAAATGTGCCAATATAGCATAATGTTTACACACATATTGGGAAAAATAATATGTTTTAATTTTATTAACAAAAAATTGGCCAACATTAGGTGTTTTAGGAGACAAAGGAACCACTAATTTGAGATGCATTTGAAATGATTCATTCCTCTAGAGCATCTATCCTCCCTTTCACCTGCTTTTTGGCAGTGTGTGACATGTAGATTTTGAAGCAACAGAGTACAGTTATGAGGAGAAGCCCCTTGTCTCTGTGTCAGCTGCTTTCATGATCTGTAATGAGTCAGGAAAACTGTTGTGAGAGGCTTCCCCCTAAATCGAGTGTTATACAGGAGTGATTGGACATTGCGTGTGCATTTTTTTTTGCAGTCTTTAATGGCCTTCATTGGCTCAACAGTGACAGCCCAGTGTTGGCAGTCTGTGTTAAGCTTATAGAGCGTTGTACATTCGAATCATATTCATTACGGCAAGATTATACTGTCTTGTGTAATTACTGTAAAGATTACAACAACACTAAATATACTGGCAGCATATCATTCTCTCTCATTGTCTCTCTCACTTTGCTGATGTGCTAAAGGACAAAGAAAGCCGAAAGCTGCTTGATTTAGATGTCTGTTATGATCACTTATGAATCAACTGCCTCTGGCTATATGACTGGGATGCCAACTATCATGCTGACACACACCCTCTGTACTGTTGTTTTGATGCAAAGAGAGTGAATTTGATCCTTTGTTGCATCATTGTATAAAATTTGAATAATTTGTCACTTTTTGTTTACATGTACTTCAAAAGGACATTGCTAAAAATATGTAAAGCAGCGGTTCTACGTTATTGGGATCTTTTCTGATTGGCTCACAGAGAGATTTTAATTATTAATTGCAATTAACTAAACTACCATTCCAAGGTTTGGGGAAGAGTTTTTGTTTTAAAAGAAATTATTTATTCATGGAGGATGCATTAAATTAATCAAAAGTGAGCGTAACGACTTTGTTACAAAAAATACAATTTTAAATAAATAAATTCTGTTGCTTTAAACTTTTTATTCATCAAAGAATTTTTCGCAACTTTGATAATGATAAGAAATGGCTCTTGAGCACCAAATCAGCCTATTAGAATGATTTCTGAAGGTTTATGTGACACTGAAGACTGAAGAGTAATGATGCTAAAAATTCAGCTTTGTTCACAGGAATAAATTACTTTTTTAAATAAATCAAAATAGAAAAGTTATTTTAAGTTGTAATAATATTATGGTTGTACTATATCTTTTATAAAATAAATGCAGCCTTTCTGAGCATAAGAAACTTCTTTCAAAAATATTTTAAAAATCTTACCGACCCTAAACTTTGCAGTGTATTTAGAAGAAAACACTTTCCAGATGCTATTGACGTCCTCAGAAGTGTTTACATATTGCGTGATATGCTCTCAACCTTAAAAAAAACTTTATTTTAATTGATGTTGCATTATATTAATAATATTAATGTTTGGATTCTGTTTCCATTAACACCACATTTATACTTGTACAATGTACAGTAAAATTTGGTGAAACATGGCAATTACCAAAGACATAAGGTGTTTTATGTGACGGGGGAAGTGTATATGTGTTTGGGGCAGTCGAGGGAAACAGAGGAATGGTTTTTCACATGTTAATGTATTTTTAGTAGAATTAGGGAATTTCATTGGCACACGACGCAGCTGGTGGTTCGATCGTCTCTGTCACCCCGGCTGTGTGTTTTGGTTAAGCGCCACCCTGGTGGTACCATCCCATATCAGTGGGCGGCGGCCATTTTAAATTGCTTTTTCACACCTTCGGTTGGAAAGGGGTTTCAGACTTACATGTGCTCAGCCTGATACACCCAAGAGAGAGCAGTCTTATAGATCCTCAAGCAAATTGCTCACACTTTTTCTTACACTTTCGCTGTTTGAGGCCTTTCCAATTCCTGTATCCTGAGAGTTAGTAAATTTAGATTAAATATTTCAACTGTTAGCCTCAGAAATTAAATGTTTACGAATCACAAAAAAATGTGTTTTTTACTTTGATAGCACAAGTAGAAAATGTATTTTCGATGTCTGTATTCATCCAGAAGCACTAAGTGTTTAGAGCATGTGGCATAAAGGCAGTGTTTTGGGCATACGTTTTGTAGTGGAAAGGTTGTAATGGATTTTTTGGGACATCATGGGACTGTGAATGCTAAACTTTTGAATATCTATTGTACTGTAATTAGTAGTAGTTTTAGTACTACTACTACTACTACTACTACTACTAATATATAGGTTCAATAAATGATAATTACTGTTATATTTATAAAAATTGACATTATTATTATATTCGTAAGTGTAGCCCCCCAAGTTCTAACCACACGCTCTAAGCTGGACTCGATCCCTGGCCCGTCCGCATGGTAAGCAGGCCCTCTAACAAGGAGGTTAAAGACCGCAGTCTCTAGCGTCAGTTGCTAGAGCGCATCTTGAGATTAGGGGAGTAAGGTTTACATGCACAGCTCACATTACCCTACGTCTGTTACATAAGCACATTTATCCCAAATTATTATTAATTATAAAAAATGATCTCTTCTAAAATGGAGAACTTTAATTATTAATTATAGTCAACCATTATTGTTTTTAGATAAGTAAATACATGTTATTTTGTTTAGGTGTCTGTTCAGAATCGTGGGAGTTTGAAACAAAAAAACAACAACTACGTGTTTCTCAATTTACCCAGATTCGTGCAACTCCAGCAGAAGTATCTGCACATATTTGCATATCAGCTCACTATTTTTGGGTGCGTAGATTTTCCCGCACCCTTGCGTGATGGATTAGCAGAGTCGGCGTCAGAGCAGATCTACTGGAGGAGCATTGGTTCATCAGTGAGGGGGCACTGCCATTTGAGAAATATTTTGACGCAAAAAACCTTTTATTATTATTTTTATTATTAATAATTATTATTTGAGAATTTCCCCACCACTTTTTGCCAGGGTCGATATTCTCTTATATTCAGGGTCGATTGATTTAGTCGACCATCGAATGCCCCACCATAGCGCCGGGCCTGTGGATTAGCCTACATAAACATTTACTTCCTCAGGTTGTTTGTTTTATTTATGATACTGACTAAATTTAGCTTATTCTCGTTTTTTACCGTTCTCTAAAAGCCCCAACAATACGGATGGCAGAAGTGTGCCAATGTTGGCTCTACTGTAGGTCCCAGTAGAGTGTAAATTTCTGCTTTAGCCAGCTCAGAATCTGATGGATCTCTCTAAGTGTGTTTGCACAGCACATTTTAATCGATTCTTAAAATGTTCAATTAGGGCCAAATCAATTTGCGCAAGGTGGTGACGATCAAAGTCAGCATACACTTCACACACACCTCTGCCTCTCTTGGCTACACACACAGAATTCAACATGCTATTCAGTGCTATAATTATATTTCCCCCCTTTGTTCCCTACCCTTTCTTCCCTCTTGTCTTTAATTGGATCTGTTTTCATAGGTGTCATTTACATACGGTCGGTTTGGACACCTGAAGGGAGTGTGGCAGTTTGGCTTTGTCATGTCTAACTACAATGTTCATGATTCTAGTTTTGTTGCCATGGTACCCATGCCAAACTGACCAGTCAGTTTAGTGTCTTTCACCTCTCAAAGGTGGCATACTTGGTGGTGTTCTAAAAAGATGTTTGGATTGGCAGTGTAGTTCTGTTCTGGGCAAGAACTCCCTGAGCATCCATGCAGCCTAGCATGGATAAGAGCAAGCAGAGCAGCAATAACCCCTCTTCGGGAACAGAACAGAACAGAACCAACATGAATGTATTGCAGATATCATTAATTCAATATTTTAATGTAAAACACAATTCAAGAATTTAGTCTGATTCAAATGCCAATCCTGACTGAACGAGAGGAGGAGCTGGGGATGGAGGAGGGTAATTCGCTCCTGAGAAACGCCATAGCTGTTGATAATACTGAAGGAGCTTATATATGGATGCTGTGATAGGGGTCATATTGAGATGCTCTATTGGGTTGAGATCTGGTGACTGTGGGGGCCATTTTAGTACATTGAACTCATTGTCATGTTCAAGAAACCAATTTGAAATGATTTGAGCTTTGTGACATGGTGCATTATCCTGCTGGAAGTAGCCATCAGAAGTTGGGTACATTGTGGTCATAAAGGGATGGACATGGTTAGAAACAATGCTCAGATAGGCCGTAGCATTTAAACGATGCCCAATTGGCACTAAGGGGCCTAAAGTGTGCCAAGAAAACATCCCCCACACATTACACCACCACCACCAGCCTGCACAGTGGTAACAAGGCATGATGGATCCATGTTCTCATTCTGTTTATTTCTTAAATTCTGATTCTACCATCTGAACGTCTCAACAGAAATTGAGACTCATCAGACCAGGTAACATTTTTCCAGTCTTCAACTGTCCAGTTTTGGTGAGCTCTTGCAAATTGTAGCCTCTTTTTCCTATTTGTAGTGGAGATGAGTGGTGTGGATGAGTGGAGTAATATACAAGCACATATGCACAAGGTAGTGAAAATATGACAAAAGTTTGAAAGAGGAAAGACAGGATGGATAGATAGAGACAAAATTGGAGAGAAGCTTGGTGATGGATCATTTGCTTTTTTTGTGCCAAAGGTCAAAGTTTATTGGGGCATCCATGTGGCGAATAGTTTTAGTGCTTAGTCGGAGGCAGGAAGCCGATTAACCCGAAGAGCTTCCTGCAGGGTTGTGCATTTCAGTCAGTGTGTGTTTGAAGGAGTGTATTCCAAGTGATGTCTTGAAAGGGCTATAATAAATCATTCTTCTTCTTTTTTTTTGCTCTCCCGGCTTCTTTTGTGATGTCATAGTGAACGTGGGTGTGTCTGAATTTGATACAGAATAAGATCCGCTTTGAGTGTGTTTGTGTGTGTGAGATAGCAAGGGTCAGAAAGTTTGAGAAAATTTGTAAATGTACACTTGCTACAAGGTCAAGGTTTTTGGAAGCAGAACGAAGCAGCTGCTCTTGCCATGAGGGGCCAGAGGACAAACGCCAGAGGAGAATTCTTTTATCCAGGCGTAAAATACCATATGATCCGTCAACTCCATAACTGCCCAAATTATATCCACACACGCGTACTTGGGTTCTTCAGCCTCTTTTTTTGAATGCCCTGAGGTCCCTGAATACAGCTGTGTGTTCTTGTGCCATCTCTGGTCTCATCCAGGATCTTTGGAATGGTGTTTAGTTTTTCGAAGTCATTTGCTTCAGCCTACAGCATATAAAGGGCCAATGAAGGGGCTAGGATAATGTGGACAGGATGGAGTGCTTAGCAACTTTCATCTCACAGGAGGCTTTGTTTGTAGCTTGCAGACTCTGAATAAAGACTAACTGAAATGGAGCCTTATAAGTAACTGTTTTGGAACAATATAGGTGACAACTACACGATAATCTAATAAACGATCACGACCATTCAAAAAACTTTACATTTTAAAGTTACATTTTTAAAGTTAAATTCATCAATCTGGTGCACTTTGAGAGTTCAAAATTAAGAGTTTCAACTCATATTCAGTGTGAAAATTTAACAAAGAAAAAAGTCTGTACATTGACTTCTACCTGAACTTTAAAGGTGACTCAACTCTTTTAGTTTTATTACTACTACTACATAATAATAGTTGTAATATTTTCCCTATGACAGTAATAGCCAAAACAAATGCACTGAAAAATAAATTAAACTTTCATAATTAATTTTGTCTTAATTTCTATACTTGAAAGAGATAAAACTGTAAGCTTTTATTTTGACGGAAACTGCAGTCGAGCTTATATTGAGGTGGAAAATAAGTTTTACATTTGCAAACACATTACAAATATAGTGAAATGCTGTAATCATCAACTATACAAATGTAAAAATAAGGCTTAATGGCATTTCCAAATGTATGCTAAACTAAGCACATGCACAGATAGCGTTCACTGTGTTTATTCACTGAACTGAGGCACTGAGCTGATCACGTGAGCTTATGGTGCACTTCTCTTTGCGCTGTACAAACAGAAGTTTAAATATATTTTTTCACCGCCAGTCTAATTATCTGTTACTTAAGTCTTGAATGTCACATGATTCTTTACAAATAATTATATTATATTATAGATTAGATTAGATACATAAAATCTTTTAAATATATAGGTCCCCACACAGGCACAACTTCTATTTCTACTTTGTTTTGAGTAGTATCTGTGAAATAATCAGTACTTTCACCTCTGTAAAACTGTGTATTTTTTTTCCACATTTATATTATTGAGGTATAGTCTATTTCAGTTAAATCCACTCTTAAACAACATGTAAAACAAAACAAACTTTGGTTGGTTACTTTAAATGTAAGTTGGGTCTCTTCCTGTAACCTATTCTTGACCAGAACAAACTGCAATATGAACAATGCCATAGTCTTGCTAGGAGAGACCAAGAGATGTCAAGTATTTCACTTTTCATGGTTGGGATAAAATGGAAGAGATACCATAGGATTTATCGCATGCCACTTTATCTGCCATAATGAAATTGATTGGAGGGTAAATTGGCAGGAATAAATGGGCCGAAATACAATTCCAAGAACACAAGGGAAAGATTTTGAACTCTTTACGCTGTATATATGAGTTGAAGCTTTGGGTGATGCCGTCTCGCCTGCCGCAATGAAATCTTCAGCGTTGTGAGGAATGTTTGACATTTGAAAAGTGGCCTGAGAAAAAGGGAGTGAAAGTGAAAGGTTAGAAATGTGTGGGGTGTCGTCAGCCTTGGGACCAGTGGCTGAAACAAATCAGAGCGGAGGTGTTTGGGCTTAGAATTATGATCCTCTTTGTAGCCCTGAGAGCGCCATAAAGAACGGACTCGTGACACAGAGAGATGCTGTTTTTGGGACGATGCTGCCTCCATCTGCCGAAGCTACGTGCTTTATAGCGTGCAACCTCCATATCGCAGCTCCCCAGGGCTGCCACAAAACATTGCACTTTTTAATTCTTTCTTTTTTTGTGTTAGTCCTCTGGGGCTCTTCGAATTATGTCATGATCGCTTGTGGTGAGGAAGAAGACTTTATTCATCTATAATTTCCTGATGAGAGACACATAATGTAATAGAGCATTTAAGGAATGTTCTGGTTTCAAGAAAATATCATCTTTATTTGAGACGTAATGTTAACTACCACAGAAAATAGCTTTGACTTGGCCAGCAGTTTCTTTAAAAAAAGAAAGAATCATAGTTAAAGTTTTAGTTGAACGAATTTTATTTTCTTCGTTAACTTATATTAAACCCATTCCTTTGTTTTATCGTTCATTCATTCATTCTCTTTCACGTCACCATCCCCCACAAGGTCCACAAGGCCTCACTTGTGTTTTGTCTCAGTGTTAATTTGAAATGAATCACTGAAGGTGTATCTCTCTCTGAAGGGATTATTATGTGTTTAAACTCTTGTTGTGAGACGCAGCGCCATACCAAATCTTCATTATATTTTCACACCTTTTCAGTGCTCCACTCCCTCTACCTGAGGATAGAGAGAGCGAGAGAGATAACATAACAAAATAAACCTCTGGCTATATTCCAGACAGCTTGAGTTCTGTTGGTCTCCATTCAGTCACTGTTTCAAAACATGCAAATGAGACTCTGAATCAGCATGACATCTTTTGTACTTGTATCTCAAAAATAAGAGAGAAAGCAAACGAGAAATACAAGAATAAGAAAGATTGTGTATTACATAATTCTATTGTATAATGAGTTGTGGTCGAAAGTCTTGCTGTGTAAAACTGGTGATAATGTTTTGTGCTCCTGTTCTCTGATTTATCAAGTTTTTGGATCTTACACGTGCAAGACATTCATTGTAAACCAGCACTGCGTTGAAATTCCTATTTTGCTTTTTCTTATTTTTTGCACCATTGTCTGTGATTATTTCAGTTCAAATCACCTTAAAATACAGACAGATATATATTTATATGAATGCACATTAAAAAATTGCTTATAGATTATAAGAAAGTTAAGATGGGAAATCTTCTGTGTTGCAAAATTGCAATTCAAAATCTCAATGATGTCATTGTAATTTAAAAAAATCTTTATTTCTTTGCATTTATTTGCATATATTAAATTGTCCTTAGTCTTGCATTTAAGCATCTTTTTATGCTGCAAACATGGCACATGGCATGTGCTTGTCTGAAATTATAATAGGAAATAACTTTAAATTTAGGGTCTGATTCATTGAAGCATTTGGCACACTCCGTCTGCTTGGCAGACTATCTTGCATTTGATTGGCAGAGTGATCTGATAAGCTCCATCAGAGACTTAGCAGAAAATGCGAACATGTAAATACGAATAGGGATTTGCAATGATAGAGGTAAAGAAAAACCCCCTTAGAGAAAGGTAAACGATTGATTCTATGCTTCAATTAAGCATGAGTGAGCACAGATGTGGTAGAGCTTCTGATTGTTGCCTAAATACTTTTTTTTAAATCAGATTGCATGAGTGTAATGCAAATTGTGGGAGTTATGGTACACAGAATTTAATTAGCCAGAATTCTCTGACTTTTCACATTTAATGTTTTTTTTTTTTTTTTTCAAATAACTTTTTTTCTTTCTTCTCAGAATGTACATGGGTTTTTGTTATAGCATATAAAATAATGTTCATTGCATTAATTTAATGTCATGTTACCATTATGGTGTTTTGTATTTGTGTGCATGACACTGTGCACCTTCTATGTATTAGTATTTACGTCAGCTTGAGAGAAAAATACTTGTTTTTTGATGGTTGTCAGTGTATTGTAAAGATCCAAAATAAATTTTAGTCCTAGTCAGAAGGTTAGTATCAACATTATATCAGTTAAAGGTAGGGTAGGCCTTTTTATAAACCGTTTTTGTTATACTGGTTGAAACTCTCTTCACATCCTGATAGCAATCAATAATAGAAATAGAAGTGGTTGAAATATCAAAATGTTTCATATGTTCATATGTTTTCTTCCTGTAAATTTAAGTTCAATTCAATCGTAAAACCCAAAATGTTTCTACCTTATTTTTCACATGAAAAGTTCCGGCAATCAGAGCGGCCTATTAATAATATCAGATTGCTGTTTTTGTTTTCCAGTGTAGTACCTACAAAACGTTTTTGTGTCTTTGAGTTACTAATTAAGTGTGTACAAACTTTCCGACCTCTCAAACCTGCAGCTCAAAGGTATGGCTACTAATACTGCATCTCATTGGTCAGGAATGCCTGCATAGCAGTAATCAAGTAAAGTTGTGGTCTTGCAGCTGAACAGTTTAGTGTCTGATCCTGCAGTTGTTCAGGGATGGGATTTTCCTGAGGTCACAGTCCTGCTGCAGTGCCATTCTGCCCTTGAGCAAGCCATTTAGCCCTGAGTTGCCCCTGTGGGACCATTTGCATTGGATACAAAGGTCTATTAAATGACAGATTTCAATTTCAGTGATGACTTGTTGACTTTTTGGGTCATGCTTTAAGAAGAGTTCAAACAAGTCGTCCCTTAGCACAAAAAGAACACATTTCCACCATCGCTATTACACCCTGAAGCTCACAAAAAGACACACTCACAAAGGCATTGCAGTGGCATATCATGTCCAATGGAGTTGGAAGCATGTGTGAATGTGAGCCACAGGGGCTACAAATGATTAATGTTTTTCAACTGGTAAAGCATAGCATTGAAAATTTGTATTTGAAAATGAAAATGCAGGTTGTTTAAAAAGGCAAAAATTTGCATTTCTCAACTAAATAGCTACACATCATGTTTGATGCCAATTTTGATGCCTCATTTTGTGATGTCATTTTCACAGCTCCTGAGTAAGTTGTTATTTGTGGCTTGGCTCAAGTTTGACAGCTTAAGGGCTTGTGTTTCTGGGTGGTCTTGTGTCAACGGAACAGCTACTTTTGAGAATTTGGAGATTTGCTAGTGGTGATGCTATTTAGCTTTGTCATCACAAGAACAAATTATTTTAGCGTATATTTATAACATAATTTTCTCTCTGAATCTTTCTCTGTTTTTTTGCACTCAGAACATTGACTTACTCTCTAAACACACTTATACAATTATCTTTCCAAAGACCCTTGGCCTTAATTTAATTTGTTTCTCTGTAAATAAATGATCTTGTTGAACGAGATAAAATGAAAGCCAGGGGACACTTTAAATTATAACAAAAAGCAATTTTGACTTGTAAAAACATTGTAAGTGTCTCTGAAATTAAATCAACATACAGATAAATCTCTTTCTCTTTCTCTCCGCAGTGTGTGAGAGCAGGGGTGGAGGTAGTGATCTTGTGCCCAGGTTCTCCTCATCCTTGCCCACATACCTTCCCGTGTCCTGCCAACTACAGGGTGCAGAGTCATCCTTCTTTCTCCGGGAGGCCACACAGGAAGTGATGCGTAACGGGAGCTTGCAGACACGCAGCGAGCCTCTCTTTCTCCACTTGCCCGATGCTGGCTCCACTTCCATGTTGTCAGTCAACTGTAGCTATGGCAACCTCACTGCAGAGGCGCCAGTACCAACAGAGCTCCTCCAGGGGGCACTTCCACGTTCATTCCACACCTCTACACACCTCACGCTGGGCTGGAAGGTGAGAGCACACCTTGTGAACAGGAGGATAGGAGTCGATCGCCCTCAAATACAGGTGTTGTTATACCTGGCAGGCCGCAGATGGGAGGATATGGATCCTCCTGCGGAACTACTCCCGTGTATCCGTGTCGTTGGTATCCGTGATCCAGGGGAAGGTTCTGTGTCAACCGCCTGTCGCCTGGAGGGAAACATGGGTGTCTGTGTATCCCAGCTTGACATCCCTACGACCTGGTTCAACGCTCCTCCGCCACGTAGACGCACACAGGAACCCGTTCCCATCACGGTTGAGTTGCACTACTCCATCCTTCCTCCAGATACCCTGGGAAAAGAGTGCATAGCAGGAAGGGCACAAGGAAAAGCTGTTGGACAAGAAGGGGATATGCAGAGGATTGGGACGGTGACTCTCTCTTCTGGGGACAACAAAGCGTCCAGAAACCGACTTAGACTGGATGGAGATGTCGAGATTCTGGCACCCCCCATCCCAGTTAAACAGGGACAGACTGTGGGATTTCAAGTCCTAATGAATTCTGCTGCCACCACTGAGCAGTTCACACTGAGGTAGGACAAAGTACATCCACACGCCTCTATAAAGGTTGCATGTTTTGTGCTCATGTTCTCAGTAGGGGGTGTAAAAATGTTTTGTATTGACCAATATGGATAAATGAAATAATCGTGAATATTGGGAGATAAAAAAAAAAATATGGTATCTCTATATTGTTCATCCTTATACATTTTATATGCAGTTTTAGTAGTCTTTGCTTTTTTCTGGCAAGTCTAGTTCTGTGTTGTTGATTGAGAGTGTGAGAATAGAGTAAGCTCTTCTTGGAACATACTCTTTCCGTTGCAGCTGGAATGATGTGAGTGATTGTGTGGTATGGCTCCATTGCAGCTTTGTTAATCGCATTGTCACAAAAATGTTTGTTTTTTTGGCCGCTGGATTAATTTCAGGATGATTTGCAAGAATTGTGACTTGAATGAAAACACTGTAAATTAGGAGTGTACCAATACTTCTTCTGGACGGCCATCTTTCCTGATAAAGAGTTCAGCTCCTTCCAACACATCTGCCATGAAGTGTCAAGTCATTTTGAAGAGCTTGATTAGCTCGTACAGGTGTTTAATCAGAGCTGGGGCTGAACTCTGCAAGATTCGGCCCTTTAGGAGTAGAATGGGCTCTATGCACGGCGGTATTTCCGGGGAAGGTGTAAGGATGCTCGATAACTTCCGCCGATCGTAGAGTCCAATGCAATACCTAGAATTTATATTGAATTTTATACTCCATGGTTATACTAAAGAAACGTTAGTCACAAAAACAGATAAAACAGACACCCCTCGTTGTGTTTATGCTTCTTTTTAAAATTATATTAAATAAACATAACTATATATAAAATGACATCTAAACGTATGTGCGTTTCGTTTCAAAGACGGGAGGTCAGTAAATTTTGAAGACTCTGCCATAAT
The DNA here is from genome assembly GCF_988280905.1 of Pimephales promelas. Lineage (NCBI taxonomy): Eukaryota > Metazoa > Chordata > Actinopteri > Cypriniformes > Leuciscidae > Pimephales > Pimephales promelas. The sequence goes on from NC_142772.1 coordinate 40,406,223, forward strand.
CCCGTTTTCCTCCGCTTTAATCTCCACAACCGGAAATGGACGAGCATCCTTGCGTCAAATGCGGAATTTATGCGTGCATATATTATAGCCCATTGGACACCTCTGCTCTAAATGAACTCTGACCATTTTAGGCTACGTGCACAGTAATCCAGATATATTTGAAAGTTACGTTTTCATTTTAATGGGGTCATTAATATGTTCCTTGAGGTTCACTTATAATGTTAATAAAGTTTTTTTTTGTAAAAAACAAACAAAAAAACAACAACAAACAATTATGCATAAATGCATAAAAATGAATATTTTCAACCCTCATTCTGACCCTCTTTCTGAAATTATCCATTACTAAGGGGCGTATCCTTTACAGTGGCGCTTTTCAGTTAACAGCCACTGTTATGATTTGGAAATGTCGCTGCAAAGAAAACCGTATCAACGCCCATTCGATATTGCACAAGAGTTAGTGTTTTGATAATATAAAACCATAATTTACAGACAAAGCATTATACAAATAATTTACTTGTGGTTTGTGATGAAGCTGTTGTCAGATCAGTTGGCTGCTTCATCAGTGTGGAGTATGTTAGGGTGCTTTCACACTGGCAGTTTAATTCGGAACGGGGCACGGTTCGCACGAAAAATCGCTAATGTGAAAGCTGTCATGCGGACCTGGGTGTGCACTGGGGTACCGAATCCGAGACTACCTGGAGGAGGTGGTCTGAGTTCGGTTGCACTCGAACTGTTCGCGTGAATGTAAAAGCAACAAGGACTCCGGTGCGTACTTGTTCAGGAAGTAAAGTAACCTGCACATGCGCTTTAGCCAATTATGATGTATTTAGTTGAATTAAACACATGTAAGGGATGATAGTTTTGATGATTTACCTTGAACATGAGCTAAAGTGAGCCTACAGTATTCACGCATAGCACTTTGAATAGACCAACAAATGAACGGAAATCCACTATTTCCTCAAAAGAGTCTGTTTTCAAGCAGCAGACAGTCACTTTATGCACGCGCGCACACGCACACACACACACACACACACACACACACAGAAAACCTGTGTTGTTTATTTAGCTGAGCACAATACCAAATAAATAAAAAATCAATACTGAGATACAGAGAGACCAAACATAATATTCTCATGCTATTCTTCTGGCATTATCATTTTTATTACCAAAATATCCCACCACTCACAGGTGCAGTTAAGGTCGCACTCAAAATCATCATTCCATGTATGATCTTATTCTACTGTCAACATGTTTTGACTCGGTACAACAATTGCAAATAAATGTTCTGTCATCTTTGCAGGAATGTGATCTAAAGCTTGTACAAAGTAACATTTATCTTTAGCATCAATATGAAAGCAAATAGCAGGCACAGCAATAGCAGTACAACCACAGACATATAGGTTATTATTACAAAATACATCGCATGACTAAACATTATTATTTGGAAAATAAAACGTAAAAAAAAACACATAGTTTTCACATTCATTCACTAAGGTCTTCGAAAAAAAGTGTGGACGAAAAGCCAAAATGTAGAGAAGATGCGTCTTTGAATGTATATGGATTAATGTGGACATACTACTGTAGCCTTAGCTCAATTATAACACATTTGTGAACACGTTCCAATTATTGTTCATTTTAAAAATCGATATTTATTCAAGCAATCAGAGCAAATATTTACACCCATAGAACTCCCAATTCAATGCTAACAATACACATGCATGCAGTGTGGTGAACTTTTAAGTCACAGTTCACACATTAACTGCTGCTCACTTACTGGCAGCTTTTCATCCTGGAGGCCTTGGGGCTTTCCCAGACATATGATAGATTAGACTTATTCATCAGCACGCAGATAAAGCAGAGCTCCAGACTACCGCCGTACACGTCCCACCAGCTCCGCTCCTCTCTATCACTGCTGTTGAGTTTTATAATAGGCAATAATTAGTCTCTGCCATCAGGACGTAAGGATCATTAAAATGGATGAAGGAGCATGCGTTGAGGTTGTTTCAGGGGGTATAACATCCGAGTCTCTCATATAGTCACTGATAAGATTTTAGGTGGATATTTACATCCATACACGGTCAATATTAGTGATGTGGTAGGGCAACATGTGCTTGTTAAATATAATAGTTTACTACTTAGGCCAAGAGACATCTTCTCGTTGTTGTTGTTTTTTTTTTTTAAGTCTGTGGGATGCCATCTCAGTGTATTTATGTCTGGGATCGCGATTATCTGCAGGGGAGTGGCTATGGAAAAAGACTGTCCCATCTCAATTAACTTCCGTCAGTGGAGAGACAGATGCATGCTGGCAGAGGAAGATGCTATTCTTTCTGCTAGTTGAACAATGCTGCGACATCAAAGACATTCCTTCTGGTGTCGTTTGGGTCTATAAAAGATGTGTGATGTCTTTCATTTCGCCACCTGCTATCTGTTTAGATGGAGAAAATCTAAATGTTTTCCTCCTATCGATGATGGGAAAAGTCTGCCAGCCGTTGTTTGTTTGTTTAGAAAATAACAAATTTGTGCCCTCATTGTTGCAGAGGAGGAGATTGAATAGCTAAAAATAGCTTTATTTGTTCTCTCTAAAATCAAAACCGAGTTTGTATAGTTGGTATTTTTTCCTTGTTTATACACATGGAATAACAGAGGCATTTGAAAAATAGTACACCTTTACAGACGTTTGAATCCAACTTACAAAGTTAACTTTTATATATTAATTGTCTTCTGTCACACAATCTAGTCAAAGTTTGTAGAGTTTAGATCAGTGATTCTCAGACTAGGGCGCTCAAGATGACTTAAAATCATTTAAAATAAGGCAAAACAAGCATTAAAAATCAAGATATTTCTTAGTTATTTTTATACTAATATATCTTTCTAGTTAATACAAGCTAGAAAATATTGATGTCAAAAAGTTGAGAATGTCTGTTCTTTAATGAGACTAGTGTATATATGAAGAGTTCAGATGCAAAAGCCTCTAAGTGCCATTTGAAATTTTCTTCTAGAATGATCATTTTTATCAAGCTTGTATATTTAAGTTCAGTAATTTCACTTCAATTGCAATGAGGATTACCTATTAATTGTCATTTAAGTGAAATTACAGAACTTGAATATACAAGCTTGATAAAAATGACCATTTTAGAAGAAAATTTCAAATGGCACTTAGAGGCTTTTGCATCTGAACTCTTCATATAGAACAGCTTTTTTGTTGCATAGAGGCAAATGTGATCTGACCAGCTTATACTGTTTAGCTTTCTCTTGATTAACTTAAGCACATCTACTGGCTTGTTTACAGTACATCAGTCTCCTTATATTGCGACAAGCTGTTAGACAAAGCATCATTCACACAGGCACACAGATCCTCAGTCATATGGACAGATGGGTAATTTTGTTTTGTGCGTTTAGAAGGAAGTGATGAGTTTAGATTAATTAGAAAATTTCATTTGATCACAGTTTTGGAAATAATTCTTCTGACTGTCCTCTTCCATCATGTGTGCCACGCAGCTGTCAAACAATGCACACGTCTTAATGTGATGCTTGGTGAACAAAACAGTATGTTTTTTTCCTGATGATTTGCCATGTTTTTCCAATTTTAGTACTTGTTCTCAAATCAGTAAGCACAACTGTCTAAACTGTTTTGCGTGCTATTTAACACATTTGCTGTTTTCACCCATGTTTGCAAGGCTAGGTTAATTTATTTTAAGAACTTCAGCCAAGTACAAGGCAGACAGACAGAAACCAAAAAAGGCATTTACCACAATAACATACTGTTTTTGACAGAGGTGTCGTCATTGGATAAAACAATGTAGTTACACAATAAAATTTTTTTTTGTCTAGTAACATTGCACTACTGTTGAAAGTTTTTTTTTTTTAAAGAAAAGATCGAATAAAAAGATTTTATTCAGCTTTACATTGATCACCACTGACTGTAAAGACATTTATAATGTTAGAAAAGATTTCTATTCATATAAATCTTCTTTTGAACTTTCTATTCATCCACAGATTTCATTTCAACTGTTTCAATACTGATAATAATAAGAAATATTTTTTATTAGAGTGATTTCAGAAGGATCATGTAACATTGAAAACTGGAGTAATGACTGCTGAAAATTCACAAATTACATTTTACTGTATTTTTGATCAAAGACATGCAACCATAAAAGAATTTCAAACCGTCTTCAAAAACATTAAAACAGCTCACTGGGGCTTGACATTAACACCCACCAACCTGCCAAATGTGAATTTGTGGTTGGTGGGTGAATACACGCAGTCACTCCCACTGGCCACTTTTTGCTGGGTTGAATTTTATATATAATATATAAATTTTTCAATTGTAGTTTTTTTTTTTTTTAAAGTTATCTGAAATAATAAACTGTGCAATATAGTCAAAAACATAAATATTTTGATGCATATCGATACTGAAATATCTGAAACGCTCCTAATACTCCTTTTGGTATACCATACCAGCTGCACTTTCTTACTCTCTTATCTCTCCAACTGCGAGTTGACACACAAACCCGCCTACCCTCACTCTTTTCATTTCATTTGCTCCGGATGAATATTGTTGGTGTTACAGGGCTTGAATTTTGGTGTGTATTCATGCATAATTTGACTCATTTGACTTGCTCAATTTCTCAGATTTTGTGTTCACACCTAATGTGCACGCACATAAAGCCGTCTTTCAGTACTAAATTGAGTTGTTTTTCGCTGCTTATTGCACTTAAATAGTCAAATACACACAAAATAATTTTGAAATGGCGGTTTTGGCGAGTATTCATGTAAACACAGTCAGTTATGTTTTAAGTGAATGAAAACCGTTGAGACCAATACCATGGGGGAAATCTTTTTATATATTTCTCATAATAGAGACGCCGTGTACCGTGGTTTGAGGCCTGGACAATAGGACCTGAGGGGTAACATGTATATAGGCTACAGTAGCTCAAATCCATATTATGTTAAGCACATGTCTGTATGCCTCTAGTATCTGCTAACTGTTCTTCTCTCTCCTCTTGTTTTCTCTCTTCTTCCACATCTTAGAAAACAATCTGCATTTCCATTCTCCCTGACTGCATAACACAATCAAAGGGCTTTGGATTGGATTTGTTTTAGATTTCATCTGCTTATACACTTTGTCCATGTTAACAAATCAGAATGTAATAAGAAAACTAAATTTGAAGAAAAATATTCAGGGATTTGTCTAGAGTTTTGTAATCACTACTATCTGGAACATACAATTACCGTCAACTGAAAAGCATGTTGTTTCTTTGCTTTTCTCAGGTCATTTGTGTTGGGCAGGAGTAAACATATATAAAGTATAAAACATTTATAAAGTACAATTTGCATCACATTGTTTTTGCATAGATCTGTGCAAACACCACTGTGCCCAGTGTTCAGGGATAGTTAAAAAGTTTGTTTTTATGTAAATCATTTATTCACTATGATTTTTTTTCCCCCAAACTGTATGACTTTCTTCTTCAGTGGAAGTCCAACAAAAGGTTTTTTTGGACGAAAAAACAAACAAAAACCACAACACATTTTAAAGAATATCTTCTTTTGTGTTCCACATAATAAATGTATTTTTGATTGTGAGTTTCAAAGAAAGAGGTTGATGAGTGAGACTTTTACATCAACATTACTGTAGGTGCCAAAGACATTTCTTGTGCTAGTATTAATTCCACAAAGCTACAAATCTTATGCATCCTCACAGAGCTCTGCTTTAGCCAAAACAAAAGCCACTGTTGCATGCACATGCACACACACACACACACACACACACACACACACATTAGATGTAGGCTAATAAGGAAATCTACTTTAAACTGCCTCTAAACCTCGCACAAACCTTGCTGTTAAAATCATTAGATTTGATGCAAAACATATTTTGGTGAATAATGACCGTGTCAGATACTTAGAACCTCTTCAAAATGGGCTCACAAGGTAGTTTTTGTCACGTTTCACGGTATTTGTGGGGATGTTTTCACAAATTTGGCCCTCAGTAATATATTTAAACATAGTTTAATATCTTTAACTAAAACTACAAATTAAAACCTAAAAAAAGATCTTAAACATCACTTGAAATAGTATACTAAATACCAAATAGAACTGAAATAAAATTAAATATATAAAAAATTAAGGCAAATCCAACATTTATCATTTTCATTTAAAGTCGAAATTGTTAAAACTTACAAAAAACTATATAGATATAAAACCATAAATAATGACAAAACCACTTACACTTACTAAAAGCTAAAAAGAAAAGAAAAAAATAAAGTCTAATTCAAATATTAACAAAACTATATTAGTGTATCAATGATAGTAAAATGAAATGATAAGAGGCATTTATATATATATAAAGACATATATATATATATATATATATTTAGGATAATACTATTATCTTTATTTATTAATAATTTGTCCAACTAAAGATGTCCTCGAGATGTTTTGTCAGATTTACATGCCCCCAAACTGTTGCTAAACACACACTTTGCGAAACACACACACACACACACACACTCACTCTTCGGGTCTGCACCCAGTCCCTGTGTTAATGTCTGTCGTTCGGTGTCCCACAGTGCATCAGTGCTGCGGCTGCTTATAGTGTGGCCTAATGTTCAAGCACCCACCACTTTACCTCCATAAATCTCTCTTTCTCTCTTACTTTTTATCTCTCCAATAGTGTGTCTTCTCTCTCATCCTCATTAGCCAACTCTAAAATATTCATTTGAACAGACACTGAGCATCATTAGTCCCTGTTAGAAGACTTGATGTATAAGAGGAGGAAAAAGACTCAGACCTACAGGATCTTGAGGGAATTGGTCTTAATGAAAATGAAATCCCACTCAAGATTTTTTTTTTTATTTTATTCTTCTCAGCCATACAGAGGCAAATATATGTATGTGTGTGTGTGGTTGGGTATGACCTGTTCATCCATTCAGAACTACAGAAAGCACTTCGTTCCCTTTCTATCTCTCTAAATGTGCGTGTCTGTGTAGTTAAGCTGGCCTGTAGACGTGATAAGTACAGGACTGCTGGGTAATTACGTTCAACAGGAGAGGTGATAGGAAGCTAAACGTGTGTATGCGCATGATTGCATTAAACTGCGATGTAGATGGAGGGTCATGAGCACTTGTGGCTTCGCACCTGTGCTGGAGCTTGTCTTATTACCCATGGTCTCATTTCGTATCGTTCTAATCTCGAAAGCACTTAGCGTGGTGCTTTCAAACACGGAGGGCAAGGCCTATAGAGAGAGAGAATGTCTGCAACAATCTCTCCTGCAACTCTATTTGTTTTTTTCCCCCCTTACCTGTCTCTATCTAACAAACACAAACACGCATATCGAGCTCCCAGAAGAGGCTGGGAGCTCATTTTTTTGAGCTAGCTGACTTTTGATAGCAGCGTTGAGTGGGTTCAGTTTAAACGTATGGAAAGCTAAGCGGTCCCCGAGGGCCCATGTACCATTCATTCAGAGGTAAAACCCCTTTAATCTTACTCCCTGAAGGCCTGCAGTATCTACATATTGCATACACTGGGAAGGGTCACAATCACATGAAGATTTTTTCTAAAAAAGCTCTGTAACCGCAATTCCAATGGCAATCATTTAATGCTAACGATTTTTTCACCCAAAGAATAACGACCTTGAATTTATTTCCACATATGAACGAGGCCTGAAACTGATCTCGAAATATCCGAATGCATGCGTTTTTTTCCTGTTTACACGGTCATAGAACATATCCGATCTGTGTCACATATGAGCAAAACATCAGAATTGGGTTGTATTTCACTGACACTGTAAACGTGGCGTTATTGAGGTCCCCTGGAAACATTTCTGTTTTGGTCTGTTTCTATTTGCAGCGTGTTTTTGTATTTGGTTGTGTTGTGAGTATTTGGAGAAGCACACATATGTTGTAAAAAATGATGTAAACTATTATTTCTTAATTTGTGGGTGTTTTTTCTATTTGTATGTTTTTTCTTTAGATGCAGTGCGTTGAACTCTCTCGATCACCGTAATTTACTTATGTGGCAAGAAATAAGTAAATTATTAAGAATTCTGAAAATTTATCTTGGGCTTTGGCACTAGCGGGTTTCAAAAAGGGGTAATAGGCACAGATTGTGCAGACTGACAACCATATCTTTGATCCAATTACAAAAAAGATTGGACTTGATGTTTGTTGCATTTGTTTTGAACAGACAGAACAAGCAGGCTCAACTTGCCGTGAGGGTCTCCTGCTCAAGTTGATTGAGTGGTGTCAGAGGAAAAATAACATGTATCTTCAAATCAATTGGCTAAGAACAAGTGTACAGCCTGGTAAAGCTGGCAGAAAACACACAGATTTCATCCCTGTAGTTGAAAGTAAGTCAGGAGTCAGTTAATGAAGGTGCATAGGAACAATCTCAAGTCAAAAGAATCCTGTCCGCACATGGTTTCTCCCTTCAGAGGGCCTAAAGGAACATCTTGACCCCTTGAACAATTTCTGTCAGACATGCACCCTGGCAGTTAACCTCAAAAAAGACAAAAAATAATGATGTTCTATAAAGCTTGCAACACAGACAGGCCTGGCTGCCAAAAGAAAACAGATTGTCCTCAAAACAGATTACATACAAAAAGTGGTAGAAACATAACTTGTTGCCAAATCAGAATAGCACATCGAGTCAAAAAGTCTAGTTGCACTATTTAAAAATAGGGCTCAGTTGAAAATATTAATTTCTCAATTTTAATTATTTATCACATTGATGAACTGAACTGCTTGTCTGAAATATAAAATCATAGGTTACCCGTAAGCCAATCACATAACGTTTGGTTATGACGTGTGTTATTCGCCAGCTCAGCCGCATCGAACTTCCACTGGTAAAAATTCTTACTTATTGTTGTTTTAAATGAAATTCAAGCTATAGTTTTGGCACTCTTTAATGTGGCTTGACAGATTGCTGTTGCCTCCTCAGTTTAAGCGAAGCGGCAGCACAAAGCACATGTGAACTGATCAACTATTCAGCTTTACTACTATAGTAACAGGACAGAAATAAACATGGATGAGCATCAGGAGAAATGTTGAAATATACAGTAGAATTTTTCCTATAGAAAAATGTACATGTAATCTGCCATATATATATATATATATATATATATATATATATGTGTGTATATGTGTGTGTGTGTATATATGTATATATATATTAATGTACTTTATGCAATGTTCAGTCTTTCTGACAATACAGATGTTCTCTTTAATGCACAGTATAACCCATCTGACTCCACAGATTTTACTTGCATTTTGCTTAATGTTCCTCCTTCTGTAGTACCGATTTTACTTTTTGTAATGCAAAATACATGCTAAAATGTAAACTCCTATGTTTGCACTCTCATGCAATGGTATAATGGATGTAAAATGGAGTGATAGGGTTTTAGAGTAAATTATGGACTTATAGAATATTATATTGGGATACTGTTTGTGTGTATAGGCCTTAAACGTAGCTCTGAGAGGCTCAAGTGTGTACCTGTAAGTGTGTGTTTTAGAGCTGAGGAATGAAGGATCTTAGCAGCTGACTCTTTTCAGCACATACACAGTGCAGGAGGGTCTGAGTGCATGTATGTGTAGGTCTGAGAAGAAGGTCATGATAACGCAGATGTTTTAAGAGCTCTGCAACCACTATCTGATCCTGACTCAATCCCTGTGATCCCCAGTATCTCTCTCTCTCTGTCTGTCTCTTCCCGTTTCTTCCCTCACTGACCCTCTGCGCTCCTCTTTCCGTTTCCCCCTCTTACGCACTAACATAGTCACAGTGTATTCTTAAGGATGTACACTGCAACATACATTTACATGAAAAAGTTATTTTTGTTTTTTCATAATTAAAAATATCTAAACATTCATACAAGATTATATTAAAAAAATATATTAAATAAGAAAATAAGAAATATTGAATAAGAAGTAATAATAATCTTGTATAACTTGTAGCATTTTTCTTAGCAATGGAATATGTTGATTAAGTATGTGTTTATTTACAAGGTTTATTGAGGTTTTATTTTATTCATAAACTACAAATATTTTGGTAATATGTCCTAGCAAAATGCCCCCCTACCCCCCACCTTTTCTTGTTTTATAGTATAAAAACATCTAAACATTATTACAATATTATATAAATTAAATGTATTTAATAAGAACTTGAATTCTAATATTTTTTCTTACCATTGATACGTCCTTTCTTCGTCTCTCCCTTTGTCATTTCCACACAGTAACATGCGGAGTCAGAAAAGAGTATTTTTGAGGTTGTGCATTGCAATACATATGCTTTTTGCCTTGTTTTATAATACCCCCCCCCCCCCCCAATACATTCTTATATTAAAGTAAATATATAATATATATAAATATACCAATATTTACATTTTTATAGAAAACAAAACATTGATTAAAATAGTTAAGATGCTTAATAAACCATGTGAAACCAAAGATTATCATGAAGTTAGGACTAAAAAAAGGCACCATCTAATTCCAATTACTTCTCAGTAATGCTTCTCAGTCTACTAAACTGAATCTGTCTGCCTAGATTTCTGTCCATCTCTGTCTATCAGTCTGACTGTTTTGCATGTCACACTGGTTAGCATATTTGAGTCTATTTATTGCATGTGGCAGGACTATTCATCGAGAGAGGGACAGCCATCACATCCATCAGTGTGACGATCAGAGCCTGGAAGAGTTGTAGTCTGCGCATGCAAGCTCCTGTCGGCCCCCTTGTTTATCCGAGAGTGCGATGACAGCAGATATTCCGTGGTTTGACTAATCCTGTAACTGACAGGAGATCCTTAACTAGTCGTAACTGAAAAGAAACCCCAGTAGCTGCCAGCACTTTTCTGCTCTTGATTGTCCTCAGGACTATGTGGGACAGGCTTGATTCAGCTCTGTTTTAACCTCAGGTTAGCTTTAAATCCGACTCTGCTTTAACCGTAAGTGTAAAAACGTACTTGTTCTTCCTGCTCTAAACCCTTGACTCTTTGAACCAGGGCTGTGTAACCTTTTGTACCACCTCAGTGCACTCCTGTGAGCTTCTGAGTTTTATGAAGGTGTGTGTGGAAAGTGAATGAATCCGTTCCAGTCATCCCTTTCTCCAGCCACACTTCGTCACTCTGTACTACGAAATTTCAAGTGTGAGAGGGCACAGGTAGCAGATCTAAATGTGTGTGAGCATCAGTTTGCTGTAAGGCCCAGGTAGGCTGCTCTGGGCCAGAGTTTTTGAGCAAGTTGCATGATTTGGCCTGGGGTGGGGAGCACTTTTAGTTTTTCTGAGAATCTGTGTTTTTTCTCCATCTAGGATCATACTGCTCCATCACAACCATAAGATACGTGAACACAGGGGTTTTTAAACTGGGGTCCCCCAGGGCGCCACAAATTTAAGAAAAAATGTAAATGTTAAGCACAATATTTGCAACACCTTTTTTGGAAAGATATTTATTGTGAAATGAAGGGAAATGAAATACATTTAAAGGTGCTACATGTAACTTTTCTTCTAAAATGAATCCTTTTTTTATTGCCTGTGTGTGAAGGGGTTGTAATCGCACATTGCAATGATCCACTTGTCGGTTTTTTGATATTACCTCTGAAGGCCAGTGTTCCTATTTCTATGTGAAATTTCCTGGTCGGATTTTCTGTGAAATCCATTGGATGTGACGTGCATGCACGCTCCCGAGCCTCTCTTCTTTTTATATACAGTCTATACGACAGCACTGCAGCTGACGACACGGACTCTGATAACACTAAAAAAACGACCTACCTCCAGCACAACACACACTCCAACACAAACTCCACATAAATATAAAAAACAAAACAACAATTTATCCGTTGAAGCTCGTCAGGCCAAACGTGAATCAGATCGACGAAAACTCTGATCAACATCGGCAGACCATTTGAATTATGGAGAGGCCTCCGCTATTTTTATTGTGATAAATGACAAGTTTTCAGATATGCTAAAATAAATAATGGTAAACTGTATTGGAATAGCAAGGTGAACTACAACATACATGAGACATGAAATGAACACAAAAGACTGTTCCAGGATAACAAAAAGTAGGTGCTTTAGGATGTAACTTTTATTTTGTGTACTAGATCTACTGTCTAACGTCACTCATCCCTCTACTATCATATTGATTGTTGATTGTCACTTGATTGTGACAAATCAAAAGTCACTAAATTGTTTTAAAACATGTTAATTTTAAATAATCTTCTTAATATTTTTCTCAAGCCAGATAAGTGGGTTTTTGAAAAGTCTCTACTTGCCACCAATAATGCTTTTATTAATCACAAATACAGTAGAATAGTAATATTGTGAAATATTATTACAATAAAAAGTGTTCTATTCAGATATATTTTAGATTTAATTTATTCCTGCAATGACAAAGCTGAATTTTGAATGAATTTGCTTTTGCTCCAGTCACATGGTCTGCCCTGAATGCTGGATGTGTACCTCTTATTTGCATTTGTTTTGACAGGGGGTATTGTGAGAGGAGGAGGGGGTGATATTTAAATGGTTCTGTCAGAGTCAAGGTAAATATTCTGGCTCAAAATCTCAAATTATCTTCCCCTCAGGTGGTTTGAGACAGCGGTGAGAATGAACTAGACATTTTTGTAGGCAACAAACAGCGTCCTGCAAGGAGTTAAATGGATTCACAAATGGCAGTGTGCGTAGCCATTGTGGAATTTAATCTTATTTCAAATTAATTGTGCAGAAATTTTGAAAAACCCATCAAAGAGTACATGGATTGGATAAAATACAGAGATAAAAAAAAAGTTAAAAACTGTGCTTTGATGGATTAGGGTGCTGTGCTTGGAAAGGAAAACAATAGGGGAATTCAACATTGCGCCTTTGACCAGGACACTTACTGCAACTCCCAGTTACTCCAGAAGAACTGTCTGTGTGGTGGGTGTACTTCAAGTTAGTTTGGATAAATCATCTCTCTAAATGAGATATAACAGATAACGTCCAATAAAAACCCATATTGATGTGGGAGGCTTCAAAAGAAGACTGCGTTGCTTGGGGGAGTTTTTGGCAGATATGAATGAATAAGATCACAATAAGAACCTCTAGAGGGAAACTTCAATAAGCAGAAACAAACAAAATCAAAGTGCCTGTGTAATTACAGTCAGGAAAGTCAGAAAGCTTTTAGAAGATCACTGAACATCAATATGCACGTCAACTTTTATCACTGCATCACGCAAGAAGAGAGACCCAGTGATTATGCCCTGCTTTCATGTACTGTTTTTCACTGTTTAAGATCACATTTCACACAACCACGGTTTTGCATACTTTGTATGCAGTGATGCAGTAATGCTAAAACTACAGTAAAATGGCCTAATAAACATAGCCTACAATTAATGTTTCCTTTAAAATGTAAAAATGCAGAAAGATTTCTGGGTTAGTTTTGGGGTAGGGGCAGGATTAAAGGATAAATCATTAGTTTAGTATTAAAACAATATAAGTCAATGCAGAGTCCCCAAACATTACAGTAAAACAGCCTGTGTGAGGTTTAGAACAACCCTTCCCTTTTTTCCCCCCTCAGAAATGAATCCCAATGAAAATATTTTCAAACACAGGGTTAATTACCGGACATTTGCCGGGGAAAAAATTAAATGTCTGCAAAATTAAATCTCTCCGTATGCTGCATTTCAAACAAAGCGCACACCTAAAACGGCTGTAATATAGACCTCAGACCTCAGTCAATCGGATCAAATATGCCCAGGCCCAGGCAGGCTAGCCTTAAAAGCTTTTTTCAGAGGCCAGATGCGACGGACGATGGTGAGTCAGGAACATTATATAGATCAGTGGTTCTAATCCGCGCACTCGTAGGCTACAGTTTTTTTTTTCTCTTATCAATACTGAATAGCCTATATGTTCGTCAGTGGTCAGCCTATATTAAGCATGGAATTTTATATTGTGATTTCACAGGAATGTATCCAAGTGAAGGTTGCGCAACTTGCGCAGCACGCCATCCATGCAACTGATAGCAGCGGACACGAGCGCTTAGCTTGATTTCAAAAACAACCGATTTTAGCGCTAGATCTCTTATTTAATAGCGAACTAATTAATTATCTGCTAGTTAACTGGAGATGTTTTATTTATTTGTATTAGGTACATCCCTGCCTCAATGGTTCAAAAAGGGAATGTGTGTGAAACCATAGTAAAAAACAATTGGTGTAGATTGACGCCAATCGGACGTTCATGTTTTTTCCGTCTATTCGAAAGTTAGGCTAATAAAAACATGTTGCATTCTATACGGTCTGATTATGTCATTTTTTGAGTTAGATAGCTTGCCTCCAGTTTTCCTCAACTTGAATAATTAAGAGGCGATATTTGACCAGCATATCATCGAAATGTCCGTAAAACGAAACCTGACCGCCGGCACCATTTTTTCTAGCAGAAACTCTGAAACACAAGTTATTCTGAAGGATTTCTCTTGGCTGTGATTAGTCAGTCATGCGTGACTGCACTGTTCTCTAGATGTGTGTTTAGCATGCATTCTTTTAAAAGACAGTGAATGTTTGTGAATCAGACTTCTCTGATCAAAAGTTTAATGCTGACAGTGGCCTTACGTTTGCTGTATTGTGTAGAATTTTTCCTCAAAGGAAGGAATCCTATAAATGCACCACTATGACCTTTATTTTAAATGTGGCTTAATTGCAATAATTGCAGGATTGGTTGATAATTGTCATTTCTCCACTTCCTCCAAATACCGTCTATATACAGTATATATATGGTCACATATTCATCTGTTTTATAAACCTTTATTTCTGTGTCTACACTCAAAGAAAGAGCAATATAAATACAGCCCAATCTATTGTGTTAATATGAAAGAGTTTTCCATATTGATTTTTCACAGGGTTTTTACCCCTTTTTTGAATTGCGCATTGCATTGTGTTTTAGGGTTTAAGAAAGTCTACAGACTTAATGGATAATGTACCGGCAGCAAATTAAGTAATGACTTCAGCAACCAGTGTAGATATCTGATATTTATGACATTAGTGTATTTAGTTGTTGAATATTGTTGAATATTGTTGTTACTCTCAAAACTAATTGAATGTGCACAGAATCAGATTAAGAAGAAGCAACACTTGCAGTGTATTTAGCTGCCATGTTCACATGGGCTGTTCCAAACTCTCCTGTGCTGAATCTTCTGACCTCCCTCAACCTCAAAATGTCATTCATCTCAATGGAGAAAACCCATAGTTTTGGACTCCTGTTCCTGTTGTACTGTTCTGCTCAGGTGTGACTTGCCCATTTTTGGCTGCATGGACTGGTCTGTAAAGAAGGATTTTGGCCTTTGTATTATACTTTATAAATATGCTAATCATTTTGTAGAGAAAATATAAGATTTAAACACTCATACTCTACATGCACACTAAGGATGTGATCAAAGGTGTTACACAAAGACACCATTAAAAGGTGTTTCACAAATACATGAATAGAACCTTTGAACGTAAATACTGTATACACATAGGGCTCTTTCACCAAAAGATCCCGCCAAAGATATATGCGATCATGTAATGTGACTGATAGCCGGCTGCTTTAAAACAATTTCAAACACTTTGATTATCATTTTTGTAAGTACTCTCTGAAGAGTGTTAAATGTTTCTATTTACAATGTGGTTTTGCAGCACTGAGCTTAGTTGCCAATTATGTTGAGCACCCCTTTTTGTTCAGCCTGAGTTCTGCATGCTCGCGATTCGTGAATAATTTCCAACAATGATTGGATCCAAAAATGGATAAACACAATGTCAACTAGAGATTCATTGCACAACATAGACAAGCCTCATTGATTATAGCAGGAGTTTTGACATGAGTACAGCAGTGTGTACAGTACCTCGTGTTGTAATTGACAGCTTCAGGGATCCTAATGGCAGCGATCTTTGCTCGCTTTCTGTAGAATGTATATATTTTCATTTCATTGCAAAGTTTCTGGCTTGGCAACCATATTTAAATGTGCTACTGTATCTGATTGGCAGTGATAACCATAACAATGGACCGATCAAAACATTCTGATACTCTGTCAAATGGTCTGTGCAAATACAAAACAATAGACCTGCCACCTACAGTATAAGTTTTCAAATGAGTCACTCAACATATAAATGTACAGGTTTTAAATATAAAATAGTTCTATGCACATCTTGACTGAGATTATTTTTTATTTCATGAATAAAAATGATAAGTTAATATTACAAATGCAGACTGACTTTCTGTATAGTTTACAGCATTAGTTGAGAGATGTTATTTCCTTGATTTAATTTGCCATTTACTTTACCGTACTCTACCTGATATATATTCAAAATAATCGACTATCAAATATTCAAAATATCAAATCACTCTGATGTTTGTCTGTTTCTCTCTCACTCTCTCATTCTGATTTTTTTTCTGTATTTCTTTCTTTATAGCTTTCTCCCTTTCCCACAGTTAACAGTAATTCAAATAACGTATGTCGATTTTGTGCCCCTTTTTCATTCCGCAATGATAATACATCTCTCCGTGGCACCATCAGATACAGATACTCTTTCATTTCCTGCTTGTTTATTTTTCATGAGAATTGGTGCTTTGGCACTTTGGCTCTTTGACTGATGAGTTCACTCTGAACCGAATGAAACCTTAACTGTCCACTGTACGCTGCATTCTGTGCTTTCTCTTCAAAGACATTCATTGAAAAGATATTGTAAAGATCTCTCTATGTTGTCCCCTCCTGATGGGTGAACCCAGTGTCAAGCAATTCAGATCCATTTCTACTCGGATCCACGGTATCAGCACTTCCAGTACTGTGCGTGCAGGACGCTCAGATCCCCTTTGCCATTTCTCTTGATAGGCAGTTTAAGAGCAAAAACGGCTGTTGTCAGACTCCTCGTGCATGCAAAATCTCAGATTTGTTTTGCCAAAAAATTTCCAAACATTCTTTTTTGGGAAAGTAAACTGATATTTCCTACTGACACAGTATTGCAAAATATATGAATAACTTGCTTACATTTTTTTGTGAGTGAAAACTAATGTGACTTTTGCACAGAACTGCATATGCGTGTATGTGCAGCTAATGTAGCTCCTGTTGTGTGTGCCAGTCATGAACGTCTTTCATAGTTGAGGTGAGCTTTTGTGCTCCATAAGGAGTGAAAGTACTGTTTAGCGGTAGATTTTGAGACTGATGCTTTTACAGCCCTTATCCAGTGCCAAAGATCTTCACATTCACTGTTCCACTTCCACCATTTGGTGTTCTGTTTGAGTGCTGCGAGTGTGTGCTTGTGTGTCATTAAAAGACATTTACTTGCATTTCCAGGATAAATGAATGAGTGTCACCCAGGCCTGTCTCTCTTTCTCTCTGTCTTTTGCTTTGACAGCTCCTTCTGTTCTCTAGTTTTCTTCTTTTCTTTTGTCCAGAATCCCAGCATGCCTCTCTGAGCTCATGAATATGCATGTAAAAGCATTATTTGCATTATTTGCAACCGGAATTGAAGAGCACACAAAAGGAAAAGACAGCAGCATGTGTGTGTGTAGATCAAGGGGACATCTGGGGATCCGTATAACATAATACAATATAATGTCAAACTTAACCCCTTTTTCAGTTTACCGCGTTAAAAAATATTTAACGCAATTAACACAGCATCCATTTTTTCCATCCATTCTTTGCCATTTATATGGTCACACTATTTAAGCGCAGAAAGACACAAAAGAGACTCGTGCACACAGCTGCTTCAGACAGTGTTTGAAAGGACAAAAATAGACAAAAGTATGCCATAATTCACGTTTTGTCAAGTATCCTCACAAGGACAGTCTTAAATAGGTTAAATGAAGTCTTAAAGTGGCATCAGCCTAATAAACCTGATGCTGTCTGTCAATAAGGATAATCAAAGAAAAAAAAAAAAAAACGAAAAATAACAAATGAAAACAATAACTTTTTTTTTTTTTTGCATTTTGACAGGGCAAGTAAAAATCTGAACTGAAAAAAAAATTGAGCCCTGATATACTGAAGGGCACAGATTAATATGACATTTATTATAATGGGTTAATGTGAAGATTGTTTTAAGTTCATGTAACCCTGATAGTGAGATGTTTTGTTATTGTTTTTTTTTTTTTTTTTTGGTGAGATTTTGTATTGTTTTTCAGTTTAGGCTGATGGAGGAGGTTCAACAAGTTTATGTTTGTGTGAAAGAGTGAAGGAAAAAGTGTGTGTTCCCCATGGACAGAAGATTTAACTGTTTGTTCTTATGTTAAATGCTGCCATCACTCAAACAGGCAACAATTAAGATGTGCAGGAATTGTGTTTGTGCATTGGTAAAAGAGTTTTGTTGCATTATGTAAAATGATTTATTTTGCTATACTCTTGTCATTTAGTCAGGAACACAACATGCTTTCTTTCACACACATAGTGAAGTGTTGATCAGCGTTTGTGACTTAACTGGTTAAATCAACCTCTCTCTCTCTCTCTCTCTCTCTCTCTCTCTCTCTCTCTCTCTTTCACGTTCTCTGTCTGTCATACACATGACAGTGTGCTTTTATATCAAATCAGTGGTATAGCCTGTGTGTGTGTTGTGTCAGTGGATGTTCAGTGTGTTTTGTTCAGAATGGACAGCTGTCAAGTAGAGTAGTTTAATTAAACATGACTCTTTGCTTGATAGAGTTATTCTTATTTGTTTTGATTATTTTAATTTCTTCTATGTAAAGCACTTTGAATCACCATTGTGTATGAAATGTGCTATATAAATCAACTTGCCTTGCCTTGACAGCATCTTAGTTCTCAGTTTTAAATTGTTATCCTGCTCAAGATAGAATAGGCAGATCAACAGCAAGTTGATCAATTGTTAGATATACAAATTGTTACATGACCCACACACTCAAAAGTCAGATCTTAATATATATATAGATAGCAAGGATGCATTCAATTGATCAAAAGTGACAGTTAAGACATTTACATTAAAAGTTTTCATATAAAATGATATATAATATAAAATTAATATTTTAACTTTCTATTTAATAAAAAAAAATGTCCACAAAAATATGAAACTGTTTTAAAATCATATTAGATTCGTTTCTGAATGATCACACTGAAGACTTGAGTATTGATGCTAAAAATCAGCTTTGCCATTAAAGGAATACATAAGCATTTGAAAATACATTAAAATAACTTACTAACTACCATTAAAAAAATAAATGGATAAACTCTATATTTATTTTTTTTATTTGTATAATTTAATTGAGATACTGCACCTAGTATACTGTAAGCAAACTGGATTTAATCATACTGTGTGTGTTTATTTACATGGTATCATCTTTCTCCCAATCAATTTACAGAGGTTAAATCTCCCCACAGACAAGCTGAATCTAGAAATATCAGTCTATTTGTCATTGATCTGTCAAGATCAGGATTCTGTTTCAAACCTGTTTTGAAAAGCAGCACCACACACATACTTAAGAACTGTTTTTAGATTCGCCATTTAAAAGAGGTCCAAGCTCCCAAGCAGGATGTAAGCCTTATGTTTTATGTTCTTCCCCAGTTTCCCCCCTCACACTCTACCTCCCTCCGTGCCTCTTTCTCTCTCTTCATGTTCTTACCTGCATGTCATGATGTGCCAGCTTTGTTTTAAACACAAAAAGAAAATAAGACTTGAAAAGAGTCACACAGGAAGAGAAAATTGGCTCCAAAAAGAATAATAAAGCAAAGTATGTCACGTTTTTTTTTTTTCAATAAAGGATGTCAGCCAGACAACTATCAAACACTTTTCAGCCCAGACAACAAAGAGGAGGGTCCAAAAGATTACAATGGAAGGTTTGCTGGAAAAACATACCTTACACCCTGCAATGCAACAGGAAAATGATAGGAAAAGGTAAATGGAGGAATGGCAAGATCGGTGACCCAGAACAACTTCCTGAATCACCCTAGTAGTGCGTTCAGCCAGCAGGAGAGCTGAGCCAAGCTATTATGTAGAGGACACTATAAATTAATCAGAGGTTGAATTAAGTCGATGTGAACTAAAAGGAAAACATATTTAAGCCAAGACAAGTGGTATCTCTTTCATTTTCGTGAAGTCTCGTTTTAGTATCTTGATTTGAGCTCTCTTTTACGGTCTACTATTCATAACATTTTAAGGCTCAATTACTTAAATATGGTTGGGTTGACTTGGGATCCAAAGGGTCTTCTGCAGTCCCATATGGTAAGATCTGTTTCCCATAGTGTGTCTGCAGTCGGTGCTGTCGGCACTGATCCGTTTCGGATGTGCCAGCGGGAGCGGACGCGGTAGGATACTGTTGCTTAGGCATTAATTATCTTTGTTACTTCTGCTTATCAATGTCATATAATGTTGTAGAGGAGATGTTCGAGTATTGTTGAAAACATTGTTACAGGGTGTAGACAGACCAGTATTTTTACAGAAGTATGGTTTATACTACCATTTAAAAGTTTGGGGAAAGATTTCTTTTTCAAATTGAAAAGGCCTGTTTTTTTCATCAAAGTTTCATCCAACTTTCATCAAAGAATCCTGAAAAATGTTTCCATAAAATTATTACGCAGTTTATATTATAATGATATGAAACTGAAGTCTGGATTAATGGGTGCTGATATAAATCTTAAACTTAAAATTGTGAAATATTACAACTTTAAATCATTAAAATAATCAAATAAAAGCTTAGCCTATTTATTTATGTATTTTAAATGCAGGCTTTGTGAGCTTAAGCCTCTGAGGTCTAAGGTGTTTTTGGAGTCCTTGAGATGTTTTGAGATGCCCTGACATTCGTGCTTTTTTTTCAGTAGCTTATAAACATGGCTTGCCTACGTTCTCAAGCACTTCTGTTTTGGTTTCCATGCTCCTGGACGTATGATAAAGTAAAGTGAAGTCTGCATGCCTGCAATGTTTTGCCCACTCATCTTGCCTACATTCTCAATCACTAGAAGATCGGGGTGAATTCTCCATCACAGTAGTAAGAATGTAACGAGAAAAGAGATAAAAGCAGACATGGTCAGAACACTTAAATCTGTTAAGTCAGACATGGGATGATGGTTTAGCCAGCATATGCTCTGTCATATCAGTTCAGCTCATGTGGGCACACAGTCAAAATTGTGAGTCAGGGTTCTGAGAAGTGGCGTAGCTGCTGTTCCTGTCATTGTCGTCCTCTGCAGGGACTCCATGATGATTTCCAATAGTGCCAGTTTTGGAGGAAAGGCAATGTTACATACAGTATGTACAGTATATAAAGTACTGTATATAGAAATCCAATGATATGTATCGATGTAAATGATATGTATTGCAATATAGCATTAGTTTTATCCAAGACTCAGCTTACTTTATTTATAAGGTAGGCTGACGTCATCATCTGATACTGCTCCATTGGGCTGTGATTAAGGGGGTGTTTCAACCGAACCAGGAAAGAAAATGCCTCTGCACTCAATTGGATAGACCTCCAACCAATCAGAGCAACGGAGTAAGTGACGTATGTTCTTTATTTATCTTTCCGATCAAAAATGGTTCTCTGTTTCTCTTTTAAAATTAATGCGCTATTGATATCTTCTAACAGACACAATGGCGAAATCTACAGTACACACCCCAATTCTCAAAAATAAATAAATAAATAAATTTAAAAAATTAAAATCATATACTATACCACTGTTCAGGATTAGAATTTGACCTTGCAAATGCTAAATTTGTTCCCCAACCAATGTGTATTTAGGATGCTGCATGGCCCATATTCAGTTCAGAGGCGACAGGTAAAAGTACAGCAAAAAGATGGTAAATACTACAGCTTCCTAGGGAGCTATTCTAAACTTAGACAGACACACACACACACACTCAACTGTTTCTCCAGAAGCTGACAATGGGCTCATGAGGCCTGGCACTATAAATTCTGTCAAAGCCAGAGAAATGCGTGTATAAGTTTGGAGGAGGGAAGTCTTGTTCTGTAAACTCAAAACTCCCAAGTGTGGCAGTAGAATGAGAAAGCGAGTGTGTTTCAAAACTCTACAAGATTCAGCTCAGATCCAGCAGGGGTGTCCAGGTTCATAAACGCACACGCGTACACACACACACACATATAGACTCGACTAGCATCAACACTCATGCTGCTTGGCAGGGAGGTGTGTCCTGGAGGGTGTGTGGGTGGGAGCACATCTGTGACTGGCAGTTGATGGACAGCTGTGGTGTGTGTGCATGTCAGTGGTGTGGATTGATGGTACATCGATGCCAGGACGCAGACTGCGAGAAAGGAATTAGCACGAAAGGAGACGGGATCCCGTTGTCACCCTCTCGTCAAACACATGCTGGGCGGTGCTGCTAACTCAGAGAGAGAGAGAGAGAGAGAAGGAAGGATGTTTTGTGTTTAGGATGTTTTTGGTCAAATCAGACTAACCATTTTCTTACCACCAGTTTCATATTACAAATTTGGAATACAATTTTTTCTTCATTTTCCAGTTTCGTTTGGGAAAAAAAAAAAACACTTGTTGAGGCTGAAAAGGCATAATCAATTTGTGAGTTAACTGACAACCATTGTACAAGTATCTGCACAGTTTTCATTTAATTAGCAATTTGTCACCTTTTTCCCTAATAATAATACTAAAAATAAAAAAATCTAATTGCTGCTATTCGTTCCATGACTCTTGGCTACACTGTAATCCACATACTTCTGCGTACTAAAACAATGTCCTTCTTCTAGGAAAATATTCTAGTAAGAACGCAAGGGGGTGCTAGGGAGTCCGTGGAAATGTTGAGTGACCCAAAAAATGTAAAAGACATTTATGCATTTTAACATGTAGTTTATATGATATAATTATTATAAAGTGTTTGTGTATATGAGACAGAGTGGAAGAAAGTGAATGACAGTATGTTCTGATTATGTCATGTTTTCAGACCTAAACACTAAACACTTAGGGGTGTGGTTTTATGTTGAATTTTAAGTGAAAAGAAAAGACAATGCATTTTTACAGTGTCCTTTTTCTTGGAGTTAAGAGAGATTTGACACAGATATGTGGTTTGCTGTCAGAAAAGATTTTTTTTTTACAAATAACATTCCATGAATACTACTTAACTACATCTTTTTTATACAAAGAAATAGGTTTCTTTCTTTCGCAGAAAGTTTTTGTCTTGCAATTCTTCATCTGTATTTTTGTCTTAATTTCCAGGAAAATATCTCAACATTCTTAAAAGAATATATATTTACTTAGTATAGATAATATATATTTACTTAATAAGATTGTATTGTACAATGCTTGTAAAATTGTATTAAAATGCTTGTATAAGCATATAAGCATTTTTATAAGCATAAATGCAGTTTTTGAGTAAAAAAGTGAAATATTATTACTATTATAATTCAATGTTTTCTATTTTGTGTTCAATTCTATTTTTGTTACTTTCTATTTTAATATAATAAAAATGTTGTTAACAAAACCATTTTCAGCTTTTCACAAATAAGTAATTTATGCTCATCAAGGCTGCATTTATTTAATAAAAAAAATAATCTAATTCAGTTTATCTTAAACTGTAATGTAATTGATTTGCTGCTTAAAAAATATTTCTTATCAAACAGTTGTGCTGCTTAGTGTTTTCGTAGAAATCGTGATACATTTTGTTCAGGATTCTTTGATAAATAAAAAGTTCTAGAGCAGTATTTATTTTAAATTGAAATGTTGTGTAACTTGGATTAAAAAAAAAATCTTGCTTTTGAACGTTTGAACAGTAGTGCATTTTTGACCAGATTAATTTGCCTTTATGGATTGTTTATTCATTACAGATCAAAAGCTCAAAGGGCAGAATGCAGGTTTCTCAGCAGTGCAGTGATGACACTGGTGTTATAGTTCTGTGTAAACGTGAGGGCTGTGGAGGTATTTACAGAGAAGGTGAGCCTGCTGTTATCTGTCAACAGCATATTGGACAGATGTGTGTGTGTCCATGTGTGTGTGTGTCAAAGTGAGCAAACCACCTGTCTTCGTAACGAGGCCTGCGTTGCAGCTGAGAGAAGTCCTCCTCCGCTCTCATGCAAATTAGTTAGTTTGCTTGTGTGTTATGATATTTAAAAAGGTCAAAGCCTTGGATGACATTCATTCTCCCTCTGCATGTGGCCCTATCCCTTCACATCAGCCCTCCTCCTGCTTTTTTTTTCTTCAATTGTGTCTTTCTGTCCAGCACTTTTTTTTAGATTCCATCAATACTTCCTAAAAGTTTGAAGAAACACGTTCACTCTCAAAATACAACACATAGGGGAGTTTTCTTCGAAAAAAAAAATGAAATATTCGAAATATGAGATCAAATAGTATGTGAACAGGGGCGGAGCTACATGGTGGCCAGGGGGGGCCACGGCCACCATTGGTCAAGGCTCGGCCCCCCTGCCGGGCCGGCCCCCCTCCCAACCTCACGGGAAAATAAATTTAATAATTAAAAAAAATTAAAAAAAAAACTCCAGTAACGGTCTAAAAAGGAAGCTGAAATGTATGCATTTTTTAATGAAGTCATTGATTTGTCACTTGTTGGGTCTCGCCCCCATCAACAGTGCGAGACATAACGTGCCTGCATTCTGACAGCGCTTGGGCTGTTTACACCTGGCCACTTCATGCGTTTTCTCAGATCGGATAGCTATCTGATTTATCAAAATGATTCCATTTACACCTGGTCACATAAATGTGTTTTTGCAAAATGGATATAAATCCGATCTTCAATTCCCGAAGTGCATGCACGTCACCGAAAGCAACAGATATGAGTTGGATTTTATTGATCATCGGCTAATTTCAAAATCAGCAAAGACGGTCATAAGAGAGAGCGGCAACAGAACTGGTAAGATCATTTCGTTTCTTTACTTTTTAATCTTGTTAATCGTCTGCGACTTACTTTCACTTTGATTTGCGATAGATTGCGGCGCGTTGGCTTGCGTTCAGCCGCTCATCTGATGATGATGATGCGCGTCGCAGTAGCGTCGTCATATCTGACTAAAATAGCATGACATGTAGCCTGTAACACACTCTCACGCGTTTCTTTTTTTTTTTTTTTTAGCATTTTTGGGAGTATTAACATTTACATATGTAGTTTCAGGAACAAGATGCATTTACACATGTCCAGTTTCGTCTGGAATGCGGCCCAGACCACCTTCTGAAGTGGTTTGAGTGATAGGATTCAAATCCGTCTCGAATGCGTTTCGGGGGGCATTTACACCAGGTCTTTTCACGATCGGATAGCTATCCGATCACAGAAAACGCATGAAGTGGCCAGGTGTAAACGGCCCCTAAAATGAAGCATAGGGTTCTTTAATCAACTCCGAAGGACATTTTATGCTAAAAAAGGTTCAAAACTGACAAGAAAGAACCCTTTGGCTCAAAGGTTTTTTAAAGGCTATTATTCATTCATATATTACATTATTCTGCAACATTTGTAGTTGTTATTAAATTATTGTTTATTAAACTGTTGTAGTAACTTAATATCACATTTTAATCATGCAGATTTTTAGAGGATAAAAAGTGAAATGGCACTCTTCGTCTGATATTGATTAATTACATTTTTTAACCACCATATATTGAATTTTGTGATCATTCACATGCATTGCATTTTAAGGGTTCCAAATACGTAACGCTTTAGAACCTTTTAAGGTTCTATATTGAACCTTTTCTTCTAAGAGTGTAATTGTTACAGCAGAAACAAAGCGAACAGAACATTTCAGGGTAACACTTTAGAATACGGTTCCTTAATGAATAACACAAGAACCAATGAGTAACACAATATTAACAATCTAGTAACTATTATTAACTAACAAGAAACTCTGATTAACAAACTAGTAAGTAATAGTGCACAGATGAAAGTGTTACTACTTCTGCGGGAATTACTAATTATTTGGATCCGTATTATAAAGTGAAGATCATTGGAACTAACTAATGACTCAAGTGTTACTACATGATCTAGTTATGATTTGTGCAACCGTTGTAACTTGTTGTATTATCACAAATAAATTGGATGTTGCACTTAAAATGCAATGGTTTACTTAAATAAATTATCGCCCAATATGACAATTCATATTGTGTCTTTCTGTTATTTGCTCTAAAAACATCCCTGTCTCATGTTAAGGTCCCTAACCCCTCACATAATGATGACACATTGCACTCGCACATTTATCAATTAGACATTATTAGTGTCATAAGGGAGTTCAATCCATTGTTTATGGCCTGACGAGCCGCGTGTGAGTTTTAGTAATAGTAGTTTTTGACAATCAAGTGCCTCCCCAAATAAAAGACTGGCACAAGCTGGCCCCCCCAGAAATAATGTCCTGGCTACGCCCCTGTATGTGAATCACAAATTTTTCGTAGGTGACACTGTCTAAGAATGACATCAGCAGATAAAGTTCCCTTGGGCTCATTCCTGTACCTCATTTACAGTTCTCCTTGACCGCAGGATTGTGTGTTTGGTGCAGTACTAAACTGGAGGCAAATAATAACTCTCCACTAACTTTCTCCTTCTCACCTTCAGTTTCATCCATCCTCCCTCTGATTATTTCTTCCCTTAACACTCCAGTTTATCCTCAGATGGGAGTCCTCCACTCAGCAACAATGATTCCCTAATTGGTGTTAAAGTCCCCTATAACTACTTTTTGCATAATAGAATGCATAATTATGCCTGTGCACTTCCTCTGAGGGCTAATCCTCTGAGCAGAGCTCGCCACCTCTCCTTGTTAGTGCCATCATTATTGCTGGCTCTCTTTAAAATGCTGCTACATTTGCTCATTGACTAATCCTTGTCACTACGTTGTAAAACAAACAATTTGTAAGGTGATGAAAGCTGATGTTTAAATATTCATCAGTTTATTACATTTTGTCAAGTGAGGATATGCCATATTAAAATGTTTGGGTGTCGGGAGCTATCAATGAACAATATTCGTACAAACTGTTCTATCTAAGTTCATATAAATTACTATATAGCCTATACTTGTGAATATAACATTTCAAGTTGTATAATTTAACATTATGGGGTGCAAAGTCTTAGGCACATTAGTTTTTTATCCCTGTAGTGTGTCAGTAGGATAATATCAGTTTATATTTCCAAACATTCCTTTTTCTATTAATTGTAATTATCCAGCGAGATTTTGTTTGCATAAGGAGTCTGACGACAGCCGGTGCTCCACGCAGAGATCTGATCTCACTATCATCAAGTTCTTCAGTGATTACATGAAGAAACTGAAACAGACTAAATCCAGACTATGGACAGTAGTGTTGTCAAAAAACTCGGTACTTCGGTACCAAGTCGGTACTAAAAAAAAAAAAATTTTACGGTACCAGCTTTTCTAGGTACCGAGTACCAGGTTAATCCAGTTCTGTTCTAGACGCGATGTCTGAAACATGCACAGTTGCGTCCTCTTTATAACGCTGATATGGCTCTCTCTCTCTCTGAATCCACTTGTTGAAACGAAAGGAGGAAAGAGCCACATATGGAAATATTTTGGATTAGGCTAATGTCACGTTGCCATAAGAGGCCGATTACATGCAAATTCGCAATTTCAAATATAGGCGATTCAAGCGCGCTCATAATAAAAACTCGTTGGCGTTGCATAGCAACGACAGACGCCGCGTGAGAGCAAGCGCTTTGGAAAGAATAAGCACGCGCAAAAATATAATTAAAAAACACGCGCGACATGTGAACGGCTTCTAAAGTGCTTTCGGGGTAGTTTTACGAGTACATGAGCACAGTAGTATCTACCCGACACCAGAGTACTATGGTATTAGTATTGTCATTTAATGTCAGTGCCAGCTAGGTGTATTCTTGCCTTTATAACTCAGCAGGTTTAAAAAGCCTTTTTAAAATTAAATATGAATGCAGTTTTAGATTAATAAAAGGACAGTCAAGTCAAATAAAACATGTTTTATGGTAATGCTACAAAGATACCATTCATAAACATTACTTAGTTATCAACACATTGAGTGAACAATATATTTTTACAACATTAATTAATGTTTGAAAATGTTATTTATTACAAACACCTGATTGTTCATCTTTGTTCACTTAATTCATTGTGCATTAAATAAATAATGGATTAAAACTTTACAAACAACTTTAAAAATGTGTTAGTGTATACTATTGTTTATTTTAGGTCATTTTATCTAATCTTTTTCTAAAGTGTTTATAATACAAATGTACAGTTTCCATACTTGTAACCGTGATAAACACTTAAATATATGTAAATTTAAACTAAGCTTTGGTACCGAAATTGGTACCGAGAACCATGAATTTTAACTGGTATCGGTACCGAATACTGAAATTTTGGTACCGTGACAACACTAATGGACAGTATATTTTGATTTCCTAGGTAATGAAAGCATATATCTTGAAATCCCTCTGAGATTTTTTTTTTTATCTTGTGTGTAAACAAAATGACAAGAATTTTGCACCTGGCTTTATCATATTTTCAGACCTATCTCCTGATTGCACATATTTAATGAGTTAATTCACAATTTGCTTAATTAAACATACAAATTTCAAAAACTTATAATACGTTTTTATATACTTGTGTAAGTAATCAACTGAGGAAGTTTCTGGGTGATTTCCATTATTTAAAAATTTTGCTCTATTCACCTGTAGTGTCTTGCCTAAAAGGAACATAAACTGATATTTCCAACTGACACACTACAGGAAAATATATAAATAACTGGCTTAAAATAATTTTTGTATGTTTGAAAACTGACATGCCTAAGACTTTTGTACGGTACTGTATATCATAATTTATTTAGATTTAATAAAAAAAAACTATGATATATGACATTTTATGTAAATAAAATATTTAATATTACTAAAATAAAATATATGACATAATTTTTTACTTTATTTTTTTTTAGTTATTCACAGCCTCATAAGCATGGGGGGGGGGGTGCAATAGTCTTTTAATCTCTATTGTGACGAATAGCTGACTGAAATGGTTTCTCAAACAAGAAAAAATGTAGGACGGGACTTTGTCAGGAATTGATTGAATCATTGTATAGTTGTTGTTTGCTATTGATGTTATACTGTGTTAGTGACAGGTTGTCCCTAAATCATTAATACATACTGCAATATTCCCAATTTAACAAGAGTTGTCAATTATGATTTCATGGTGACTTTAAAATAAGTAATAATTGATGCGCCTTTCTGTGAACAGAAAAGAAGGGCTGAGTTTTTGGCCCTCCTCAGTGAGCAGCCATTAGTTAAACACAGAGAGTGTTTAAAATCATCCACAGCATGGAGTCTGTACCATGCTTGAAATTAAAGATTTATATATACACAACTAAGATGGCATACTGTTATATTGTTGCTAATGGGAGTTCCCTACAGAGATCTTTGATTGGGACACACACACACTTGCATCCATACACACAATTAAAAAGTAAAGAATCACACGCACAGGCAAACACACAGTTAAAGGGCCTTTGGGTCTATCTGAATAGGGATCACCTGGTGGTTTGGAGATGAGAAATGGGAGTGTGGGTGTGAAGTTAATTTGATGGAAATTTATTTTCATTTACAGAAGGAAATGTGTTTCATACTTTTCCTATTTCATGCTCACAGCATTTTATACTTAGTTTTTTTTTCTTCACATGACTGGTAAAAAGGTTAATATGGTTCATTTTCCTTTTTCGGCAAACATTAATTTAGCATTGCGGTAGTTCAAAAATGAAACAGACATACAAGAAAAATGCTCTGTTCAAGGGAAATATTACTAGCCTGGTAATACCAGACTCTGCTACTTCACTTTGCTTCGTAGACAGAGTCTGGAATGGCATAATAGAGAAGTGTTTTCTCTCTCACTTGGGGGCGCTTCTCTGAAGTTTAAAATGGTTTCCCGTTAGCCAATCAGATAAGTTTATTTATGACGTATGTTATGCGCCGACACAGCCATATTGAACCACAGACATCATGCATCGAACTCAAATCTACGATCGAACTTCCACTGTAAAGCTTCAGGCGTTTCCCGCTGGCTCTGATGTCTAGTGGTTAAACATGATATATAATTCGTCTTGTGTATATCTAACGGGCAATCTTTGGTCTCATTAATCTGTAATTTGGTCCTTGGCAAATCGTTTTGGCTGAAGGCAAAGTAAAGTTTCATAACTTTATAATTTAGGCTATTTTAACGTTGTATCCTACTGTAGCTGTCTATGGTTTTTATGATGTTGATGTGTGTCCAAGCAATACCATGGATCAAATGTGTAAAATCAGAATGGTAGCTTATATTTATTAAAGATTACAATGAAATGACAGGACATTGTATGACAAAAGATGGTTACATAAAATAAAAACAGTATAACGTTACCTCTACATTCACATTTTGTGCCAAACTAAATGTGTAGCATAAGTGGGCAAAATGAGTTAACAAGTTCAATCTTTCCTGGGCTAAAATCACTTCTCGAAAAGATGTGCACAGACAGCAACTTCATATCAGCGCGCCAGTGTGTTGACAAACCCGTCACCAACGCCAACAATTTCCCACGCACGTACATCATGGATGTTGGACCCCACACGTAGCCGCCTGCTCTATTCGCCGGGTAAAATAACCTGGAGAAAGTTACAGATATTATATAGTAATGTGCAAAGTATGTGTGTGGCAACAATTTTTATTTGCTTTGCTGAAAAGTGTAATGGTTATATATAAAAAAGATCACTTCTGGCGCTTTCCGGCGCATGCGCAGACCGAAAGCGTCCGTGCTCTCAGATCACTTGGACGTGGCTGTGGTTACAAGACGTAAAACGATATAAATACTGTTCGTTTTCTCTCACAAACCGCTCGTTTCGTGTCTTAGGCCATCAATGTGTACTTACATTTACGAGTTATTAAATCATGTTTAATTTGGACTTCTCTGTGCATGCTCTTTGAGGTGGACCCCATATACCTCCATTATATGACTGACAGACAAGAACGGTTTGACCTAAAAATATCAAAATTGAAAATACTGTGGAAAAAAAGACGCCTACATCTTGGATGCCCTTGAGGTAAGCTAAAACATATCAAAAATTAATTTCAAAGTGAACTATCTCTTTAAAATTAACAAATGGCTTCTGTCTTCAAAG
This sequence comes from Pimephales promelas, assembly GCF_988280905.1. NCBI lineage: Eukaryota > Metazoa > Chordata > Actinopteri > Cypriniformes > Leuciscidae > Pimephales > Pimephales promelas. The sequence goes on from NC_142772.1 coordinate 40,437,221, forward strand.
TGTCTGGCTTACATATGTGGGTTGATCAGTGTTAAAAGTAAAAAAATCTAAATGAGATAGTTTGAATGATCCACTCATCTGTTGACGTCTTGACTCCTTGTAAAAGTCAGGATGGGCAAGTGACAGATGCTTGGCAAGGTTTGTTTCATAGCAACGTTTGCAGACCTCCTCCTAGTGTGGTAAGGTCTCTTGGTTCACCTTTTCCCATTTCCCTCACAGTTTATTAAGCAAAGTTATTCCAAATATCACTTCTAACGCTCTCTTAATTAATTAGATTGATCATGTTGAGTGAGATTCACTGGCTTTGTCCATTTTGTTCCTCTATGTTGTCACATTTGCCAGTTTTGCATAAGTTTGGGTAATGCAGATTGGCTCTGATTGGTTGGATTATCCTTTTATTCAGGAGAGAGTTGTAAATGAACATGACACTGTGGGTTTGTCAGAGCATACATTAGAAGACAGCCATGCATAATTTAGTGGTGTAATGAATTAAGGATGTCTGTGTGTGCTTGTCAAAACAATCGTGCTCTTAAGACGTTGCGGACAGAGATCTCAAAATACACCCCATTGAGAGGGACAGAGATGGGCTAGCAACGACAGCCTCTGTGAGTGTAAAGAGAGAGAAAGAAAGATTGTGTAAGCAGAAGTTTATAAAAACATGAAAGGAGAATATATATGTAGAAGCTCCCATAAATCTTCTTTTTTGTTTGTTTGTTAGTTTTGTTTTGTTGTTTATTCATGTAAGTGGAGTGGAGCTCTGTATAAACCCAAGTGGGTTTCGTTCCCCTCCTTGTACTGTATCCTTGTGATTTCCGTTCAGAAAAACAAAAACAAAAACCTAGCATGCATTTTATTAGTCGCAGTTTTTGCTATCTGATAATTAGACTAACCCACATCATCATACTGATGTTATTTCAATATATCGTGCAGCTCCATTCCGCTCAGCACACAAATAACACTCTCAATTGATTTCAATAGTTTGATGTTATCATTTTGTGCTCTAATAAGCATCAAAATGCATAGCAAACAAATACTTGGAAAAATAATACATTTTATATACAATACATATATCTTTCACATCATCTTTGTCTCTCTCCCTGAAGGACGAGAGATAAAGACCTGGCATCTCAGGCTGGCCCCTGTGGCATTTGAAACTATCACAGCCAGCCAATAAGAATAGGAGGTTGCCACAGGGACCATGAGGGTTGCCAAGGCACATCTCAGCATGCCTGTCCTGCTCCTGTCACTCAAACACTGGTCCAGACAGGGGCTTGAGTCTCTGGGACACTTTTACGCTGGGCTGCTCCTGTCATGCTCTCACAGAGCCCGCCGCCATGTTGGCACTGGGCGGCAGACGGCCCCTGAAATGTAGCTTGGCGCTTTAAAACCATATGTATCAGAGTGAGAGTGCCAATCTCAGATCAACACAATCTGTGCCAAAACCAAATGACCAACCTGCTGCTTACTGCCTACACATCCTAACCATCAAGTGACTGATTTGGAGTGCTCTGTAGTCTGTAATAGGCTCTATGCACGAACCCTGCTGACGTGTGTCCGAAAGAATCTCAGTCAGCTTCTTTACTTCCGGAACCGCGTTCTGCAGGCCAAGTGTATAGCGGCAAAACTTTAATAAAATCCGTTTTCTCAGAAACGGAGACAACGATTTTAGAAACGATTTTTCGTATGATATGAGAGAATACTAACCCTCAAAGTTATTGATCTAGCTTGAAATATAGAATTTAAATAACTTCTCTTTTTTTACTCTTGTGTGACAACTAACTGCCTTACAGTGTTGTTAACATCATTCACGTTAACCGCAGGACGTTTTTATAAACAGCAAGTGTAATTTGATACTATCTCCACCTAACGCAAAACCGGCTTCTGATGCAGCACCGGATGTAACTGGGCGTGCTGAGACAAACCCGGAAGCGATCGTGCATAGAGGCTATAAGGTTGGGTATCATTAAAGATTCACATTCCAATTCAAAAGCTTTCGATTTGATTCGGAATAATCTGGCTTTATTGCCCATTTTGATTAAATATAAAAGAAATTTTCTCTCTGGCAATATTATACATTTTACATTAACAGTTAACTCATCATTAAATGAACTAGCTCATACGAGTAATTTGTTTAAGGAATGTGGCTACAGTGATCTTTCTGTCTTTTGTTAAATTACTAAAAAGAACCAACTCATAAGAGTCAATTTTTTGTCAACTAAGCTGGCCACGGACTAAGCTGGCCTCACTCATATTGGAAAAAAACTGACATTTCAATACTTGTTGCGATAGGACAAAAATACAATTCTTTTATTATTATTATTTTTTTTTTTTAAACCAGAGGACTGGAATAGCTCTATTTGGAAAGAATGAATCATTCTAGAAAGATTGGGGTTATTTTGTAGTGCATCTGCAAAAAAAACAAAAAAACAACAACAACAAAAAAAACAATTTAAAATATTTTAAAATGACATTTTTTCTCTGAAGACTTTTTTTGAGTGCCAACATTTTAGGGCTGAACAATTTAGGAGAAAGTTTTACTCTTGGATATTCTCTTTATAAGAACCAACTTAAATCTTTTTCACCATAAAGTGATTATTTTTTCTATTAAATGTTCATGTTGTAATTTTTTATTATAAATCTCTCTACAGGCCACATTCACAGCCTATTGTTTTTGACCCATTCAGTAGGACTAAAAAATTATAATCATGATTTTATATAAAATATTATTATAAAATAAAAAGAAATATTTAATATAGTATTTCTTTTTTTTGCAGTAATATTACTTAATAATACTTAATACTTAATGTCTTAATTTCTTCATTTTAAAATTTTAAGGGGTGTAGATTTACTAAACATGGCAAATTAGCGCAATTCCAAAACATCACAGACAGGAGTGGAAAGTTCTGATCTACTAATGACGCAAAAATTAAAGAACACAAACACAGTCAGATCATTTCCATAATGACCAACGCAATCTACCAGTTAGTGTCTGGTTTAAGACGTGCTTGTTTTGGGCTGGTAAATAATGGCACAAACACCAGTACATTGATGAACGCAAACCTTGGTAAATCAATGTGCTGCTGGTTTCAGAGTGGCACTGAGTTTATTTAAAACTGCACGATGTGCTCCACTTTTGTAACTGGACACAGTGCCAAACTCACGCACATAAAATGTAATTATTCACAGTTTTTGCTATGCCAAATCGTCATACTTATTTTATTTCAATATATATCAAGCAGCTCTACTCAGGACAAGACACAAATAACATTCCACATTTTTGCTCCTAATTGATTTCAATTGTTTGATGTTAGCATTTTGCTAAGCTAATGGTCCTCTAATAAGCATCAAAATGCATACCAAATGACACATTTATATTGAATGAAATGAAAGCCCGATTTATTTACCTTTGTAGTAGATGTTTTACCAAGCTTATTGTAATTGTGGAATTGGCTTTTCTGTGAAGGATACAATGCTCCCTTAGACTTTGTCCTTCGTAGGCATCATAATAAGAAGGTTGCCTTTTTTGGAAAAGTCTGGCGAGCACTTATGATCCCCAAAATGGCCACCCTATCTAAGCAGCTGACTAGGGTCTGGAGCAGAGCAACGGAAAGTGCAAATGTAGCCACGTCAACTGCTAAATGCCAAACTTATCAACGCCAACAGATATTATGCAGCCACCAGTTCATGGAAGCAAACTCAGATGCTCAGTATTTGTGATTTTCATTTCTGTGTTTGTGTTACATTCGCTGTCTAAATGCAGAATTATGCCAAGCTGATACACACTATTCTCTATCTCACGCACACATACAATAACACGGCCGTTTGTTTTGGTGCAAAGGTTGTGTCATCCTTTACGCCACAAACTGCAAACTCATCTCCGACTGACACGTTGCCAGACAAACCCTGCTAATCCACCTGTGTAATCCACCATGTGTGTTTGTACGTGTGCGAGCGTTTAGTCTCGGGATAGGGGATTGATTTAGAAGGGTAAACTCCTTGATCTGAGTCCCCAGTTAATTAAATGCCAATTGGATTGGCCTGCAGACCCGAATGCTTCCTGTGCGGTGTCCACTCTTACACACAGACATACACACACGCAAATACATGACCTTTCCCGTTGTTATGCTCACTACCAGAGTGCTTTTCCATTGTAGTCTTCAGAACTGAAATATCAGTTGGCAGCATCACCATATTTATGCGCATGTGTGTTTTCTGGTAAATGATTGTCGATATCTGTTCTTTAATAACGCAGCTTTATTACACCCGTGATTATAATGATAATAGGACTCTGGCTGAACATTCCATGTGACTTTTATATTACAGACCATGTGATCACTGGACTGGGATATACAGTATTACATTAACATTCATTCATTTGGAAGACACCCCCCGGAGCATCCTGATGGCCTGTTCAAGGACACAATGGTGGATGATTCACCCATTTTTAGAGTTTGAACTTTGATTTCCCTTATCACAATGATTTAAACATTTAGAAATTTTTTTTTTTTCATTACATAAATATATATCCTAATGCATGTTCATATATGCTGGAAAAAAATAATAATTAGTTGTTACACAATAGCTAAGAAGTTACATAAGAGATGTGTAGCAGCTGTGTTGTGACTATGAAAGCAGGCTATTTTATCCATATGTTACTATGTTACTCTTCTCAAAAGTTCCTGCAAAACTGGAGGTTTAAAAACAGAAAAATTATACTTCTTTTGAGTAGTTGTTTGTTTATGGAATGTTTGTAATTGACTCAGAATTCAGGTTTTCAGAATTTGTAAAGTTGGTTCCTTAAGACATTTTGGCTATTTTGGAGAGGCTAGCAATAGCAATAGTTCCACCCTTCCTTCAGAGTGTCTCCAAAGCCACACCTCCAAAAAATATGACATGCACAGCAAAGTCTGCTGAGCACCATGAGAGATGTTGTTAAATTTCCTCATGTCACAAAGCTCATAATGTTTTAATTATAATGAACATAAACATCTTACAGAGCTCTTACTTGTACCACCTGACTGCTGCAGATTTATCTTGGCATTGATAGTGTTGCCATTGAAATGTATAAATCCGAGTCAGTAAATCCGAGGGGATGTGAACAGCTCTGAGTAGACCATCATAGGTTGTCATCTATGCTATGTAGTTATGGTTATGCTATGCTGTGAATGCAGCAGAAGCTCGCTGTTTTGGTTCAGGAGGAACTGTAAGGCGGCTGCTCAACACAGAAATATTTTCTGTGTTGAGACAAATCTCGTGCGATGTCCTAACAACCTGGATAATCACACAACCTGTGCCATGGTCCGTAATGACACGTCTTATCCAGCCCGATCTCATGAAAGTTCGTGTCTATGGCACGAATGTCATTTCTCGTGGCATTTATACGCCAAAAACAGTTTTTGCGTGTATTTGGCACGCGATTTTCGCGTACATATGATACGCACTTTTTTGCGTATAATACGCACGAACTCCCCACCCCCCTCCCCCCTAAACCTAACCCAGGGTTTTTTAGTGCGTACCATATACACGAAAAAAACACTTTTGGCGTATAAATGCCACGAGAAATGACACTCGTGGTATAGATACGCATCTTCATGAGACTGTGTTGTCTTATCTGTGAACTAATGACTCCTTTGAACTGATTCACTTTAATGAATGGTTAAAACAACTGATCTGTCCAACATGAACTCAAGAGACATTAATCGGAAACACTATAAGGTTCTATTTATTAAAGTCTAGTTAACTACATACAGTAGCTAACATTCCATTAATATTAGTTTCTGTGTGGATTTACTCCATGACAAAACCACCCCAGTCATTCTAGAATGATTCATTCTTTTCAAATAGAGCTATTCAAGTCATCTGGTGAAATTGTTTTTATATCGCAATGTCATTTTTTACCAATATCGTGCAGCCCCAATCCTCGCTATGTGTTTTCTATACAGAGGTATCGACATCGGTAAATATCTATTTCGGCCATATTAATATCGGTTATCGGTATCAGCCAAAATTTTCACATCGGTGCATCACTAGTCTGTGAGACCAAACTCAAGAAAACTGATCTTTTTAGCAGTCGTTATGAATTAGTTTGAAAAGAGTTTTTTTCTCTCTGTGGTTTGCATTTTGATTTGAATATACATACAGTCCAAAGACTTGCTGCGTTTACATGGACCCAATCTGACTTCTAGCACATTCGTAATAAAAAAAGTCACATAACCTTGTCAATCAGAATAAATTGGCCAAATCCGAGATTTTTAAGATTTCTTTTGGATTGTAAGGGGTGGGTTAACCCTTTTCTTATCTGATGAAGAGGACATGTAAACATTTGATCGGATTATAAACCAAAACTGGAAAGGACTGCGCATGTGCAATGACGTAGAAATGGCGTAATGAAGGGAATGAATGAAGTGTCATAAATAACTGTCGCATCATTCTAAAAATGTCCTTCCACTCATCGTCTGTGAATTGGAACAGGACAACGTCCCACCAGTCCTTGTTTCAGACACTCATCCACAGACGGTGCGGGAATGGGTGTTTTTCCTGTTTGCGTCACTATGGTTCATGTGCTTGTTGTCTCCAATTTAAGAAAAGCAGTAATTTAGTAGAATAGTGTGTGCAAACCAAGGGAAACTCAGTGCGTGCATGTAAAAAAAAAAAGTCAAATTTGAAGCGTGTGACATAAAAATGCGCGCATCAAGCCGATCACTATATTTAGTGTTCATGTATACACTGTGTTCTGAGTAATAAATCATAAAAAAATTGATTGAAACAAACGGTGTCCATGTAAACGTAACTACTGATAACAGACTCTGAAAAAATAGTAATGCCAAACCCAAAGAATAAAGTGTTCCAAGGCCATTGAAAGGCAGATGCAGTGTGTGTGTGTGTGTGTGTGTTAATAAAGTCTGCAGAATCTTGCTAAGGTGAGGAATAGATGAGTCAGCAGACAGGTACAGAGGACAGAGGTTTATCAATAAAAAATGCACACATACTCGTACACTTATTATTAAATGCTTTACTGTATACTTTCCAAAGTACATAAGTGCACACCTAAACAGAGTAGGGATGTGCATCTCCTTACAGTAGATGAGACCGATACGATACAGATCTCGATGCATAGCCAACAATACGATAAATTAAAGATACATAGCAGCTACCGATGTGATGCCATACGATTCACTAATATTACGATGCGGTGCGATCCGATTTCGATTCGATTCAACGCGATGCGATTCAATATAATATGATTCAATGGAGAAAAAAATATGATGCTATGCAATTCAATGTTATATAAATAGTTAACATTTATTTCTTTTGTCCAGACACACAACAAATCATAAAGTAGCTTAAGTGCCATCTGACTTTTAATGCTTGGCTCTTTCACATAACATTTGGTTTTCATAAAACAAAAAGATTAGGCTAAATAAAAACAGACATTCTTTTCCTGTCCTGTCTCCAGTTACACATTTATCAGTGAAACAATTTAAGGATGCTCAGGGATAAACAATAAAGAAATGTTCTGTAACTTGCCAACAGGCGTATTTGAATCATATATTATACTGTGTTCAGAAAGCAGGAGCTGTTTTAACATAAACAATAATACAAATGAAGAAAAAAAAAACCTTTCACAAACAGGTCTTTCATAACTATTCAAATGTAAATAATGTAAATCAACTGAAAAACTATTGTTTGTAGTCACAGGCTTCTGTAAATGCGTCTTTACATTGACTTAACAAGGAAATCACAATGCAGCAGTTACTTAATAAAATATTGGTCTCAAATGATTGGTCACTTTCTAAATAGTAAAAGTATAAAACATCTACAAATAGTTATACATGAATAAATCTAATAAATCAAATTTTTTACCGATGCAGATATGTTAGAAACGATGCATTGCGATACAAATGCCAACTTGTATCGATGCACACTTATTTAAATCGATGCATCGTTAGCTTTTATGCCAATGCACCGATGCGAATCCCTAAAACAGAGGTGTTTAATATGTGTTAGCTTACTAATGTGTTGTTGAGAGAACGCTAATAAAAAAGTATGATCTACTTTTCAAGGGGTTGCTTTTCTAAATTTGGATGTAGAATTATCACTAAATATTAATGTAACCTCATCTGGTAGGGATTTTTTATACCTGGTGGCAGTTGATTATTTATTAAACGGGTAATAAAAAAGCAATATGTTATCATTAAGGGGCTACATTTTCTAAATTAAAAACAGAAATGTGTGTTTGAGCTTAATTTGTATAAAGTTATGTCAAGAGAATAAGTTTATAGGTGTGTTGTTTAGGCTCAAATCCTGTGTTCTTGATTTCCTTAGAGTCCAGTATGGGGAAGGCATTAATTTCATGGTGGTGAAGCCCAGTAATCTGGCAGCGTGGGAAATCAAGCAAGAAGTAGTGCCTGGGTCCTCCTCCCTGTCCATGTTCTGCCAGCGGAAGGCCAGCTCATCCAATGAGAAGTAAGTACTGTTATGATGTCATTCTCTGCTTTCAAATCAAGTTCATGAATAAATAGCTAATCATTTTATTACTATATGATTTTATGTTTACTATTTATTTCAGGCATTTTGGATAAATCTCACAAAACACATGATTACATTTCACCCAAAAGTTAAAAATATAGAAACAAAAGTAAAAAAAAGTAGTCTGTTTTTAGTCTGTGGCATAATTTTTATAATTAAGCACATTTCATCTCAGTTCTCATTACCATATTGTGAGGATTTAATTCTGATTAATGTAAGGTGCAATTTTTTTTCAGTCAAACATCATTCAATTTAAAGTCATCATAGCATGCTTAAAGTAAAATTTGATAAATGGAAATAGTAATAATAATTGTATAACTATATTGAAGTACACAATACTGAAATACAGTCATGAGAATCATTGTCGTGGGAAAAAAAATGCTTAATTTTCAGGAAAACATCAATGTAAAATCAAAAATATTGTATGCTCTGTCACATAATATATGGTGCACCACTTGAAATTTCACACTAGTAGTCTCATTATTTTTTCATTCTGTTAACTGTTTTCTCCCCCGTTTGTACAATGAGGTTGTAGGGTTGGGGACTGTTGTAAAACAAATGATTAGCTCCAAGGCTTTGTAATCTGGGCTCCTAGTATTTCAGTTTCTGTCACTCACTGGCTCTTTTTCTTCCTTTGAGGAGAGAAAACTCTTCACTGTAACATATTCCACCTGAGTGCTTTTTAATCACCACACACACTCTTTGATTGATTAGGCCTCGCGAGTCCTCCTCCGTGGATTTTCTGGCGCATTCGCCGTGTCTCCAACATCTCCTCTGCTTTCTCGACCATTCAGCGATTCCTTGGCAGCGTCGTCCTCAGCCCCGCTGTCCTCCTCCAGTGCAAATTAGCTCCTCGCAGTCCCCCTCGTCTTCCCGTAGCAGTCCCCCTCATGACGGCGCCGCCGTTAGCACCGCTCTAGGTTAGCTCCCCAGGCAGCGTGAAGAGATGGGTTAGGAGAGAGGAAAGCCGGGATGGGAATTCTAATAGACGTTTCTGCGATTTATGGGAGTCCGTCCTGATATCCAAAGCATGTAGAAATCTCCCAATGGCATGCGGAGTGAGAAATTTACGACCCGAGCGCCACCCTAAAGCTGTCATCGTCGCTGGTAATTGCTCGGCTCTCGTACTCATGTGGTTTTTATACGGTGGGGAAAATTGGTTCCTGCACTTAAATGCTTCTCTGATTCAGTTGTTGCTGTGAGTCACAAGCTGACAGGAGAGATGGAAGGAGAGAAAATGAATAATAAGAGAAAAAATTGTTGGTTTTATTAGTGTATTCTGATCACACGTTCTGCCGTGGCAAAAACCACTGAGAAAAGAAGAGCAAGTTGTGTTTTTGCCATTAAATAAACAGGGATGACACACCTTCCTTTTTTAACTCACTGACATGTGGCACTTTACTTTTCCCCCCAATATGTTGTTGTTGTGAGAACTAGATAATATATGCTGTTTTCTTTTTGTTATATAAAAATGAGCTAGTTTTAAACATGGCAAATGTCTGTATCCCCTTCAAGAAGGGGCTTTGACTGTATCCTACAATTAAAATCATATGTCATAATTTTCACAAAATCTGTTAAATTGATATTTAGTTCACTGTAGTCAAATACTATTTTGCTGCTTAATATTTTAGTGGAAACCTTGATATGCTACAATTCAAAATTGAAATAAGAAAGATAAAAACAGAGTGCAAGACATTTATAATATTACAAAAGATTTCTGATTTAAATAAATGCTTTTGAAATGACTGTTCTTCAAGGAATCCTGAAAAAAGATGACAGTTTTCACAATAATATTAAACAGCAAAAACTGTTTTCTACATCAATATTAATAGGAACCATTATTAATAATTAAGCACCAATAATAATTGGTAATAATTTTGCACCAAATTAGCATATTGGAAAGATTTCTGAAGGATCACGTGACACGGAAAACTGCTGAAAATTCAGCTTTGCCATCGCAGGAATACAAAATGGTGTTTTAAAGGTGCAATGTGTAACAATTTTGAGTATCTATTATGAGAAATGCAATATGACATCCATAACTATGTGTTTAGTTGTGTATAAAGAACTTACTTAATAAACATAATGTTTTTATTACCTTTGAATGAGACATTTATATCTCCATAACCACAGGAACCCCCTTCTATGAAGGTTGACATATTGTGACGTCATGTTTCTACCGTAGGCGACAGCGAACAAACAAAGCTACTGAGCGCGGTTCGTTACTACCTTGAAAGAGAAGTTGATCACGAAAAGTTTTCAAAATCTTATGGGTTTGCTATGTGGGGAGAAATGTGCTGGTTACGTTTGTGAGAAAATCAGCTGATTGCTATTGTTATATATTAAGACCCTTGATCCTCACCTGACTATGCCTTTGTAAACTTTATCCATGATGTGGTTTATAATGGACTGTGGTACAGAAACAGTGACAATGTTACAAACTCTTGGCTTACTCTGGCTATGCATCTGCTGTCTCAGTCGACGATATGTTTGTCCCATTTTAGCCACCGTAGCTTCTTTAAAAAGGGAGGGGGGAGCAATGGGATGAGCCCTTACTGCAACTTGCAACCGAACCACTAGATGTCGCTAAAAAATACACACTGCACCTTTAAGCATCACGTCTACATAGTTAAGCTATTATATCCTCTGTGTCACCCATCACAACACACTCTCCCCAGCTTGTATTGTTGACTACGTCTCTTCAGAAGGCTGTAATACCTTTGGATGTTTGCGGCAGATGACCTTCAGGTCAGGTATTATCAGTCTAACAGTCTAACCTAGAGAGAGAGAGAGAGGGAGAGAGAGAGTTGAGGGATGACAGTCTACAGAAAGGAGAAGAGAAGACTAACGCTCACTGTATTGATTTACTGCCACACACACGCAGGCAGAATGTATTTTCCCCGGTTGCACAGCCACAACTAATGAAAATATGGGGAAATAAAATTAGAGAAGTCTATGGGTCATTGAGAGCAGAGATAGAGGGTAGAGCATAGAAGTCACACACACATGCTGGGTTTTGGCCTAAGTATGATGATTAAATGTGATAATGAAAACACAAATACTATCTCACTCACTTAAAGGAGTAGTTCATTCACGCTCATGTCATTCCAAAGTGATTTTCTGTCTTCCACTGAACGCAGCTAAAGAAGTTTAGAATCTCTGAGGCACTCTTTTCAAAGAATGTGAATGGCAGACACTATTGAGCTCCATGTACAACAACAACAACAGAAGACTCAGAAGTTCAGAAGAGTTTGAATTAGGGCTGTCAAAAGATTAAACAATATTCGATAACCTCATATTTGGTAATTGTTTGTGATTTACTGGATAAGGATTTTAAAAAACATATTTTTACTCTAAATTTCTACACCATAAAATATTTTGGAACTTATTTTGGCTAGAAATATATATATATACACACACACACACACACATTTTAACTATGGCCATGGATTTTTTATTTTATTTTAATAACTTACATTATTTTCTAGGTGTAGAAACCTAGTGCGTTTTACTGGATTTTGTTCACATAGTAGCACAATAGTAGTAGCACTTTTTCTTTCTTTCTTTCTTTCTTTCTTTCTTTCTTTCTTTCTTTCTTTCTTTCTTTCTTTCTTTCTTTCTTTCTTTCTTTCTTTCTTTCTTTCTTTCTTTCTTTCTTTTTTTCTTTCTTTCTTTCTTTCTTTCTTTCTTTCTTTCTTTCTTTCTTTCTTTCTTTCTTTCTGTCTTTCTTTCTGTCCGTCTTGCTTTCTAATGCAATTAATTGTGGTAAACTGTAGGGCAATGAGGTGGTCAGTCTAGGCTACATACTACATGACTAATGCATCATGTTTACAAAAACTCAGCGTGTTTATACGCTGAAGGCAACCATCAGATAGGGAGGGAGAGGAATGGGGTTAATAGGACACATGCAACAGTATACTGGCTACTGATTCCCTTCTTCATCTATGTTTGTGAGTGTCTTTGAGAAAGCAAGAGATAATGGGTTGTATACCAGAGTGCTCCACTGAAGCATACTGTTGTAGAAATTGGTAACCCCTCACCCCGCAAAGTTTACTGCAACATCTCAATGCACACTAACCGAATGCTTTTAGACACAAGGCTAAAGCCACTCGTGTTGCAAGAGGAAATATTTACACTCTTTTGCTTGGTTTGAATGCTTGTTGAACAACATGATGTGTGTAATCACTGTGGTTAAAAACATCTGACAAAAATTACACTTCACTGTTAAATTTTCAGTCTTGTAATAAGTATAAACAGGGCTGGGTAATTTATATTTATAAAAAATATATATAGAATCTTATGTATGTATTATACTTTTTTAATTACCTTTTAATAATATATTTTATTACCAGTTGTTGTATAACATACCCGTTGTTGAATCAGAGTTCAACATGAAAATCATTTGTTTAAATGGTATTTTCACATATTTCTAAAACATTTAAAAATGGTAAATGAAACCAATCAAGGCATACAGTGAAACATATTTTTTCTTTCTAAGCTAAGATACACTAAGCATTAAATCATTAGCATAATATCACAAATGGAAATGAGACGGTTAATTGTATCTAAAATGCTTTTGAGAGGTAAATGTGCATGTGTGTTTGTATATGTTCACAGGCTTTAGAATTGTAAAGGGGCTTAGTATCTGGAACCTCACTGTGGAAAAAAAAGTTAGTATGGAGCCCCTAAAGGGACCTTTGCAAAGAAAAAAATGAAGACTTAAGACAATAAAATAAGGATTGGTTGGTTGCGTTGTAACCAACAGTTTAATAACACGTTGGTCTTTTTTTAATCTAGAGAAGTTTAAACTTTGACATCCATGCTCTTGTTTTCCTCATTGTCATGACCGTGGCAAAAATTGTATGCAAACTGGAAATTGTAATGTGTGTGCACGAGAAACGAATGGCGTGCGCACAAGAAACGTATGGCTTGCACACACGAAACTATCATGTGCGCAGGAGAAACTATCATGTGTGCACGAGAAACTATCGCTTGCGCGGGAGAAACTATCGCGTGCCCACGAGAAACGCGATAGTCTTTATTTTTAATTTCTTTTTGCAAAGGAATTAAAGGGGCTCCTTTAGGGGCTCTGCACACTACAACTCTGTGAATCATTCTAAATCAAGGGCAAATCTGCTGTGGGTTTATAAAGTCCATTCATAGAGTTGGATACTCTGGCCATAAATTGCTATTTGAATTGCTCTTTTTACAGCTCTCCAGGGTTAAATCACCAATTGTCTTGGTAGATGTGTGTTTGTGTACACGTGTAAGAGAGATAAAACATTAGTAAAGGCCCTGGGAGATCTAACACTGACTTACAACTTAAGTCTGTGTCTGTGTGTGTGTGTGTGTGTGTGTGTACCATTTCATATTTTACTACAAATTTTGTTCCACAGAGAACAGTGCACAGTGAGGCATACAGACACAAAGAAATAATGAATAATCTCACACATTCAATCTTACACTTACAATTGTATCATTTAAAGTCACATTTAAAGCTCATTCAGACACACATACTGTATAATAGTGTGTTTATAGAATAAGAATAAGGCTGCTTCCAGGTTTTCATACTATATATTGTTTAATACAGTGTATATACTATGAAGTATGCAAAATTAGGAGTTTAGTGTGTTCCATTTTATTTGCCCATTGAACATAGTTAGTTGTTCTTTTGAACTTTCTTTTCGTGTTACGGATATGTGGTGTTGTCATAGACGCAGCGCGCATTAGGTGGTTGTTTGTATCTGTGCATTACTAGAGTGAGCTGAAATGACAAGAGTGCACATACGTTTGGAAAAAAATATAAACAACATTTATTTACACATCACAACACACAACTATTTACAACATACTTCAATGTGTGGTCACTGGCACAATGTACAATTGTGGTTTTTGCATTTAATTTTCTTTCGAAAAACATTGCAAGGATCTCCTGATATGGGAATATGGGGATATTTCTGACATGTTTTTTTTTTTTTAACACAAATTTATAGTTGTGTTTTTTCTGATAATCAAATTAAGATATAAAACCTTCATTTAATTTTTTTTAAATATGAAATTAAACTTTTTGTCAAACAACATGCTGCGCAATGAGCTTTACTGTTCAAATGAAAAATGGAAGAAATATTTAGATTATTCCTAAAAATAATAAAGTTTTGATGATAATTAATTTAACTACAGACAATGGTAGGAGAAACACCGAATCCTGAAAAAAGTATCAAGGTTTCCTATATTTGTCACAGGTTGGATCAGAGAAGACAGACGAAGAACGTAGTAAACACTGTCTTTAATGTTGATACTCAGGATACACAGGGAAAGTTGAGACAGAGTGTCGAACACGAACAATACCGGACCCTGAACTGAAGACAGGAATGAACTAAATGGGCTCTATGCACAGCAGTATTTCCGGTGAAGGTCTAAGGATGCTGGATTACTTCCGCCGATCGTAGAGTCCAATGCAATACTGAGAATTTACATTTGATTTTATATGGTTATACTAAAGAAACGTTAGTCACAAAAACAGACTAAACAGACACCCCTCATTGTGTTTATGCTTCTTTTTTAATTATATTAAATAAACATAACTCTATATAAAATTACATCTAAACGTATTAAAGTTTCGTTTCAAAGACGGGAGGACAGTAAATTTGGAAGACTCTGCCATAATCCCGTTTTCCTCGTTTTTCCCCCGAAAATGAAGAGCATCCTTGCGTCAAATGCGCGCATATACAGTAGCCCATACACAGAGATGATGATTGCAAATGACAGGCAGCTGTGAGGGAGGTAATCAGTGTCCAGGTAACAGATTGTGGCGGGAAACACAGATAGGGGAACACACGTGACAAATCAAAACAAAGTGAAAGTCAAAAAGAGCCTAGTGGTAATAATATTAAGCAGCACAAAACTTTTCAAAATTTGTGTAATTATAATAAATGCGAGACCTGAGAACCAAATCAGCATTTTAAAAAGACCTCTGAAGGATCATGCAGCCTGTTTCCTTAATAGTGCACGGAATTTGTGGGGATATTGTGGGAATATAATTAGTATTTGTGTCCAGGGGGGTTACATGCTGATATTCTTAGGCCATGGATGAGCAGGAGTGTGAAAATCTCTGTAGGTGTGTGGCCGCAGATGCGTCTTCAGAATTGAAGCAGCTGAGGGTCTGTGTGTCTTATTTGTGTGTATGTGTGTTTGGTCAGGGGCTAAATCTGAACACAGGTGTCTTTTTTCATCACACTCTTTATTAAGGACAGAGAAAGACATATTTTTGAGCCACCCTCTAGGACTACATCACTTCCTAACGCACACAGACACATATACGCAGAGCATTTTAGCTGCAAATTTCTGAAACACATTGCCTAATTTTACCCTTAAGAGTCTTTTCTCGGATGAACGCAAGTAAACAGCAGCTAATTTCATCCCTGCCCCTGAGACTTTCATACGTGACTGATTTCAGATGTGAGTACCCTGAGGAAAACTGTTAATAGATTACACAAAGTAAACTGCCCCCAAATCCTTTTGTCTCACACTTGGATTGGCTAATTTAAAGATTGATTAATTGAGCTTGATTAATTGAGAAGGAAAATCAGAGTTGCACAAGGGTGAGTAAAAGATGACAGATGTTTAATTTTCGAGAGAACTGTTCTTATAATTGTATTCTCTTCTGACAAACCGTGCACATTCAGTATACTGTAAGTACTCTAAATGAAAAACTTTTAAAGTTTAATTTTTACTGCTCCTGGGCAGATGGGCTTGAACAGGTCTGTGAGTAAGACCTCTCGGCTTAAAACAGGATAAGTAGGGTACATATGTAATGCAGAAACAGTAATTTTAGGAATTATGTTTGAGAGTTTGTTCATGACTCAAGCTTGCGCACACATTTTCAAACTGCAGATTTGTCTCAGGCTTTAGAGCTGGCAAAATTGAGCAGGATTTGTCAAAACAGGAGCCGTGGACTTTCTGCCTTCAGAAGTAGCCCACTGGTCAAATAATTCATATATTACAGGGGGTGCAAACTACCACACACTTTGAATATAGATTTTTGCGGGAACTCAAATGTTTTTATCCTTAAATCTAGCCCAAAATTCATATAATGCCTGCATTTTTGCATTCCATTTGCATGGTTTTATATTCTATAATCATATTAATAATAGATAACTTGTATATTATAATTAATATACTTAATAATTTAACTTGTGTGCAAAACGTAAATAATAATTTATTATAAATTACATATATTTACATACATTACTTAACATATTTAATTAAAACATGTTTTTTTTTTTAATTTCAGCTTGATTAAAAGAATTACAAACATATTCCTTAATCACATCAGTTCAAATTAACATTGTGTACCGTATGTATACACTTCCATATGTTTGGGGTCGCTATGATGATTTATGCATATGAAAGAAGTCTCATTTGCTCACCAAGGCGGCATGTATTTGATAAAAAGTACAGTAAAATTTGTAAAATTATTACAAATTAAAATAACAGTTTTATTTTTATATATTTTAAAATGTAATTTATTAATACTGAATTTTCAGCTGCCATTACTCTAGTTTTTAGTGTCACATGAAATTGTTCTAATATGCTGCTTTGGTGATCAGGAACTATTACTTGTTGTTATTAAACTTTTAAGCAGTAGTGTACATGTAGGGGTGTGTGTATATGTATGTATATATATATATATATATATATATACAGTATATATATATATATATAACTAATATACAGTGTATGCAACCTATATGACTACTTCTTGCTCATACTTTGCATCAGTTCTGTAATTCATGTCAATCAGACTTCTTCCCTCAGTGCAGATATCCTACAATCATAATTTGATCCCATCACAAAAAAAACAGAATTTAGAGGTAATCATGTGACCACAGTGTGTTTTTCTGATGTATACCAGACAATGTAATGTATACTCAAGGAATCAGAGACCCACCACCTTGATGAAATCCAATCACAGGTAGCCACTAGAGATTGAGATCAGACGTAAACAGCAATTTTTCTCGACTGACCACTTGTAATTGGATCACTAGACAAATGTTAACACAAGAAAAAGGCTGTGTTTGAGTGTGTGTGCGTTTAAATATGGCCTTCCTCTTTCTGTTTCATATTAAGTTCAGTGTTGTTGAATGGGTTTCATGGAGGAGACATGTAAAGAATGAACAGGTAAAGAATGTTATTCCCACATTCATAATATTAGAACCAATTATCTTTATAAATGGCTTCTTTAGTCTCAAAGGGAAAGAGAGAGAGGGATACTCCCTGCCAGCTTGAGAGTTTTTTTTCTCTTCTTGTTAGACATGGACTTGCTATGTCTGTGTCCAAAACTCAGAATTTAAGAGTTGAGTTTCATTAACATAACTTCTTGGAACTGAAAATGTATTGGCCACTCATCACTAGAAGTTGAATCGGAATTTTAACTGGAATTACGTGAATTTACTGAATTGCAGTTTTAAATAATTTGAACAGTCCACAGATGATATACACAACACACACACACACACACACAGATATACTGTGACGAAACGACGGCCTCCCCCTTATTATCACCGCAACCCCTTAAATAGCCGTCCCCTCACCAGGTTCCCAAGAGTGGGTGTGAGAGAGCAGGGGCGCGGTAACAACCAGGACTGGCAGTACGCGATAAGACAAACCTGAATCTAGCCTACTACTAATTTAACAACACATTTGAAGCGCCGACATAGCGCGAGTGCAGCAGAGCATATTGTGGTCTATGTATTATAATTCATGCATTTTTTTTTCATACAGTTATCCCTAATATATAGACGCACACAATCACAATTACTCACCCTCATGTCATTCAAACACATACTGTAAGACTTTCATTTATCTTCGAACATAAATGCAGATATTTTTAATGCAATCTGATAGATTTCTGTCCCTCAATTGACAGTCTACTACACAACTTCCACTTTGACGCTTCAAAAAGTTCATATAGAGATCGTAAAACTAATCCATATGAATTGAAGTTCAAATTCTCTGAAAAGACTGGATTACTTTAAATGATGAACAGATTGAACTAACTCGTTAAGAGTTTGCTGCACTAAAGGGCCTTCTTTCTGACTAAATCAATCTGGTGCCATCAAGGATACTGTACATTTCTGTTTGCCTGTTATCATGCATTTATCAGATTATCTGAAAGTGGCAGGCTTTTAAGTCTTTTTGAAGCATCATTGGCATGACAGTCCATTTTTGTGGAGGAAAATCAAACTGATTGAACAGGTGCGCTTTAATTTCCGTTGGTTGGTTCTTTCCAAATAATTGTTTTGGACTTTTCATGCCTAATATTCTCTGTCTCAATGATTAAACGGCTGCTAACATTGTAGCCTCATCAGCAATGATAGCACATATACATATATTGGTCCTTGTTCTGGCTTAATCTTGGCTTTTTTAGGCCTTCCATAACACTTCCAATGCTCTTCTCTGGTTCTCCTCAAACCCAATACACTCTTTCTAAGACGCCTACATTTGAATTTAATGATTTAGATTTCTTTGCCTTTCTTTTTCTGCCCTCTTTCTGTCTATCAGCACCAGTCGTATGATTCACTAGTCTGATTAGCTGAGCTTGTGTCCTATTATCGCTTAGGTGCAAAGGCCAATTTCTTCATGCCTGTTTCACAATAACACACTGTTACTGTTACAGGCACCAAAACGGAGTCAGGCATTGCAAATGCATGTCATGCCACTTATTCGCTTAATGTGTCCTGAATCACATATTGCTATACACTCTTGGGATTAATTATCAGTTTGGAGTGCTGATGATATTTACCTGGACAGGAAAGTCATTAACAAGCAGAAAAAGTTGTATGCACTCTTAGATACTGATGGAGAGCGATGTATTTTTGTGTTGATTTATCATTATTATAATTCTTAACTTGTATGTGTGTGTAAGTGTTAAACCCAGTTTCAGGAGTATTTTTAACATCCATTATGTTTTGTTCTCATTCCTGTAGAGGAAGTGCAGATACTTTTGGTGTAAATGCTTTAAATATATATTTTCCAGCTAAATGGTAAATAGTTAATTGTTCACTTACACCGAAAACAAATTGTGCAGAAACAATTTTCACTTGTAAATGAATCAATTACAAAATAACGGCAAGTAACAGATTTAATTAAACTGAAATTTTTGAAGTAGAAAGACTGAAATAGTTATTTCTGCCGTCTGAAGCGGAATTATGTTTGGCCGTTTCAGGTGTTTGTTCACTCACACACACACACACACACACACACACACACACACACACACACACACACACACACACACACACACACACACACACACACACAGACACACACACACATATATATATAGACTCACCTAAAGGATTATTTGGAACACCTGTTCAATTTCTCATTAATGCAATTATCTAATCAACCAATCACATGGCAGTTGCTTCAATGCATTTAGGGGTGTGATCCTGGTCAAAACAATCTCCTGAACTCCAAACTGAATGTCAGAATGGGAAAGAAAGGTGATTTAAGCAATTTTGAGCGTGGCATGGTTGTTTGTACCAGATGTGCCGGTCTAAGTATTTCACACTCTGCTCAGTTACTGGGATTTTCATGCACAACCATTTATAGGGTTTACAAAGAATGGTGTGAAAAGGGAAAAACATCCAGTATGTGGCAGTCCTGTGGGTGAAAATGCCTTGTTGATGCTAGAGGTCAGAGGAGAATGGCCCGACTGATTCAAGCTGATAGAAGAGCAACTTTGACTGAAATAACCCCTAGTTACAACTGAGGTATGCAGCAAAGCATTTCTGAAGCCACAACACACACAACCTTGAGGCGGATGGGCTACAACAGCAGAAGACCCCACCGGGTCACTCATCTCCACTACAAATAGAAAAAAGAGGCTACAATTTGCGAGAGCTCACCAAAATTGGACAGTTGAAGACTGTAAAAATGTTGCCTGCTGATGAGTCTCGATTTCTGTTGAGACGTTCAGATGGTAGAGTCAGAATTTGGTGTAAACAGAATGAGAACATGGATCCATCATGCCTTGTTACCACTGTGCAGGCTGGTGGTGGTGGTGTAATGGTGTGGGGGATGTTTTCTTGGCACACTTCAGGCCCCTTAGTGCCAATTGGGCATTGTTTAAATGCCATGGCCTACCTGAGCATTGTTTCTGACCATGTCCATCCCTTTATGTCCACCATGCACCCATCCTCTGATGGCTCCAGCAGGATAATGCACGTATCAGTGCCACGTAGAATTAAGGCAGTTCTGAAGGTGAAAGTGGGTCAAATACAGTATTAGTATGGTGTTCCTAATAATCCTTTAGGTGAGTGTATATATGTATAACATGAAGATAAATAATGGCAGAATTTTAATTTCTAAGTTAATAATTGCTATCATGTACATTGTGGATGACATTATATTTCATCATTAAAGCTGTTAGGCCTGTTGATCAAACATCTGCCTCTCACTAAAAAAAGACAATTCCATTTAATTCTTTGGCCCAGATATCTGTTCTTAAAGACAAAAAATAGGGTTTTCCTCACAGGGATGGTATGGCCTCATAAAGACAAATCCTCCTTTGATCTGCAGTCAATTCTTGTTGTGTGTTTTTTTGTGTGTGTCTTATTGGAGACTAAAACTGTATAATGGTTTAAATGTAATATGTCCAATTCTGCCTGTGGAATTTCTACAAAAGGATTATAAATAAATAAAAAAATGAAATCCAGTAATTACATCCCACTTTAATTTGTTCATCTGGCCAGCCCTGAAAAAAGTTACCATGTGACCATCGCTGTCAATGCGTTACTCTAAAAGTGGTTTAGGGCAATAATTTTCATGTATCAAGATTGTAGGCTTAGCTGAAATATATATGAGAACCAAGTTTACATCACACTTTCATGGTTTTAGCATCATGTGTATACATATACACACAAATATATTCCATTTGCAGTCCATGCAGTGGGATTTTGATGGTTTCGTTGGTTAAAATATAGCAGAGTAACTGTGGATGATAGCAGGAGTCAAGCAGTTTTGGGCTGTAATTAGCATCAGTGTGCCAGTAGAGCGGTTGAGATGCGAATGGGTCTTCATGCATGAAATTAGCCAGTGTTAGCAGCCCCTGTCATCAGGAGGCATTAAACATTAGCCTCAGTGGTGGCAGCCCTCCTCATCAGGAAACATAAGACATTAGCCTTACCGCTTTCTGCCAAACTCATTAGACAATATGAGATGAGTAGCCACTGTGCTAGCAGCTCATGGTTAAACAATAGTCCCTAGTCTCCCATGTCACAGCTATTTTAAGTTCGCTGTCTCAACTGATAAGTGTCAGGGGTCTGGTTGCAGCAGAGAAGAAACTGGATCCATGTGCAGCAGTCTTTATTACAAACAAACTCAATACTCAAACAGAAATACTCAGAACTTCAAAAACAAGAACAGAACAACCAGCAAAATAGCAATGGTAACGCGTTAACAGATAAACACAGGATAAAATACTCAGTAACTAACAAGTTTATATAAGCTAAATTCATCAATTAACCATTCAGAAATGTCCTGTTGCATTCTACATGTTGTCACTTCTTGGGTCACTCCATCATTGTCTGACTCTGGTTTGAACATAAAAGGCTAAAAGTGAAATTTTCAGTGCAGGTCTGTGTGAGGCAAAAGGACACAAGCCGTTAAAACTCTGCGCCGGAAGCAGAAGCTCAATTGCATTTAAAGGGATAGATACAAAAACAGTGTGTTTTTGCACATCCTCAAAAAGTGACAATTTTAACATGCTATTTAAAAATTTCTGTGGGGTATTTTGAGCTAAAACGTCACATACACACTTACTTTACATCTTGTGAAAAGTGTATATACCACCCCTTTTAAATATTTTTGGCAAAGCTGAAATTTTCACCATCATTACTCAAGTCTGCAGTGTCATGATCCATAAATTATTATAATATGCTGATTTGGTTTAAGTAAAAAAATTATTAATATCAATATTATAAGCAGCAGTGATTCAGAATCAGACTTGTAATATTCTAATTTCAGTGAGTTTTATGATTTCAGCCGTTTCAGCAAAACTTCTCATTTGTCTCAAATTAAATGTTGTCTGCCCTAACTAAAGTCCATGGAAATTTTAATATGCACAAACATGATGACTTAAGGCTATGCCAGAGGTCCTTTATTAATTTATCTGTAGTTTCTTTCTGACTATAGCTATAACCATTTAACAGGTTGTTCTGTAAAAAATGATCAGGAGACCTCAATTGACAGTATAGTTGTTTGGTGACTGTTTGGTAATCTGGCTGTACCCTGCTGTCATTAGTAGTTAATGCAGATAACATTAGACCCACTTAAATGCATGGGCCTAGCGGCTGTTTGCTAATCACTAATGGCAAAATGCAGATCGCCATGCCAATAAGTCTCATTTAATGCACAGGGGAACCAATGGCAACACAGCCTTAACCACACTATTGATTATTGATTAGTACATCCACATCATCCACCGCTCACACACTCGCACTGCCGGTAGCACACATTAGCTATGCCCTAAATTTATTCATCTCAGGGTCAGTGCATTTCTGTCCGTAATGGTTTGGAAAGCAGCAGGTTGAAGTTGCGCTGAACACGGGAGGTTCTGATGACTGGAGAGCTGTGTTGGAAATAACGCTAATGTGTTTTTAGGCAGTTAACAAGGTCAATTGACCCCTTTCTGTAGCGAGTCTAAGCCATAGACCCAGTGTGTGTGTGTGACACAGTGCGAGATAAACTGACAATCTGCATGAGAGTGGACGAATCCAGGCCAAAACAGAGAGTGGGGTGAAGTGGATGCACATTCTCAAAATCCATTCAGCATGACATTTAAAAGAGTTGTTAATGTCTGAATTTTGGTGTAAACATCCTATTGTACCTAATTGACAGTTCCCTTTAATTTAGGTGTGTTTATCGGAGCATTTTATTTTTTTCCAAACTGGCCTCGGATTTGTTTTTTTATGTGGCCGTCAGTTGTATAATGCTGCATTCTACGAAACAATTGTGTTGTGTAATACTTCTGTGTAAAATGCTTTTGTCTGCTGCATCATCATCATCTGGCCGTGAACTTAGTGTAAACACAAGGTTATACACACACCCACACATACCTGTGGTGTGTAGTGCTCTCACATCTAATACTTTGGCACGTCAGTGATGTGTGTGTTTATGTACAGTAGTTAACGGTCTATTTGCAGTGGTCTTATAAAAGTACATATAAGTGCTTCTCATTAATTATTGTACAGTGCATATCCCATTACAGTCAAGCATGAACACATGTGTGTAGAGAAAGTTTTGTTTTAATATTTCTCAATTTATAGTTTGTTTAAATTTAAATCAACAAAACGTGGTAGTAGCTTTGCACATGACGTCACGTTACTGTATTGCTGTGGCGCAAATTTCTACTGAATGTTTTTTAATTCAGTAGAAAAATCGCTCATCTTCATAACATAAGCATCATGTCCAACATATATTGTGATCAGAAATCAGCACAACAAAGGAATTGTGTTCATCCTTTTATTATTACTATATTTTTTAGTGCTTCGAAGAAGTACATTGTACAATAGTAATATATCTCTGTCACAACTAAATGCTGGATTTTCAAAAGTATCTATACTTGACGACATAGACTCTTTAAAATATGTTCAAGAGTTTTATACGGCGGTATGTTATTGTAGGGACTTTACAACTCTACTTTACATTTTTATTCTCTTAAACATGACGCGGAGCAAAACGAACTGTGATTGGTTGCTTTACATGTTAGTCCTTGGTTTGGCCAATAAAATCTGCTATGGAAGGAGTCCAGACCTTCTGCCGTCAGTCTGAAGGTCTGGTTGTACAAGACTAGCAAAACCATGGAAAGCAATAAGAACGCTTTGCTAGATACTGTCGGCTATCTTTTGCCTTAGTGGGCAGGATCTAACTTTTTTTTTTTTAACAGCATCTAATAGCTTGTATACTTGCCATGGCTCTCTATGTAAATGTCCCTTTTGTATTGTCGGTATAACAATTATTCAATGACATGTTATGTCTTTGAATAAACCAAGCAGTTTTGAGATGAATAAATATTACATTATTTTATTTGAAGCAACAACCAATAAAATATTTTTGAAATTACTCAGGTATGCTTAGTGTCTGTTGTTCATCTCAAAGAAAAACTGACTTACATATTTATGAGCTCATATTATAACTGAGCTTGAAGCAACAGTGTTCACATTCACAAGGTAATGTATAGCTTTTAGAGGAGCAGGTTTGTCTTGAAAAATGTAAACATTGCTGAATTCAGTTTCCAGAACAGTTTAGGGCAGGAAAGAGGTCCTGGGTGCCAAATAGTTTGAGAAACCCTGCTCGGCTGTCTCTATGAATTGGGAACCGCCTTGCACCTGAAACCAGACATGTAAACGGTGTAGCTGCACATGTACAAAAGCAGAGAAGTCATGGTGGGGTCTGCTGGTATTCTGGTGGACTGTTGAAATATCTCGTTGAAAATAACGTTGATCTGCAGCTTGATGAATCGTAATTTGTTTAGCCCCAGGGGTGAGTGTTCAGCCTGACGTGGTTGTGTAGTTAAAAATGTCTCAGCTGTGCTAGAAGAGGCCGCACACCTAATGTGTTTGAGTCTGACACCCTCCTCTTTCTCCGTTCCCCCTTTCCCCACTCATTCTCAATTAAGGTTAATTATGTTTTATTGATATTACTGAAATTATTTCTAAATTATCTATCAATTTTGTGTTTTGTGGAATTATATTTGTGAAACTAATTAATAAATTAATTTTGGTAACACTTTACAATAAGGTCTCATTTTTTAACATTAGTTAGTGTATTAACTATCATGAACTAACCACAAGCAATATTTTTGTTACAGTATTTATTAATCTTTTTCAATATTAGTTCATAAAAATCCAGAGATTTTAATTATGTGTTTGTAAATTCTGCAATTAACACGTTCATTCTTATTTCATGTTAAGTGGTTAACTAATGTTAACTATGAAATAGGGATGGGACGATAACCGGTTTCATAAACCGTGATAAAATGTACTGACGGTTAGTATTATCGTTTAAAATTTAATTATCATTAAAACCGTGTTTGATTATCGCGATTTTAATAACTCACTGAATCCTGTCGGCCAGTCTGACGCAGGCGCGCAGCACGCAATATTTTTTTTAATTACTCTTCGAGAAGGAATGGCGGAAGGCAGTGACCGTGCTCAGGAGGTTTTTCAGCCTTTTAAGAGGACCAAATCTGAGGTGTGGTCATATTTTGGGTTTTACAAAAGTCCTGAGGGAAACTTGATCGAGGATGGTCACCCTGTCTGCCGAACAAAAAGTCACTACAATAGAAACACTTCAAATCTGCCGAGTCGTCTTGTGTGATCATCACCCCGCAAGGCAAGTTAACTTTGACCTCAATACCAAAACTACGTCTGGGAAACAATTGGGCACGAAATGTTGTTTTGAGTTGAAACATTTTATGTCACTCACTTGAAATAGACGTCAAGCTTCCGCGAAGAAAAGTTCGTAGCAAGTGGCTTTGAGCCAAAGAAGACGAACGAACAACTTCAAACAAGACTATTATTAAGAGTGATATTTTAAGGGATAGTAAAGTATAGATACATCACGTATTAAACCGATTTTATTTTTACCACATAATTACGGGGACATATTGAATTGATAATGAGATTAGCTAATGTTTTAAATCTTACCTGTTTATGAATTCATTTTGTAAAACAATCGTCCAGACAAGATATATCACACCAATATTATCAAACTCTGTAAACAATAAATCAACTCTGATTTCATTTTTGCAATACAATCAAAAACCGGAGACGCAAGACGGCAAGTTGTATTTGAATGAAACAAGAGCGCGCGTCCGTTGTGAATGTTATGGATGTGCGCTGTGTAATAATGCGTTGCTATTGATGATGGGCATTATAAAGAAGCAAATGCCATAGAATAGAATCTTGCTTAAAAAACTGCATAGAGAGACTTGTTTTATTTGTTGTTTGTTGATTTTCAATTATAAAATGAAATGAAATGTTTTCAGTGTGAGCATCAGTTCTTTTTGAGCACTTTCATACATTTTTAACAAAAACCGTGATAATATTGACAATCACGATTATTTTGGACACTATAATCGTGATATGAAATTTTCATACCGTCCCATCCCTACTATGAAACCTTATTGTGAAGTGTTACCTTAATTTTTAAAATAATTATGCCCATCCATCCATCCATACATACATCATTGTTTACAACAAGGAGTTAGGTTTTTTGAAATGCATGTTTAAACAGATTAGGTAAATAAATAAATAAACACACAATGGGTGTGCTTTATTGATAATTTAGCAAGACATCTTATTCAGTCTACTTGTGTCTGAACATCTGTTTCATGTGCTTAAGTAGGCATGTTGCCTTATTTTCAAATAATTTATTACTTTTCCTTTTTCATCACAAGATTGCTCTAAACTAGGTAGTTTCTAGTGTAATCTCCTCTTGATTATAATACTTTTAGCTTAGTATTGGTCCAGGTATTTTAGCTTAGTATAGGTCCAGGGCTATTGAAATACTCAATTGTGGTGAATTAAGTCAGGTAAAAAATCAAACTGTTCTGCAAATGGTTATTTGTGCTGTGTGTGGTGTGTTTCGGAGCAGATGAACAGCGTTGTGGTTTGGATTAATGTGCTCACTACGCTTGTGGTCTGGCTTGTGCTGCCGATGATTGACCAGGGATCAAGATTTTTTTTTTTTCATTCTCGTTTCATTAAACGTGCTTGCCTCAAAGTAACTCCAAGTTTAATCGATACCCATTTACCCATTGTGAGGGCTTTGTGTTCCCAGAGAGGAATATGGGCAAATGTTGTCCCTTTAGGGGCATTATAGGAAATTGAACAACTCTGTGGCTCTCCATCGTGATGTCGGTCAGATATCACGATGGACTATTACCTTTTGACAAGTCTTAAGAAAGGCTGTATTACCTGTAACATCTAAATAGGGTAAATTGTATTTTTTATGTAAACTTTAAGGAAATTACCTTATGGGAACCCTTCATGGGTTCTTCTCCCTAAATACAAGTGACAGTTGATTTGGTTGGCCCACATGAGATACATTTAGCAGTCTTTTTTAAAATATAATTTCCTCACTTTCCCTGTACACCCACTCATTCATTCCCAAAATCCCATACCTCCCTTGCACACACACACACACACACACACACACACACACACACACACTAATAACATCAAACCTTGAGCATCCAGTCCCAGAACTCTTAAAAGATCAGACCCTCCATTGATTCCCAAAAGCCTCTGTGGGAACATGTGCTTTTAACCTACGCCAAACTTTTCCATCTTCACTGACCCCAATTTAAGTGTGTTTGAGTTTGTGCTTAAATGAGTCGATTCATCTGATTTTAAGAGCTAAATCGGAGACGTACAGCTGTCGGTCTTCCTCAACCTCACTCCGCCTGGCTATTCTCTTTTCCTGACAGTTGTGTGTGGTTTGTGTACAGGTGAATTCAGTAAGTGCCTTCTATGTGGCTGGATAGGAATTTTAAACCCTCAAAAGAGATTAAAAATGGGTTTTTATTTGCTATATGCCTGCCTAAACACAGCACTTACGCTAAAAGCACGGAAGCAACTATAATCCAATTCTGCTGGACCATATGTCCTGAAACAGGGTACAATGCTCTCACACTTCTTTAGGACTGCCAATTCTAGCTTTCTTGTTTTCTATGTCTTTTTTTCCCCTGTCCCCCACACACATGGACATTAAACCCAGCACTGTCCTGAAAAACAGACTAGAATATGTGAATTGTCAGATTCGGCAGGTGTGTGTGCCGTGGGTACATAATCCTCAGAAAGTCTGTATGTGATGGAGCAGGACAGGAAAGAGATGGGCAGTCATTAGGGGGTTGTTGAGTGTGTATATCCAGTGGGGGTGTGTGTGGGTAAGTCCAGTCACAGGCGGCCAGATACCTGGCCTAATTCAGTCACTTTGATCGGAGCACTCGCATGCATTACTCCCTAAATATCCAGCCTGATTTTTCCAGAGCTGCATGCTTTCTGACCCTCCGCTCGACTTATTTTCAACCCCTGCTGGGAGTCTGCTCGGAAGATCAACCGTCTGAACCCCCGTGGGCCTCTGGGACTCAAGGAAAAGATGCCATGATGTTTAAAAATAATGCAACATAATAATGCACTCAGATTCATTGACAGTACCACAAAAAGAGCATAGTGCATCCTTATCATGTTTTTCTTTATTTATTTTTTTTAATAAAGATTGAAATGGTGTTTTCGCTTATAGCCTAACTTTACCAATTTACTGCTGCCAATTGTATTTAGGTTACAAAATTCATAAAAGTTGAGTTTATTATTTTTTCTTCTGTTTGTGTGTGTTGGTTGGTTGTGAATAATATCTTGTTGAACAAATCTTGTAAGATTCATACACTTTTATTGGCCGGAGAGTTGATAATCTCTGCAGCATTTTATAGAGTTTGATTGTAGCGTGTTGCTAAGCTAATGGCTTGACCCTCTTCATAAAATACACTACAGACTTATTGAGTTATTGGTACTTTATGGTACTGAATGAAATATATTTAATATATAATATAATTTTTTTTGGTAATTAATGATCTAGACTAGCCTGGATGCCGGTCGAACTTAGCCCCGCCCACAACATTTGACGATGGGAAGTTCGGTCTGGACTTGATCCGTTGAGAAGCAAGTATGCCCCAAATAAAGCTGTTCGGACCAATCAAATTGTCAGGGCGGGCTTAATACGACGATGGACAGATGATCAACAGTAACGTAATCAAGTCAACAAAGAGCGCTTGGGTTTATATGAATTTGTTTACAACAAAGAGCTGCCGCTGGAGAATTTAGATGTGTAGATTCAGCCATCGGATCTAGACAGCGCATTCATTTTAAAAGAGGAACAGAGAACCGCGATCAAGGCATTTGTCGATTGGAAAGATGTTTTTGCCATCCTTGCTATGGGATTCGGTCTGTCCAACTGAGTGCAGAGGCATTTTTTTCCTGGTTCGGTTGAAACACCCCAATGGAGCAGATTCTGACTAGAATCTGAGAATGACGACGTCAGGCCAGATCTAGACATTAATTACTCCTATAGTCATTTTTAATAATTCCAGAGGTTGTCTTTTATATTAATCCCTTGTGAATCTGCCATGTCTGTAATTTGTAAAGTAAAAATTCCCCTGTGAATGTCCTATCATATTTCGCCGAACACCAAGGTCTGTTATAATATTAATCCAGTGCGAATCGGCATCTCTGTGATTTGGCGGGGTCGTTTATATTTTTTCCAAGATTTTTGTTTCCTGTGCACTTTTTTATCCATATTTCACGAAGAATGGAGGCTGTGTTGCAGTGTTTTAATAGAATTTTGGGTGCTGGGTCATATCACTATGCACAATACAACTATTTGCAGAAAGAGAAAGCTGAAAACCATCAGAGCAAAAACAAAAAGAATGATTAGATGGAAATGAATGACATGTTTAGCAGCATGCAGTAAGGAACTTTCTTCTATTTATTATATATCATACAGCTATACCCCATGTAATATTAATACCATGCGAATAGGTCTTTAGATGAATTCCATCACTGCATTTGTTCTAATGCGTTTTTGGATTGTCATCTCTGCATACTTTAGGGTACTTAAGGATGCATCTTGTTCCTGGATTCCTTGTTGGAATGACCTTTCCAAAGTCACGCTGAAGTGCCGGGTTATTGTCTTTGCAAGCCTGAATGTTGATGCTTTAAAATTTTGAAACTTTTTTAGTTATTAATACCCATGAGATGGCTATAAAGTAAAGTATATATTACTTTTCTAATAGTTTTTGATTCATAAATGCAAAACACAGAAAGTATAAGACATTGCTTTCTCTAAATGAAAGAATTTGCTTCAGCATCCCATTTCTGAATGTATGGTTTATTTGCCATAACTTTTTCACGGAACAGATTTCACGTGTGTCATATTGGAATTCTTCATTATATTTACAGAAATCTAAACGGAAGCAATTACAGCCCATCACAATATCAAAGAACCAGATTTAAATTGGAATCCATCTTATGTTTTTATGTTTTATATTTTATTCAGTCAAATGATGTTTACATCCAGATGGCTGAATGCATGCAATCATAGCTTAATATTCTCTGCGTGGGAGGGAAAATCCCTCTTTTACTGTAAGGAATTCCTTTATTCCTATTTTTTTTTAGGTTTCTTATTCGTATTGTCTTTTCATATAATCAAAACCAAATCTGTTTAATGACAAAATGCAAATAATAGTATTTTACTTCAAAAAATGTCTTGCCTATTATATAGAAGCACTGTCCCCAGAGAGTCAAAGATTGCTGGTATTTTTACCATCCACACTGAAGAAAACAGATTGAAGTCCCAGTGGTTCAGGAAGGTCCAAATCAGGTTTGGACTGGCTTTCTGTCTCTCATAGCAACCCATGACATCCTTTTTGACACAAGCCCCCGACATCTGAGAGGAAAGGGGAGATAATCATATATATGCTTTTTGAATTGAATTTTGCAGACCTCAGAATATTCAAAACAGGATGAACCTTTATGGAATCCTCTGGTGATATTCAAAAAGGAATTATTTTTTCATTATTTTTGAGGTTAATCACTATTTTTAGGTTTCATTATTTGTTTTTATTTTATCTTTTCTATAAGCTACAATTGTAAGTGTGTTCTTGTGTCAGTGGATGTGTATGTTGGTGTGAGTTACTGCACTAAGGTTGTGTGTTTTCATTGATATAGTGACAGTCTTCTGTCTGTGTCACATGATGCTTCAAAAATCATTCTAATATGCTGATGTGCTGTTCAATAAACATTTATTAACGTTGTGCTGTTGTGCTAATATTTACATTTGCAATATTTACGTGATACATTTTTTCAGGATGCAGTAAATTTTGTAACATTATAAATGTATTTACTGACACTTTTTATTGGGGAGATAAATTCATTCTTTGTGTTTATAATTCAGCAAAATAATACGTCCCCCCAGAGAAGCATATAAAAAAAAAAAAAAATCTGAATGAAAGATACAGTAAATTTAGTACAGGGTTATTGCTTCACCTCCAAAAAATCTATATATTATTATATATTAAAAAAAAAAAAAGATAGAAAGAGTGAGAGAAAGTGTGTAGGGCCAAAGATGTATTTTCTTGTGTTCTGTTAAAGCGAGGGCTGCTGAAGTGTGGAGAGGATTGCAGATTGGACAGTACATTCGCACAGGAGATGAGTTTGCCATTCCTCTTTTATGTCTGCCTTCAAAACTCACAGCTTGACTCTGTCTTGTGCCAAAAAGGCATTTTCCTTTCTGCTGAAAGCCTATATCTATTACTCTTTCTTTCAGCAGAAATATGGATTCGGTGAGGGTTAGCGGAGGACATAAACTAAAATATCACACTTGCAGCCCATTAGCCAATCAATTGCATTTTTTTCTTTTTCTAATTAACAGCCTAGGCTAAAGATAATGCATTTTACTGAATCTATCATTCTCTAACTAGCCTGTGTTATCCTGGAGAGACTAAAATTAAATTAAGTAATATTTGGTAATTGCAGGTTTGTACTGGAGAGTCCCAGTTTCAGTCAACAAATTATATTTTATTGGGTTTTGTTTTACAGGACAGAAATGTCTTCTATTATCACTTAGCAGTTTTTACAATTACAAGCTGCAGAGGAAGAGGAAACTAACAAGGATGTAATTTTTTAATTAAAATGGTCAATTTTGTTTGCAAATCATAGTAAATAAAGTATTTAAACAGAAATAGTGCAGTGTAGTAAACAAGCAGTGTTACAAAGATTAAATATTTATACAAATAATAAAATAAAAATATAGTTGAAGAAGCAGTAAGGGATTTTTACTATTTGTATTATTGATTAATTTTGCATAAGTACAGATACTGAACACATTTTCAAGGGTGAACATAAGGGTGCTTGCAATATTGTTTTTATTTTGCCCATAATACTGATCTTTTATGAATGCAATGATTGGTGAGTTTTTGTCATAGTCATAAAACTGACACAAACCTATATTGCCTTTTTAGATCTGTATTGTCTTTTCAGATCTATATTGCCTTTTTTTTTATCTGCCTTACAGCAGAATTTGAATTTGTCTCATATTTGTTGAACGTAGCATTGATTTTGTTATTTTCCTATTTAAGCTGCTTTGAATCGATCTGTATTGTTTAAAGTGATATATATATATATCATTCTGTTTTTTTATTTTATATTTTATATATTTTTATATATTTTTCTCTGCATTGCATTTAATTTAAAATGATCTATCTCCAGTCAAGTCATTTTAAATGAATATTAAATGCAATTTTTTCATTTGGTCCCAACCAACCACCCACCCAAATAAATAAATATTTATAAAGATAATTTAAAAATAAGACTAAACAATCTAATTATTGAAATGACACATTTATTGAATGCATGTAATAATGGAGATGTAGAGCCAGGTAAATCTCTCTCTTTCTGCATTGTTCTCATTCTCTATTGATCACTTTTACCCTTGAAAAGTTGTGCAGACAGAAGAAAAATATTCACACATTCCTTGTCACATGTATGTGTGTGTGTGTGTGATTGAATGTGCTTCCTAACCACTGGACAGCACACTTCACCCTTTAGATCTATTTTCCCATTAACTTTTGCTCAGGCACTGGTGAGGACAGTCCAAGCAGGGCCTTAACCTTGACCTTTTGGGTCATTTCAGAGTCAGAGTTTGAATGGTATGTGTGTGCAGATTCTGTTGATTATGCTAGTTTTATATATATTAGGAGTGTCACGATTCTCCAAATCCTCATTTCGATTACATTTTCGATTCTAAGGTCACGGTTCGATTCGATTATCGATTTTTATCAATTGGCAAATCAGGATGCTCTCTGTCTGACATGCGCTTCATGAGGCACACATGCAAGGTCTCTCGCTCTCTCTCCCTCTCTGCCGTGCGCGCAATATGGTTTGGAGCACAGTTTTTTCTGTCTCGGCATGCACACTCCCACTTGCTCGGTCACTCTAGATTCCGGGAGATTTGAACTCATTTGCGTGCATCAGGGAGCCGCTATCAATATATATATATATATATATATATATAAATCATCAGCAAGGTTGCATTCAATTACTCAAAAGTGACATTCAGAATTTATTCTTCAAAGAATCCTTAAGAAAATATCAGTTTCCACATAAAATATTATGCATATTATGTTTCTTAAGCACCAAATCAGCATATAAGAATTATTTCTGAAGGATCATGTCATGTGACACTGAAGACTCACGTCTAGAAAACATTTATTTTATAAACATTTCACAACATTACTGTTTTACTGTATTTTTTTAATTAAATAAATGCAGTCTTTGTGAGCATAAGTGTAAAATCTGTTGAAAATCTGTACTTTCTTCTGTAGAATATAAAAGGAGATGTTTGGTGGAATGTTCATGTTGCCCTTTTTCATACAGTGCAATGACATTAGACCGTGACCAGTGCCATTAAAGCACCAAGCATGACAAAAGACAACAAAAAATACCATCAGTGTGAGTAAACGATCATCATTTTCAGCTATGCCTCGAAATAAGTCGGCTTCATCGTCCTTGTTTGTGTGCTCGATTATTTTGCCTTTGTTTTGGTCCTCTTTTTATATGCGGTGGCATGTAAACAAAGCGTGACAGCTGCTTGAAATCACAGAGTGACAGAATACATATAATAAAAGTGCGTGTGTGATGAGATACGGGCGTGTTTCTTGGACAGGAAGTCCTCTCCACTCTAAAGGTCAGCGGTCGGCAATCAGAGCCAAATAAAGAATGCAGATGAGGAGAGGGGGATGAAAAGAGAGGTGGAAAAACACTAGCCCAGCCAAACACACTGAAAACAAGCTCCATTGCCGGAGGCCACAGCGGTCAAGAGCAGCACAGAGGGGGCAGAGCGACTCCCAGTGCGCAGTAGTGCATTAAATAAGCCAGAACACACACAGAAACAAACAAACTTGCTGGTAAAACACACACTGATTTATCTCTATAATCTGTGCTAGTTTCCACTCTGTTCAAACAGAACAATGGTTTAGATTATTTACATTTATTCATTTGGTAGATGTTTTTTTTTCCAAAGCAAAATGAGGAAGATCATAAAAAATGGTGTGATCCATTTAGTTAATGCATTGTTATAGTAGCCTCTGTATGCAGGGCTAGATGTACTGTAGATATTTTGCATATATTATGCGCAGCTCTACTATTTAAAAGATTGGTGTTGCTAAAGTAAATGAATAAATGTCTCCCCCTCTTTCCTTTCCTTAGTAAAATGAATCCTTTCCAAATGCAAAATCTTTCCCAAATCCATAATCCACATACTGTATCAAAAATTGGTATGGCCTCAGACTTCCAGTGTTGTAAAATCAGACGTTTTGCAAGTAACATGCTGAGGGATGCAGCTTGTGCTTCATACTGTACTTGTCGAGTCTCGCTTCTGGTGCCACCACACCAAACGCAATGCCATGATGGGATCCGGCTTTATAGTTCTGGAATATACCTCAGAGAGATGACCAAACAACAAGTTTCAGACGTTGTTGAGCTTGTGACACGAGGAACTTGTGGCTACGTGTCCACTCAGCAGCTGAACATTTTGGTCACAAAGTGATATCTGGAGATGTATTTTAACAAAAAAATAGTACAAACTAATGTTTTAGTTAGTAGAGCTGTAAAAAAATCAATATCCTGAACTGCACACCTGTATGAATGGTCTTGAGATGAGTTCATTAAAAGAGAAATGACCTTCAAAGGTGTAAGTTAATTTTGAGAAAATCTCTAAAGATCATTTGTTTGCGTGTGCCGCTTAGTTTGATATTTTAATATCGAATGCAATGAAATTCATTAATTTTTAGTTTGACTTAAGTGTTCAAAATCTTTTTGGGGCTTGAACTGTATCTTAAATTAACTTGTTATGAACGAACAAAGTTCATGAATATATAGTCAAAAAGCAACTCTGAATCTGTAGTGTAAACCTAGTCCATCATTTGTAGTGTAAAAAGTCATTTTGTAATCTCTCTGAAGGTGACCTGCTCTGGATCGACTGTGGCGTCCCACAGCGCTGGACTGGACAGAACAGAGCTGTTGATCAGTTAGTCACACTCACTGATTAGAGGTGACACACACTACCTGGTTTCTATGGTGATGATTGACAGGTTATATTGAATGCAAGCGGGAAGGTATTATGGAGTGAGGAGGAGGATGGGGTGCATCATGGGAAGTTTAGCTGACAAGGCAGGTCAGCATGACAGTGTGCGTGTTAGAGAAGAGATAAAATGCTGCGGGAATGACAGTGGAATTGTGACAGCTCCGTTTCCTCCTTCATGCTCGGCCGCCTGTGATCCGGCCCCGACCTGTCGCACCGCACCGCTGAGTGTTTGATGGCTGTCGAGCGCTTTACTCACCTGAGTGTGTGCATATCTGAAAACTGTGTTCACCTCTCACAGAGAAACACAGAGAGAAGCGTTTGCTGCAATGCCTTGAATCCATGTAATACTCCATGCTGATACTATCTGTCTGTTTGTCTATCTATCCCTCCCTCTATCTGTGTGTCTGGACCTGTCCATCTGCTACATGCCTATCTATCTATCTATCTATCTATCTATCTATCTATCTATCTATCTATCTATCTATCTATCTATCTATCTATCTATCTATCTATCTATCTATCTATCTATCTATCTGTCTGTCTGTCTGTCTGTCTGTCTGTCTGTCTGTCTGTCTGTCTGTCTGTCCGTCCGTCCGTCCGTCCGTCCGTCTGTATCTATGTATCTATCTATATCTATCTATGTATCTCACTGATTCTATCTATCTATCTATCTATCTCTCTCTCTCTCTCTCTATCTATCTGTCGATCTGTCGTTTTATCTGTCTGTCTGTCGGTTGATCGTTATATCTATCGAATGATCATTATATCTATCTATTGGTTGATCGTTCTATCTATTGATTGATCGTTCTATGTACTATATCTATCTGTCTGTCTGTCTGTCTGTCTGTCTGTATCTATGTATCTATCTACATCTATCTATGTATCTCACTGATTCTATCTATCTATCTATCTATCTATCTATCTATCTATCTATCTATCTATCTATCTATCTATCTATCTATCTATCTATCTATCTATCTATCTATCTATCTATCTATATCTTTCTCTCTCTCTCTCTCTCTCTCTCTCTCTCTATCTATCTGTCGATCTGTCGTTTTGTCTGTCTGTCGGTTGATCGTTCGATCTATTGATTGATCATTCTATGTACTATATCTATCTGTCTGTCTGTATATCTATCTATCTATCTATCTGTCTATCTATCTATCTATCTATCTATCTATCTATCTATCTATCTATCTATCTATCTATCTATCTGTCTGTCTGTCTGTCTATCTATCCTGTCTGTCTGTCTGTCTGTCTGTCTGTCTGTCTGTCTGTCTGTCTATCTATCTATCTATCTATCTATCTATCTATCTATCTATCTATCTATCTATCTATCTATCTATCTATCTATCTATCTATCTATCTATCTATCTATCCTGTCTGTCTGTCTGTCTGTCTGTCATTCAATTGTTCTATCATTCTATTCATCTAACGGTCTATCATTTTATCTGAATGTTCCATCTATCATTCTATAGCTCTGTCTGAAACTATCCATCTGCTACATACGGTAAACTAC
The DNA here is from genome assembly GCF_988280905.1 of Pimephales promelas. Lineage (NCBI taxonomy): Eukaryota > Metazoa > Chordata > Actinopteri > Cypriniformes > Leuciscidae > Pimephales > Pimephales promelas. Next base: position 40,474,476 of record NC_142772.1, read on the forward strand.
ATATCTGCCTGTCTATGTATCTGTCTTACAGTAAATTATCAGATGTCTGTCTGTCTGTCTTAAACTATCCTTCCACTACAGTACATGCCATAAACTGTCTGTCTCTCTGTAAGTTTATCTAGATGAAACTTTTGTTTAAAATGTGAAATGTTTGACCCCCCCTGACCCCACCCATACTCATATATTCTCACCTGTTTCATGTGTACTCACACATATACTTTGCTGCCTGTATATATATGCATCAGAATTTCTGTTTATGTGTGTGATTCAACAAAGACCCGGGTAAAACTTGGCTGAGTTTCAAAGCCATTAGCAGTGAGTGGGTGTTACAATGGGAGAGAGAGGACATCTGATTTAGGGCTATTGAAGCTGTCACACACAGACACACTCACTCTTACAGTAGATCTGTCCTTTCAATAGAGAAGAGAGCACACTGCTGACTTACTGGCCTTGGTGAGTTTCCAAACCCTTGAGCACTGGGGCCATAATAAACTTCTTCAGCTGTGTGTGCTGGACACCAGCTCACAAATAGCTCTCAAACACTTTATCAGGGAGATGAGTACTTCTCTTTACATGAGTCACCAATGCTGGTTAAGCACTCTTTATGTAGTATATGTTGGAGCCGTGGAATAATGTTTAGAGCAGGTGCTTCTTACATGGTGAACTACTGTGAATATCATTTTGTAAAGACTTTTGCGATGTTTAAGTGTTGTAACCACGAACAGACTTGTTCGTTGTGTGTATGAATGCAGTGGTGAATTGAAGGCCTATTGTGGCAGCACACAAAGTGCTTGTTTGCCTAAGAAACTTTTTTTTTTTTTTTTACATAATTGGCATCATTCTGAATTCGAATTTGGTTAATGCAGACTGCAAACACTGGGAACGGGACACAACAAAACTAGAACACTCTCATTATAATCAACAAAGCGTAGACAGTGTAAATAAGAGATTTATTGTGCAGTGTAGAAGTGTTTGTTATAATGGGAGTCTGTTTGTGGACAGTCAGTGAGCTTGCCCTGAACTTACAGTCGTGTGAAACAGCGTAAACTTGCAGTGACAGCTTTAGCAATGATAATGGGATGAGAACATTCTAGTATTGTCACATTTTACTCGCTTTCTCTGTAAAATGTATTCAAAATCAGCTTGTTATGGGTGTGTAGCATACATAAAAATATGGCATGCAGTTGCCTCACCCAAAAACAAGAATTGTAATAAGACAATTGCAGCCAGCGGTCACCATTAAGCCCCGGTTATCGTGTAGGTGTCAGGTTTGAATCTGGTTTGTATTCTATACTCTCACTCCTGAATAATATCTAGTCACCCTCAATCCCTATGATAAACTGTTCACACATCTGTGGCGTTCTAGTAAGTACCTGCATTTGTTGGAGTTTGTCAAATGGTGTTTGTCTTGACTGATTACAGCGTGGACAAACAGCAGAGAGGTGGAATCCAGCCACTACAGAAGTAAAGCTGATACAGACTGATAGTACTTGAATGTGTGCCAATGACTATTGTTGCAATGTGAAAAAATAAAGGAATTAATGTTATTCAGCACCAACTGTGCCTCCTGAGCGGCTTACAGTAGCTTTCACTGTAAATTTAGTGAGGTTCGTGCTTAAAACAAGGAAAAAATATGTAATATCACTGTAATATCATAGTGTAGGGGGCTCTATTACACATCTTCTAAAATATAATACCGAAACTCCAGATAAAAAAACCCCCCACAGAACCCCGGAAACAAGCGATAGAAGTATTGCTTATGCATGTTTGACAAAAATGCGAATTTTCTTAGCTTTTTGTTCAAAATGTTGTTCAAAACTTACCCATGTTCAGATGTCGATAAAAAGAAAAGCAGATATTTTGTTCTTTCTTTAGATATATTGCATTCATACAACAAAATATACTGGGGGCCATGGAAGTTTTGTGAAAGTGATCAAAAAAGCTAGTAGTGGCTGGCAACTTAAAATGCCGACAGGGAAAAAGTTCATATATATATATATTTGTTTGTTTTTGGTCAATATTGTGCATGTGCAGTTCATTCAATCACCAATAACCGACGTGGGTTCGTTGATAGATGCTGGCTTCTTCTTCAGCTCCGACTTCGCGTGCAGCCGTGCACGAGTGCAAAACCTCTCAACACCCAGCCCCTGTCGTGATTAGTTGAAACACTATTTATTTGGGTTTTAAGTGTTGGTGAAACCAATTGTGTTTGTGTGTAGATCTCAGAGCCTAGGCTGCTTACAGTCGACAACGTTTTTTTTGACGCCCTGCTTATCTAGCGGATCGTTAGAAAAGATTAGATGAATCATTTGGAATTAGATGAATCATCATGTGATAATTTATGTTTGGGCCTAAAATTGCTGATACAACCTTTAATGTCCAGAATTATCTTGTTTTGGTGGTGGCACATTATCACTGAAGTAGCTCAATAATAAGTTGAATAATAATAAAGAGCCACCGCACGGGGTGTTTTGACTAATCAGCTGGTTTAGTTTATATCAGCATTGATTTGAAAAACACATTTCATTTGTTCAGACTCATGCCATCGAGAATTCGCTATTAATATTCATAAGTTGGAATTACAACTATACCAAACTTGTGCTGAGGAGAAGGAAAGGAAATAGAATTTAGGAAGGTACACTTCTCAGAAAAGGTACTGCTAAAAGACGAAACTTTGATAAATCATTCAGCGATCCACTTTGCTTCAGCAAGGATACAGCTGTTGCCTGTTAAAATATATTACCTTTGTCATCACATCCATCTGAATTTACTCCCAGTTAATAGGCTTGACGTAACTTGTGTTTTCCAGTACAGACCGAGCCCTGCATATGAGCCCTCATGAGCAGTCAGTGGGGATTTTGTGGAGTGAATATGCTTTACGAGGCTGCATTCAAATTCACTATGACCTAAATACCGCAGAGGATCTCTATGGGGAAATGACAGAGTCAAAAGAGGCATTGTGTTCTTGACAGAGTAGAGAGGTGGAGAAAGGGAGAATGAAGGTGAGAGAGAAAAAAGAAAGATCACTAGCATGACATTTCTGTCTCTTTTGGGCTCTATAGCGTGTGAGGACTCTCTTGGCTCTGTTGGCAAGGCCATACACGCACATGCATGCACCTTCACACACACACACACACACACACACGGATGCTATTGTGTGGTGTGTATGATAAGGCAATGTAGCCGAACGGACCTCCGCTCAGTTTAGCGTCAGACCTCTGTGCTCCACCCGTCCGTCACTGTGGTTACTGACTCCTACATACTGGAACGCCACTGCAACCGTGAATCTCCCGACACAATCTGCTGCCTCCCTCTCTTTTTCTTTCTCCCTTTCTCTTTCATGCTTGCTGTTTTTTTACCCTCTCGTTCTTTCTCCCATGACAGCTTTAGTTCTGGCTGGTAGCCAGCGGTCAGTAACGAGGATATGACATTGTTCTTCTTCCAATCTCTCTCTCTCTCTCTCTCTCTCTCTCTCTCACACACACACACACACACACATTTTTTTTTGAATGCTAACTCTCTAACCTGCCTTGCTTGTGCATGGTAAAATAGCAATTAGGTCAGTGTCTGGCACTCAATGTAGTTTGCCAAACTTCCAAAGTGATTGTTCCTCTGCGTTGGGCAGAGCTTGAGCCTGAGCCAAGACAAAGACGGGCCTGAACGATCTGTCTTACTGCTGCATGGGAGGAAGGCCACATAGGCGTACATTCTTGTGCTTAGAATATGAGACAAGTATTGAAATGCTTCTATTTTGTATATCTTATTTACTACATAGTATTTTTTTTAGTATTGTGCTTAAAACTACTTATAACACCATAGCAACACCTGTACAACCAACTAGTATTGTACTAACAGCTCTAGTATCATTGACTACGTTTACATGCAGACAATTTTTGGGTTATGGTCAGGTTAAGGTTTTTCACAATTCGGGTTTCTAAAACATTAGGAATAACCCGTTTACATGCGTGAGCAGATATCATTTCTCCTGTATACATGGAATTGAAATATCCCGATGTAAATGGTGGCGCGCAGTTAGAGTCTAGACGTACGGACAACCTTAAGACGCAATATGCGTCATTTCTGACTCTTCTTCCTGTATCCAAAGACAACAACAACAGCAGCACGTGGATAATGAATAGTTCGGGGCAGATAGCGATCGCCTTTGTTTGCGCTTTGATGCTGATAACGTTACTGACCTCGCTCCAAAAGTATGCTGTGCTTTGTCTCGCCTGGTCTCGCCATGTTTACTTCCGGTATACTGCACGCGGATTTTTGTATGCGCTGAGAAGTTTCTCTACTCAAAAGACCAAGATTCCTTGCGAATAGAACATGCGCAGAACACAAGTCACTATGGGGATATGCCGATACGCGTTTACATGACCAAAAATTTGGGTTAGAAAAGGGGTACCCCAAGTATAATATCCCGGTTTTTAAAATCCGAGATATGAGCGTATTCGGGTTTTTGCCGGTGTTTACATGGCCATTCGTGACCGGGTTATTGCTAATATCCCGGTTTTGAACGGGTTATTGGCTGCATGTAAACGTAGTCATTGTAGCTACTTATGCACCAGATCTATTTTGTAAATGCATTTTATTGTTCTCATTGTTAAAGATTCATCAATGTGTTGCATTTTTACTCGATCTTCCAGTGAAATCTTCCAGCTTCTCTCTTGTGACTCATGTCGGACTTTTCCAATCATTTGAGTGTTCAAACTTAGTTAGCTTCTCTTGGTTCGTTTGGTCTGAACCAAAAAAAGAAAATTAGACATTTAGTCTTAGTTTGCTTAGCTTTCACACTGTCATTTTTTAACACAGAACCTAAAGATATTAAAAAAAAAGTTTTTTCCCTGTATATTTTGCGACGGAACTTATCAACCATCCAAACCAAGGTTAAATGTGCTCTCTTTATGTAGTTATCATGGAGCTGACAACTCAAGAAGAGCTTATAAAATGAGTAAAGGAGTCAAAACAGCAGAAGCGACCCTTTGCTTTAATTGAACCAAACCTGCCTAGTGTGACTGTGAACACACCCATAGTCTGCTTAAACACTGCCACTTTTTACAATCACCTGCTAGCTCACATTCATACTCAAAATCACTGCCTCCATCCATATAAAAAAAACATGGAAAGAACCAAGTCCTCACCCATCTTTCTTCTTTTTTTTTTATAATCTTTTTTTTTACTCGGATGTTGATCACAATATGAAAGAAAAGATTTGTTGCTACTTCCATTACATCACAACTGTAATCTCTTCAAGCAGAATACTTGTGCGCAGTGACAGATTAATTAGAGACATCCTGTCAACTGAAAGCCCTTGGCTCGCTCTTTGTGGACACTTGAGGGGAAACTCTCTTAAGCGATGTCCTGAAGTACACTTTTACCTGAGTGAACCCGTCACGGGTGACAAACGTTTCTTTGAACCTGGCTGACTGCACTTCTCAATCCCCTCTGCCTCTGTCCAGCACTCTAAAACACTACTTTCTCAGTAAAAGTTAAACAACAAGTCTTCCTCTCAGCTGCTTTTGGTTTCTGACCCACAATAAGATAAACACTCCTACCTTTTCGGCACTTGTGGCGGCCAAAAAAACCCTGAACCAATCGATGATGGCTAATTAATACAGTTGGGGACAATGAGACTCCTCTCTTCTCGGTAACACTTTAAAATAATGGTCGGTATTTAACAAGTAGCTATGCAGGAAGTAATAGGTAGTACTGCATTAACACCTAACTTAATACTATTAACTAATATGGAAGCAATATTAACTAAGCAGTAAAGGTAATTTAGTACAAAGGTAGTTCCTTGGTAGGTATTTGATTGTTACTAAAGAAATATATCCTCATTGAGAACTACTTGTGAACTAAGAAATAATAACCAATTAATTACTAATCACAAAAGTAACATGTCTAAAAAGTGAACAATTGTGGGGGTTTTATACTCTTAACATGGTCATAACATTTCAGAAGCATGTGCCTCAAATGGGTTCTTTGTGGAAACCAGTTTATAGTTTATATATCCCCCCAAATACATCAGCTAGGTTGAGATTGTGACCACTACTCTTGCCAGGATGGACGCATGTTCTCTGTTTATTTAAAACTTAAACATAAAATAATCCTAATAAAGACAGTTTTTAAAAATAAAATAATTAGGAAGTGATGCTGACACTCTCATGATTGGATTAGTTCACTATTATGAGCTCTATTGAATGTCAGTCACATATATCTCAGACTCCAAAGACCTATAACTTTATGTTCCAGTAGCTGCCTTAGGAGGACTTCTCTTTAGGACATGAATATAAACATTGATGTTCACTTGTCAAAAACAATTAGCATATTTAATGAAGAAATAGACTGCATTTATGTTACGATAAGCGCAAAACCACATCTTCCAGATTACAGTGTTTGTTAGAATATTAGTGCCTCACAGAACCTGTACAGTATGTGTCAAATATAAAATTAAATAACTTGTATCATTTGTGAAAAACATGTTAACTCCTCAATAACTACTTAAGCGTTACCTTGTCATCCCGCAGGAACTACTAGTGATGTGGCCCATTATTTTAAAGTGAAAAACATGTTAACTCTTAACTAACTACAAGCGTTACCTTGTAAACATGACAAGCGTTACCTTGAAAAACATGTTAACTCCTAACTAACTACAAGCATTACCTTGTAAACATGACAAGGTAACGTTTGTAGTTAGTTAGGAGTTAACATGTTTTTCACTTTAAAATAATGGGCCACATCACTAGTAGTTCCTGCGGGATGACAAGGTAACGCTTAAGTAGTTATTGAGGAGTTAACATTTTTTTCACAAATAATACAAATTATTTAATTTTATATTTGACACATACTGTACAGGTTCTGTGAGGCACTAATATTCTAACAAACTGTAAAACTGTTCATTAAATATGCTAATTGTTTTTGACAAGTGAACATCAATGTTTATATTCATGTCCTAAAGAGAAGTCCTCCTAAGGCAGCTACTGTAACATAAAGTTATAGGTTTTTGGAGTCTGATATATGTGACTGACATTCAATAGAGCTCATAATAGTGAACTAATCCAATCATGAGAGTGTCAGCATCACTTCATAATTATTTTATTTTTAAAAACTGTCTTTATTAGGATTATTTTATGTTTAAGTTTTAAATAAACAGAGAACATGCGTCCATCCTGGCAAGAGTAGTGGTCACAATCTCAACCTAGCTAATGTATTTGGGGGGATATATAAACTATAAACTGGTTTCAACAAAGAACCCATTTGAGGCACATGCTTCTGAAATGTTATGATCCATGTTAAGAGTATAAAACCCCCACAATTGTTCACTTTTTAGACATGTTACTTTTGTGATTAGTAATTAATTGGTTATTAATTCTTAGTTCACAAGTAGTTCTCAATGAGGATATATTTCTTTAGTAACGATCAAATACAGCCCATTCTCACTCCCAAGGCGTCACCTAACTGACGCCTTGGGAAGCATTTGGACATGCTTCAATATCTGACGCTTTAGGCGCCCTTTAGCGTCAGTTAGATGACGCCCTAGGATCGCGTGTACCCTACCCCCACCCCACACCTAAACCTAACCGCGTCCTCTAACAGACGCTTTCTTTTAGCGTCAGTTAGATGACGCCGTAGGATCGCGTCATGTAACTGACGCTAAAGGGCGCCTAAAACGTCAAATATTGAAGCATGGTCAAAGGTGACGCCTTGGGGTGAGAATGCGTTGTCAAATACCTACCAAGGAACTACCTTTGTACTAAATTACCTATTACTTACTGCTTAGTTAATATTGCTTCCATATTAGTTAATAGTATTAAGTTAGGTGTTAATGCAGTACTACCTATTACTTCCTGCATAGCTACTTGTTAACTACCGACCATTATTTTAAAGTGTTACCCTCTTCTCTCTTCTTTCCTCTGCTTAAATTAATTATAGCTGAGAGAGAGACTGAAAAATCCTGACTGAAGGTTTGTGTTTTGACTCCAAAGCACTAGTGCCTGTATTTTCTCCCCGTATGCCTCCAAACTTACTTTAAGGAAAGATAATTGCTTAATTGCATTGGGGTTTCTGAGGGGGTGAGAATACACACACACATGATCACATGCACTTAAAAACACAAAAGGGCTGGTTTCGGAAGGGCTATTTTCACTGTTTACTCTTCAGGCAGTTATAGTAATAGTTATAGATGTATAGTTAACAGTAATAGTAAAACTGTATATTCAATTATTGTCTTCTCTTAAAGGAACAGTTCATGCTAAATTTTAAGTTCTGTCATCATTTACATCCATGTCATCCCAAACCTGTATGACTTTCTTTCATCTGCATAAAGAAAAAGGAGAAATGTTTGAATGTCATGTTTTCCATTATTCAAGCTCCAAAAGAGGGAAAAGTAACCATTAAAGTGGTTCATTTGACTCACTAATGCACTAAATTGTTGTCTGAAGCTGTATGATAGCTTTGTTTGACCCAACTCAAGTTGTTATTCTCTGAAAACTTTGACATCCGCTCTCTTTGAGGCATTTGAGACAATTAGTTCAAGAAGAATGTCTGATTCATGATGAATTGTTTGAACTTTTCAGTGAACCGATTGGTGGAAAATTCTCTTTTGCACTTTCATTTGCATATTTAAAATTGCCATTTGACATCAATGATTGTTTCTTGATTATGACACAAATGAGATTTGATAGCTACAAGACATTCAATGCTCAAATTCTTTTGCGTTTTTGGGTTCCACATAGAAGAGAGAAAATCATACAGGTTAGAACATGAGGTTGATCATTCCCACAATGCATCTCTCCTTTGGCATACGCTCTTCCGCCCTGCTTATTATCCAGCCGTTTATAATGCCTAACAACTCTGCTGTCCTTTCTACTTCTCATCTGCTTCTACATAACTAATCCTCTTAACGCTCGTGAAAGTCCCGTTCAGCGCATTTGTGTTTGCGTATAATTGTGAAAGACCACGTGTGCATGTGTTTCGCTCGTCTGCGGCTCATTGTTCAGCTCAGTGTTTGGGCAAGTTCACTGTCTGACTCAAAATGAGTGAATAATGACAAAACGCTCCTGCTTTTGCAGAGAAATGACATTGCGCTTCCATAAGAGACAGGGAGGGACTGTGACTGATTCTTTTTTCCTTGCTCTCGTTCTCCATAACATTATTTATCTCTCGTTTTCTGACTGGCCGCCCCTCCCTCTCTCCCCACTCCCCACTCCCTGTAGATGTATGCCATCTCTGCAATAAAGTATTGTCTGTTGGTTTATTGATTCATTTACTGCTTCTAGAACATTCTTTTTGAAGGAGGAAGAGGTCAGACAGCAGCACATCCATCAAGCGGCCGATTGGGCGAGTGTAATTGAACTCATTTTGGGGGTGTCATAACAAGGATGGAGGGGGGAGGCAGTTATTTGGCCCCTGTTGATCTGAGGCCAAAGTTCAACTTGGAGCATTTAGAGAGGTTGTGATCTAACTGCGTGCGTTCATTCACAAGAAAAACAAGAGAACGCAATCATGAAGTTTCCTGTCATTCAAGTAAATGGATTTTGCAGGAGTATGTGTGCATCAAAAAGCAAGACTTTTTACTCTCACACAAAGTTTGCTTCACTTTGTATAATTCGGCCAAAAAAACTTCCCACTTAGATTAGAAAAGACTGTCTGATTGTGATGTAAAGCGACTAATCGCAGGTCATTTGAGTTTTGTGCTGTTCAGGGGTGTGTTAACATGAAATTAATAAAAGCATAATAATAGCACATTGAAATAATAGTCTTTGATCAAAGCCTCACCAAAATACAGACTATTTCACGTGCATAAAAACACAGCTATATACAGTGGTCGGTAATATCATGTTTATTTGCCACAGTATTAAGTGCTATAAATAAATCTTGTGAAGATCTTGGTTCGGTATCTTGTTAATATGACTTTGTTTCCTGGCACCTGTATGTGTTGACCCTTAGAATGACAGCCGGATTCATATTGCAAACAAAAAAATAGCAAGAGCTGGCTGAAATCTCCTCTTCCATGTGTTATGGTGAGCAGGTTTTGTAAATGCATGCCCGGAACAGTCTGAGAACTGTGGTTTCTTGATTCTGCAATGATACGATGCTTTTTATCTCTTTTTTCTCAGTTTCTAACCTTCACACTAATGCACAGACATCATGTTATTCATTAATTGTATTAAGATGCATGGTCTACCGGCTGTTACTATTGTTTCCCACAGTAAATCTTATTTAATGGGCTTCTATTGCTCTAATTTCCTGTGCATATCAAGCACTCGAGTTCATACTGTGGATGTGATTACAGGAAGGAAACCCTTTAAATTGTTGATATCTTTCGAGATATTTTATGTGCATTGAACAGAAGGCACTCTAGTGAAACTTATACAGTAATTTAATCTATACATAATGAGGATATAAATTATTTGTAACCTAATATTTTTTATTAGTATTAATCAGATTTTTGTTATATGTAATTTACCCCAATTCTTCGGAACACAAAGGAAGATCTTTTAATGAATTTGATTCCAGTCCCTCCATTGACTGCTGTACTACCACTACAACTACCACTTTGACGCTTCAAAAAGTTTACAAAGAGATCGGAAAACATAAAAACACGGTTCAGTCCAAATTTTCTGAAGAGACTGGATCGCTTTATGAGCAGATTGAATTTTCAGCTTTTGTTCTCATATAAACATTCCGCAAGTGGTTTGTTCTTGCGCTTAAGTCAGGTTTGGTTGATCTTCTGTTTGCTGTTTACTGTATGTTAATAAAAGCCTAAATTTATTTTGTTCATCATATAAAGTGATCAAGGCTTTTTCTAGAAAATTTGGACTAAACCTGTAACGTACGGACAGAGACGGTCGGATCCATGTGCAGCACTTTATTAAAACAGGCAGACATGAAAACTAGCAAACACTGAAACAAAGGGGCAATCCAGAAACTCGTGGTCAAAACAGGCAATGGTCGAGGCAGGCAGCACAGGTTCGTGAACAGTCCAGGAAACAGGCAAGGGTCAAGAGTCCAGGGAAACACGGAGACAGAACAGGGAATAACGCTCGGAATTGCACGCTTACAGTGTAACAAGACTTCGCAAGGGACACAGGGAAAACTCAGGCTTAAATAAGGAACTCAATAACCAATAATGAAACACAGCTGAACATAATGAAACACAAAGAGTCCATGGGGAAACAAACATGGGGAGAGGGTGCCCTCTAGTGGCTCTCGAGGGCACCACGGCTGCTGATCGTCACATAACCCCCCCTCTAAGGAGCGGCTTCCAGACGCTCCTAAGAGCTCCGGGGGGAGGTCAACGGGGGCTGGGATGGAGGGCCAGGCCCATGGAGAGGCAGGAGGCCAGGCACATGGAGAAGCCTGGGGCCGTGGAGCGTGGGTGACCAGGAAGGAGCAGGACGTGATGGCGGCCAGGGCAGAGCAGACACAGGCGAGGTCCATGACAGCCTCGCCTCCATGGCCCTCACGGACTCAGAGGTCCATGTCAGGATCACCTCCATGGCCCCCACAGAGTACCTACTGCCCCCCCCCAAAAAATACTTGGGGAAATTCACGGGAGGAGCCTCTGGGTGGTGAACTGGTACAGGAAAGGCCTCCCGGAGCTTGAAGGGTGCAGGCAGAGCGAGGCGCAGAGGCGGGGCCGGCAGGGCGAGGCGCAGAGGCGGGGCCGGCAGGGCGAGGCGCAGAGGCGGGGCCGGCAGGGCGAGGCGCAGAGGCGGGGCCGGCAGGGCGAGGCGCAGAGGCGGGGCCGGCAGGGCGAGGCGCAGAGGCGGGGCCGGCAGGGCGAGGCGCAGAGGCGGGGCCGGCAGGGCGAGGCGCAGAGGCGGGGCCGGCAGGGCGAGGCGCAGAGGCGGGGCCGGCAGGGCGAGGAGTCTGGGCACGCTCACCGGGGCCTGGCGAACCAAACGAGTCCTCCTTCTCCTCCTGCGGCGGCGCGTCACAGGGCTAGACACACTCGCTGGGCTGGACAACTCACTCACTTGAACTGGAGATGCAGCGCTCAGCTGAAGAGGAGATGCAGCGCTCACCTGAAGAGGAGATGCAGCGCTCACCTGAAGAGGAGATGCAGCGCTCACCTGAAGAGGAGATGCAGCGCTCACCTGAAGAGGAGATGCAGCGCTCACTTGAAGAGGAGATGCAGCGCTCACTTGAAGAGGAGATGCAGCGCTCACTTGAAGAGGAGATGCAGCGCTCACTTGAAGAGGAGATTCAATTACTTGAACTGAAGACTCACTGGACAGACTAAATTCAACACTGGACACACTTGATTCACTCGGCTCAGCACTTGACTCACTTGACTCGGCACTCGATTCACCCAGCTCGCTATTTGACTCACTTGATTCACTCAGCTCGGCACTTGACTCACTCGAGTCGGCTGGCACGCGCTCAATCTCCGGTTCGACCCGCGACACCTCCGCTGTCTTAGGAACAGCACTTTTAACAGGGCCAGTGCGGGATACGGGCTCGAGGGGTCCGACATGATGAGTGGTTTTGGCAGGACCGATATGCTTAGAAGCTCCTCTGACGGTCCTTAAGGGAGGATCAAACAGTTTAGCGAGCTGAGGCTTATGCGGCGTGCGGAGTGAGTGAGAGAAATCCGCCGCATACGAAACTCCCCGGCGCAGGGAAAAGAGCAGTTCCTCGAGACCCTCCTTTTCTGCGGGGAGTTCAAAAGCCTTTCTGAACAGGGCGGTAAACACGTCGAAAGGAGGAAACGACATCCGACCTGGTTCCCAAAACGTGCCTGCCCACTCCAGAGCCTTTCCAGTCAACAGTGAGCAGATGAAAGAAACGCGGTCGGTATCCGAGGCGTATAACTGGGGCTGATGTTTCATATATAAACTGCACTGCTGAAGAAATCCTTCACACGCTTCAGGTGAGCCATTAAACTTCTCGGGAAACGGCGTACTGGAATTACTGCATGCGGTACTCACACAGGGTTGCGGTGGAACAGGTGCAGCGGGAGCTTGGGCTTGATTAGTGCTTGTGCTCTGCGGAGACCATGACTGCACGGAGCTTGCTAGTTCCTCGAGGAGAGAAGTTAGTCTCGCCAGCTGAGAACTATGAGAGGCTAGCATTGAAGAGCGGGTCTTGACCACGGCGGATAGATGCAGAAAGTCTGCTGGATCCTCGTTTGGCGAAGTCTTCTGTAACGTACGGACAGAGACGGTCGGATCCATGTGCAGCACTTTATTAAAACAGGCAGACATGAAAACTAGCAAACACTGAAACAAAGGGGCAATCCAGAAACTCGTGGTCAAAACAGGCAATGGTCGAGGCAGGCAGCACAGGTTCGTGAACAGTCCAGGAAACAGGCAAGGGTCAAGAGTCCAGGGAAACACGGAGACAGAACAGGGAATAACGCTCGGAATTGCACGCTTACAGTGTAACAAGACTTCGCAAGGGACACAGGGAAAACTCAGGCTTAAATAAGGAACTCAATAACCAATAATGAAACACAGCTGAACATAATGAAACACAAAGAGTCCATGGGGAAACAAACATGGGGAGAGGGTGCCCTCTAGTGGCTCTCGAGGGCACCACGGCTGCTGATCGTCACAAAACCGTTCAATTATGGATTATTTTTATGATCTCTTTATGAACTTTTTGAAGCATCAAAGTGCGTAGCCTGTCAATTGAGGGAAAGAAAGCTTTCAGATTTCATCAAAAAGATCTTTGTTTGTGTTCCGAAAGTGAACGAGTCTCAATTTTCATTTTTGGGTGAACTATCCGTTTAAATATTTTGTATAATTTTTATTTTTATTTGCTATTAAGAACATGCATTTTTTGACAATATTTTCATTACAATTAAGCTAATCCCCCAATTTATTTATTTTTTTAATATTGAAATATTGTAAAAATTGTTTTACTTTAAGTCATAAACATAAACAGAGAGAAGTAGCTCCAGCTACAATGTTTTTTTGCAAGATACATACACATTTTGTTTATTAACCACTAGCGCGCTAAAAGTTACAGACTGCAGCTTTAATAAACAATTTATTAGTGCATATTTTAAGTATATCATTAAGACCCTATAAAACAGTGCCAAGAAAACTGTAATTAAAGTGGGATAGTAAATTGAATAGTAAAGTGTTCATTAGATGCGCACTTTAGTATCTCGTCGGAAGTAGTCAATTATCCCGGTAGTTTTTGCAAACTTTTTTTTTTTACTGCTCTTTTCACATACTGTTTTTCATTTATTATATAGAAGTCGGATGCAGGCTATATCATGAAAGGCCTCTTTGTTATAAGGGCTTTTTAAAGTCATCACATCATAATTTTTACTAGATTTTGGTTGGAGGCCAATTGCTATACTGCCCCCTGCTGTCCGGGAGGATGTGTGAATAGACATCAAAACAGGATGAAATCTGTCTCTGGGCAGTAGTGGTAGTACTAAAGCCTTTGATCTTTCTTCATCCTAGACTCTCTCTCTCTCTCTCATTATCTCTCACGCTCATCCAACATCTGTCTTTCTCTTTTTCTCAACAGACTTGATGGTTCTTTCTATGAGATCATGTGGGTGGACTTTGAGATTGACAATTTCATCAACCTGCGGTCATCGCAGTCCATCCGCTGGCAGATAGAGTATCCCTCCACTGGAGCATCTGCCGAAGTCATCTACACTCTCTACATCAGCCAGCGAGACCTACAGGGTATCGTACCCATCGCTGAGGTGAGAATGCACCCTTCACACAAAATCATCTCAATATTTTCTAGAGTTGTCCTTAGGTAATATGTTTATTCCCAAATACTTCTCCAAAATACTGTCCCTTGTTTTTTCTTTAATTCATAGACAATCATTTTTTTTAATTTTACCAGTGATATGTTAAAAAAAAGTATTTCATTTCATTAATGTAGTCCCCTTTAAACAGGGATAATGGAAATTACAATTACACATATCTTCTTTAATCTTATCTTCTTTTATCTGACATACAGTCCTGAAAATGCTTTGCTGATTGGAGAACAATGCTGTGTCATTTAGATTTCAGCTTTGAATAACATTCTAGTCCTGAACATGCACCAATTTTCCCTTCGTTAGATGGAATTCTCATTTAAGGAAATTGAAGCCCCCGTTAGTCTTGCAGCGTTTTATGGTTCATCTACATAATTGTCATGACAATTAAGCAAAACTCCTATTTATTTATTTCCTTTTAAAAAAACAGTCACGTCAAGTCAGTTCCCTAGCCGAAGTTCTTATTTAATGAAAACTTAAGCGCAGGCAGTGCTGAATTTGATGATGAAATTGTATCATCCAACAAAATCATCCACCTGACCTGTTATAAGCAGGCTCTGTAGGGATTTAAGACTTTAAGTATGTCAGTCTTTCAGACAAGCAGCCTCCTGTGGTTCTGTGTGATATGAACAACAATACTTTGTCATGTCAGAACCATAGGACGCAAAGAACGTTTATAGCAAATAGAAAGCAGCAGCTATCTCTGTGCTCTCTAAAACGCAGCATGAGCAGTCAATAGTGAAGATGAAAGAGCAAGAGAGATGTATGGATGTTTGGTCCAAAGCCGGTGTGAGGAATTTCCACTCTTCAATGCCCACTTTTTTTTACCGCATTACATACAGATCAGAAAATGTTCATTTATCTTCATCTTATTTTTTATTTGGGTGTTGATTATTTATTTACAATTTAGCTCTTTTTATTGATGAGATATTATTGAGTTGACAGGAAGTTATAATGAAATAGAAAAGAGAAGAGGATCAGGTCATGATGTGGGCCTTAGTGTCCTGCATCAACACTTGTGATAACCACTAGGCCACGACCTAGACACCTTTTTCTTTTATCACCCTTGTGTTTTGACCTTCAAATGGGTCAGGTCATGTGTTCCTCCCCTACTGTTTGGAGCTCCATGAGACATGTGCCTTCAGCAGGGGGGAGAGGTGACTCTCACAGCCCCAAACTGGGCTCTCCTGCTGGGGTACATGATTCCAGCACGCACCCATCAGCTCGCTCTCACCATGGAGCCTCTCGCATTGCTGAATGGCTGTTTCCACTGTGGGGGAAAGTCATAGAGACTGATGTAGGAGGATAGTGTGTATTTTATAGTTATACCATTTTTAAATCACATACAATTTTAATAGATTTTTTGGTTCTATCTATGTAAATACTATATATATATATAGCAAGAATTCATTAAATTAATCAAAAGTGACGGTGAAGACTTCTATAGACCCCTTTTGCGCCAACGTCACAGTTACGTTACGGCGCTAGCTGGAGGCAAAACAAAGTGAAAACTGGAGGCTGCCAATGCAAACCAGCACAGATTCGGCTTCATAATAAGGAGCTTAAATTACTTTTATTATTATTAAATGTCATCTTATTGTGTTGTTTGGTGCAAGTATCAATGAAAAATGAATATGCTGTATCTGGATTTTTTATTTCTTTGAAAATATTCACATGATTAAAATCGCACCGTAATGACACTCTTTACATTGTCGTCTTCTCTGCCCTGGCTCGGCAGCGGATCATACACACAAGTCTTGTACAGGACCATTCAGCACAAGTTATAGGCATCTAAAGATTTATATGCCCTCAGTTTCTCTTTACGATCGGTTTCTCTATAAGGTAGGTGTAGAAGTCAGGCCACTCAACCGAGGTAACGTACGTTAATCCTGTCAGATCGTCCATGCATTGAGTGAGCGTGTAGGCGGCTACGGGTCGGCCAATCTGGTTCTGTCCGTTAAAAATAACAATCGCAGTCCTGGACAATGAGTGACCTTACACATTAAGATAAAATCTGATTTTCTCCTGTCATTGTTAAAAAACAAGCTAATAAAACTTGCTAACTAGCATTAGTGAAGCGGCCAGAGGGATCGTTTTGCCTCCACCTAAGCTCCGCCCACATAAAAACGTCACCATGTTTACCAACTGAAAAGGGGTCTATATTGTTACAAATAAATTTGTGAGCATTATAGACTTCTTTCAAAAACATTAAAAAAATTGTACCTATAATAAAATGTATATAAATATATACATTTATTTTTTTTATGTACATATATAAAATATATCTAAAGTTAAGATATGGCAACACTTTGAAAATAAAGTGCCATTTGTAAGTGCGCACTACATTTGTTGCAGTATGTGTTGACCTTTCAACATTACTTAATAAAAAATCTGCTTTATTGTTTGTTCATATTAGCTCATGTTCATTTAATAATATTAACAGATACGCCATTTTTATAATGTATTAGTATGTTTGAATGAACATTTAACTAAAATAAAACAAAAATGCTTTAGAAGTGTTTTTATTGATAGTTAATGTAGTTTAATAAAGTTAACAAATTGAACCTTATTATAGATGTTGTAAAAACAAATATAGGTAATTATTACTATTTTATAAATGATCTCTTTCCTCAATTTGTCTTTCCATCTTTTCTGACATCCAGTCAAAACCTCTTAAAGTTAGAGCTTGTTAGAGTTCCTGAGTACCTGTCAGTAAAGAAAGACAGAGACACGTGACTTCAGAGACTTCCAGGCAGAAAAGGTCAGAAGATGAAGGAGTCAATGCTGGAAGTGGCCCAACACTGTTCATTAACACACACGCACACACACACACACACACACACACACACACACACACACACACACACACACACAAGTGTAAAGCAAATGATAGGCAAAAGGATGTAGTTGTGTGTGTGATAAAGGTAATGTTTTTGTAGAAGATTGAGTTTATACATCACTGATGGTAAGTAATAAACTGCAGATGTTATTTAATTTCTACATAAAAAAAAACCTCACTTTCAAAACCCATCCTGTGTGGATTTACCCCACAAATAAACCCTTAACAGGACATATTTGTGCTCAGAGTAGCTTTTAGTACTTGGTGAGTTCCAGCAGAGATACAACCTATTAGCAGTAATTTGCCTTGCTGTGTAGACGCTATTTTACCCACAATGAGTATGTACTGAAAGAGGCTATTTCGCCCCTCTCCACTCTTTGGTGTTGAAAGCCAGTTATAAATTGGATCAGTGTGGCTGTTTCCTTACATCTGAGGTGCTGTGTAATTCTGCTTTGGGCTTGTTAGAGTGTTTTAAGCCCCAGACGGTGATACCTCCAGGCCATTTTCTTAGCATTTTTTCCATCTCTCTCTCTACCTCCTACCTTCTACCTTCATACTCACCTTTTCTTCTGTATGTGTTCCGTATGTGACCCCTCTATCTTATCTTTTTTGCTATTTGTGTGTGTGTGTGTGGATGTGCTTCCTGCAGTTTGAGTTGTTCCCAGTGGAGCGAGCAGAAGCCGTTGAGTGTCTGAGCGGTAATTAATTCTTAATTGGAACACTTGTTTATCTTTGTTGTTTGAAGATTCCAATGAGTTGCTGAAATACCCAGCGGGCCGTGTAGCTACGAGAGGGGCGGGGCTTTCAGCTGTGCTGCTTAATGCCGGTCTGCCTGCGTTTGTTTACATTAGGGAAAGATAGCAAGAGTGGGGCAAGTGAACAAGAGAGAGGGAGCACGATGCTTAATAGCAGCCGTATTCGAAATTATAAATTTGCACGGCGATGAGCCGTTGCTATGGAGAGATGGGCAAAGAGGAGACTTTAAATGAATTGCTCATGCAGTATTGTGGTTTATTTCGATTACTGTTTCATATTGTATGAATGATTAATGGGTTATAGCAATGGAGATGTATGGAACGGTATGAAGACAATCACAGCACGTGCGATTGAGGGGGATGGATGCTTTTCATGACGAATTAGGGCAGTAGAGAAGACTTCGGAAATGAGGAATCAACATCTTGAATGCGGCATTGGGATTTTTAGAATGTGAACGTGGTTAATTTTCCATTTGATGTTTATACAGTTTCCATATTACATAGTTTTAACTTACAGTTACATACTATATTATAATAAAACACTGTATGGTGTGGTGTAGCAATATTCAAATTATAACAGCATTGATGGAAATAATAGGGAAGTTTTGCAATTTCACAAATGCTGTTTCATCTACATAATGATTTTTCTGCATTTTTGATCAGTCACTTTGTTAAGGAAAATGAGAAAATACAAAGATATCACAGATCTATATTACAGTGGAATTACACTAATGTGTTTTCACCCTTTTATAGGTGGCATCAATTATAAGATTACATATTAATTTGCGTGGAAGTGATTTACGATTTAATTGCATTTAGAAGTTTGTACAAGTAACACTATCATGATTTATATTTTATTTATATTTCAGACAAAACTTAGCATGAGAGTGTTTTATAAAAGGTCAAGAAGTGCAAAGTTAGCTGTTGACAATAGTGAGAAAAAAGATTCTGAACTGCTTAGCAACAGTAAAAGACCGCTGACAATTAATTCAATTTCAGTTTGTATAGGAGTTCCAAGTGTATGAATACATTAATGAATTTAATGTTTAAGCTAAAGAAAAAAATGCTTTTTTTTTTTCCATTTTTTCCATTGTTCATATTTTTTACACAGAACATAACTAAGGCTTGGAGCCAGAGGGGCGTAAGTGGCTTTTTACAAACTTCACAGGAGAGACAAAACAAAATTTTGACCACACTTCAGTCACCTGTATTATTAACTTTAAACCACAAACATTGCAACCACAGGCATACTTACATGAATGAGTTTTTATGTAAAAGAAATTAATGGCATATAAGACAATGAAAATTTTCTTAAACGTTTTCAAATTTAAAAAATAAGTCAAATACTTTAGATATGCCTTTTTGTTGCTTTATTCAGTACAGTTTGATCTCAAATAGGTAATTTTGGCACCATTGGATACAGCTCATCGAGACCTTTATTTTGATATAAAGTGATATAAACTCATATTCGCCCAAAATGCCACTTACGCCCCTCTGGCTCCAAGCCGTATATACCCAGAGTTGGGAAAGTCCACTTTCTACATAAACAAGTTCAAAGTTCAGTTTACAAATTTTTAAATGAACTAGTTCAGTTTATAGTTCACAGTTCCAAAAAATGAACTAGTTCATTGTTTTTTTTCTCTATATGCTGCTGCGAGCTGTTTTTATTTATTTATTTATTTATTTATTTGTATGTTTTATTCCCACAGCCCGTATACAACCACAGACGGCAATTATTTTACCGGCAGGCAAAGTTTGCACAGAAATGTAAGCTTTTTCCCATCCTCACCAACCTTGTCTTAAAGCTGATCATATGATACGACGCCTCCTCGATGCTTTTTCGACTACATGCTGCTTTTTGTTTTGATGACGCATGTGGCGCGGTGTTACACTGTTGGCTGGTGTTGCCAGATTGGGTGTTTTTTTCACTATGTATTAAGGCCTGTTTACGTGCGTTTTAGCCGGGTTTTTGCCTGGAAGGCTCTATAGAAATCTGGCACCCTAAACGAAGTTAAACTGAGAGAGCGTGCGTTCACAGACACCATAATGAACGCGTTCACAGTATCGTTCATCAGGCAGTAATACATTACGTTCCGTTCACGTTCGCACAAAATATGAACTATCGTTCAATGAACGTGTTCAGGCACAACACTGTATATACCATATACGTTAAAATGGTATCCTCATTTACATATTATTTTTTAAGGTTTGGATAGGTGGATTTAAAAGTTTAATAGAGTGATTACTTAGATGGACTTGCTCATAGATAATTTCATGCAATTTCAGGTTCAATTGTGAATTTGTTGTAAATGGTGAGTTGTTTACTTTATACTTGGTCAATCTATTTCCATCAATTTGACCCATTCTGGCAGATTTGCAGAAAGGTTGCAAACTTGATAAGATGCCATTATCTCACTGACGGGGTAATCGGCTGATCACAAGTGATATGTAAGCATCCTCTCTCATTTTTTGCCATCATCCACCTCACAATCATGTCACACTTTAGCGCTTCAGTTTCAGCCTCTTTCAGAAAGATTAACCAATGGTGTCGCCATTGGTAGCTTTAGGAAAATGGGGGGTTTACACATCATTTCATCTAATATTTTTTTGTAATATTTGTTGGTTTTATTTTTGTACTGTTGCTTATTTTAACATCCGCACTGCCTTCCTTGCCGCCTTGGACGAAACATCCCTGAGAAAGAGTGGCCTGAAGTAGCGGCTGGACCTGCTGGGATTGGTGCGTCAATGTAATTAAAGACAGGAAATTTAAAGATTGTCTTGCCTGAAGCAATTCATTTGGCCCATTACCTTTCATTTCTCAACCGTACCTTCATATGCCACCTTCAAATTTTTTCACACACTCGCCATATATTGGTGTCTCTGTTCGTCTTCCTCATTATCTTACTTTAAGCTAGCAAAGACAGGTTGAGGAGAGAGAAAGAAAGCAAACGAGAGAGTTTGTGACTGTGTGTGTGTAAAAGAGAGAGAGAGAGCAGTCTTGTCTATATTTATCACAGGCTGTACATGGAGCTGCCATGCCTAGTTTTAATAATACGATATGATGAATGGCTGTTTCCCACAGGTCAAAGAAAGAGGGGAGGGAACAGTGGCATCGGAAAAAAGAAAGTCGTAAAACGAGAGCGTAAATGGTGATGTTTTGCATTTTTTCCGGAGTGTTTAATAGTCCGATTCTCCCTTTGTGTTTCTGAATAAGACAGAGCGTCGTATTCCGAGGGCCTGGATGACGGCGGCTCCAGGGACCGAAGCCCCTAACAGGCCTAACGGAGGCACACAGTCCACTAAGGGCTTTGATCTCTGTTCTATTCATTGTTGCCTTGCCAACTTAGATTTATCACTCCCTCTTCAGGGGCCGTTTTACCCTGTAAATACAATCAACAACACAAAAATAAAATAAAACATAGCCCATCTGAAAGTAAATGCAATCGATAGCTAAGGTACGAGCAAAACAAAGTAATCAAATTAAGAAATAGGTAGGGTTTTCTTTCTGGAAGAGGATGATTCTTCTTTATAAAAAGAAGAAAATCTATATGAAGGCATTTATAGGGAAAGCTATTATGATTGTTCTTGACTGGTAGACAGTTTATTAAAGAACAATGATAATTACAGCTGTCAGAGCCATGACTCAGCGATGGATCAGTTGTTTATGACATATAGGAGTGCTTAAATGACCTTTTTTTTTGCTGATTTCTTTTTTTCTGTACTTTTTTTTTTTATTACTGTTTCCCACTCACTCCATGAAAAAGATGAAATCTAATTTTTCCCTCTTACAGCAATGCTTCAGTAAAAAGAGTTGCTTAACATTGAGAAATCTTGGTCCACCTCAATAGGTCAATCTTCATATTTTATTTAGGGCTTTCAAACGATTAATCGCATCCAAAATAAAAGTTTGTGTTTACATAATATATGTGGGTGCACTGTGTATAATTATTTTGTATATATAAAAATACACACACATGCATGTATATTTAAGGAAAAATATGTAATTTATGTATAAAATATTTATATTTATTTAATATAAATTAAATATAAATCTACATACAGTATATACATGAAAATATTTCTTAAATATACACAAACGTGTGTGTATTTATATATATAAAATAATTATACACAGTACACCCACATTGATGCGATTAATCGTTTGACAGCCCTAATTTTATTATATTAAATTAATTAATTTGTTGGTTGGTTTGTGGTTACTGCTAAAATTTTCCCAGTTAAAAACATGTTGAAGGGTCACACTCATATTCCTCCCAGTCAAAAGTGGCCATGCCATATTCATATTTATGCAATGATTATGATCAGTTTGTTTCCACAGTATAATTTTTTCCAGAGATAATAATAAAATATTTTTCAATCAACCCCTTTATTGATGTGTGCTTTTCCCCTGCATTATTTGTAAACACACACATAAAAAAAATAGATGAATAAATGTAGGGCACAGATACGCTTACACGCAAAATTTGATAAGCTTTCAGAGGGTAATTCTTCAAAAGGCAAAGTAATGGAGTCAAGAGTCACGCCGTAAATAAAAGAGCACACGCTTATCCTGTGTGTCAGAGAAAGGGGTTGCAGCGGAGAGCAAACACACACATAGCCTAATGCACGCTGACTCACCTGGATATTACAGAGTGGTTAGTGGAATCATTACACACCAGAGAGGGTCATGAGGCTGACGCACACACACATAGACGGCACAAAAACAGGGTTTGGAGGAAAGTTTCTCGTGTTTCTGGCCCTATTAGGGGGCCTGTAATTCAGAGTGTCATGAAGCTAATTGTCTATTACATCTGATCCATCAGTCTCAGTGCCAGAACTGCCGAGACCTGCCAAGATGCTCTCGTCTTCTTCTCTCTCACTCTTTTCCTTTCCTCTCCCACCTCTTCACCTCTAGAGCTTTCAGAGCATTCTCCTTCAAAGCAGGGCCATTGCACAGCAATTTGGCTCGGTGAAATGGAATTGTGTGCATGTCCGTGAGAGAGAAATTCAGACAGAGAGAATGATTTGGTAGATATTGCTGCCCATCCGTATTTGTATTCCACATAAAATCTAAAAAGCGAGGGCAAAGTTCTTCAATGTTTTACTTGATAAGGCTTGTCGGGAAAACAAAATTAGGTTGTATTAATCTGCGATTAATCTGTGAGAGAGAGAGAAAAAACGCATCCCGCTCTCCGGTTTTCGTATTAACCTCACTTCTTTACGTCTGCTTTTCTCAGGCCTGCTGGAACAAACGAGAGGTACATTAAAGCATTTAAAGCTGAATTTGCGTGGGGGAATGTGCTCGGCAGGACCTGAGCGTCCGTTATTCCTTCTTGTGTTTAATGGGTTTGCATTAAATCAACACTAAGTGCCTTCACCAATTTACCTCTCACAGCTTATCAATGGGAAACTATAAAGAGAAGAGAATAACAAAACAAAAAGCACAGCAAACGCCTTTTAGATGGGGTTTAGAGGTTAATTATTTTTAAAATGTTTGTATATACGCATTTCAATTTGATCAAAGATAATACGTATTTAGAAGAGATTGTGCCAGAAGTGTCTTTTGATTGCGGTGTGTGTGTGCTTGTTAGATGAAAAGTGAATGTTAGACAGTGTGAAATATTGATGCTCAGTGTCTCCCTGCTGTGCCACCTGTTAAAGTTTGATATCAAGCGTAGCGTCAGTTCTGGCAGGTCACGTTAGTCAAGCTTGCATCAGCTGATCCACGTCTACCTATAGGAATACGACACCTATCACAGCATCCATATATAAGCTCCTTCAGTATTATCAACAGCTATGGCGTTTCTCAGGAGCGAATTACCCTCCTCCATCCCCAGCTGGTCCTCTTGTCCAGTCAGGATTGAATCAGAATAAATTCTCAAATTATGTTGTACTTTAAAATCTTGAATTAATTATATCTGCATGATGCCAATCGTATTTGTTCAACTCCACTGAATTACCTCCAGTGTTACATAATCACATTACTTTTTAGAATTAACTTTTTGGAAAGTGGGATATTTGGAAATTACTAATTTAGTTTATTCATTAATAATATTAATAACAATAATAATACTTTATTTTACCTTTAATTTAAATATTTTTTTGTCCTGTCGTTGTTGTGCATTTGATGTACTTTTATATTGTATGTTCATCATATTACACACTGTATACTATTTATGTTTGTATTTTATTGTAAAATATAATAATAAATATATTATTCTTTTTATAAAGTTTATTTTTTTGTTTTCAAACATACTGATTCTTTTGTTTTTGAGTGTCTTATGCTTACCAAGGATAGACTTTAAAAAAACAAAATTAGAGTAAAAACTGTAATTTTGTGGAAAATTATTGCAATTTAAAATGTTTTTCTATTTTATTATATTGTAAAATGAAATTAATTTCTATTATTGTAAAGAGATGGTAAACAATCTTGACAGTGAATACTCCAACACTGATTGGGGGGTCAAGAACTATTTATTAATATTATTAGTTGTAGTACTATTAATGTTGATAACAATTGTGCTGCTTAATATTTTTTTTGTGGAAACTTTTTTTTTCACGATTCTTGATGAATAGACAAAGAATAACAAAATAACAAGAGTTGATGTATTACATCTATTAATGTGAATGTAATGAAGCTGTCTACAAAGATTTTGCCTGATAAAGACGTAAATGTTTGTTGAAATGTTGCTTTGTTTCAACCTTTGACGCGGTTGTGATTTCTGGGGTGCTTTATAGATTCCTGGTTGATGACATCACCCGCCATTGGACTGATTCCATACGTGCTTCAGGACGCACTCACGCTGGGGCGTTCCCACAGCGTTTGACGCAGCTCGAGTTCACTTGAAAGGGAAAGTTATTAAATGCCAATAATGTCATGGAGACAAACACTGTGATAGACTGCCATTCAGTAAAAGAGAGAGACCTTCAGGCAGCTAACGGTAACGCAGAAGTCACATTTCTTTCCATACACCATAATTAGTTTCTTTTTTTCATGTAACAGTAGCTAACGTTTGCCCAACACTGATTTAGCACACACAGGAAATCAAATGAACCACAGAAATGAGGGACATAGGACTTAGCGGCTTCGCTTGTCACCAATAATCCTTCGAAATTTTGAGACGGGAATGCAGACGCATACAATGGCAATGAAAGACATCTCCTAATTGGATGTTGACAAACTCAAGTGAGCTGTGTGATACAGGATGAGCAATGTAATGAATCTGCTAATTAGAGGTTAACTTGAAGTGTGCTTACAGCTGTCAGAAGTGTGTTTAGTTTTATACCGATGACCTCGCACTTGTTTGCAGCTCCTCCCACTTGTTTGTCCAGACATTATGCATCATTTTTCATGTTTATTGTTTGTTTTGCTTGACCCCTTGTGCCAAAGTGTTGATGGCCCACCGTATTAGTTTTAATTTTTGGCTTGTGTTCTGCTGACTTGCTAGTGTGTGTAGATTGTTGTTGTAATTATTCAGTATCTTTAAGGGTGAGAGCAGTATGCGAGTTAATTGTTTTCTGCTGTGACCTGCACATTTCACTAGTGTGATCACTTTTACAAGCTTGTATTTCAAAGCTTAATTATGGTCAGTTATGAGCTGCCATCGAGGTCTTGGAGGTGAAGTGTGTGGATAGATGATTTTATGGCTGTTTCGCTTTGTATTAAATACAAGATGAAAGCCATTGCATTTATAGCAGGTGCATGGCGCTGATAATGACAGCCAGCAGTGATATACTTAGACACAGTGCTTTGTGGGGGGATCAGGTGACACTGCTTGTTTTTTGTTTGTTTTTATTCGAGTTTTAGCTTCTAAATTTAAAAGTTACGAATAATTGGATAGTTTCTCTTACCAAGCAACAAAATGACTTGTCAGTGTTATTTTTCTGACATTTACTATGACCTCTTTCAGTGCCAACCTGCCCTACCAGAGTGGCATTCACACCTTCCTGTTCCAGTTCTCTGAAGGTCAATAACCACCAAACCCAAATTGCACCAGATCGAATAGTCTGGCATTGGGATCACCCGGGCATGACGCCTTGAAATAATTAGAGGCATGTATTGATAATTCCTAAAGTGTTAATGTGCCTTAATTGAGTTCTATTTTTAGTGCACATGCTCTCCATCTGCTAAAGTAATGCGATGTAAATGAGACTACACCACTTTATGCAGTTTGCTGTTAAAGTAGTGATTTCTATGGTAAGCATCAACTTTTTTTAAAAACCCTACTATTAATCTAAATGGGCATAGGGCGTGCTCCGTAACACATGTGATCTTGGTATGGCATTTTAAACTATGCAGCTTTATCTTTTCTAAGTAAGTGTATTTAAAATCTCATAGATTATAGATTAAAATCTCATTGCCTTCCCTCACAAGACATTTGCTCTTCCCTGAGAAACTTAGCTTTTGCTTGTGTAACGGAGGCCAGCTAGTAGTTGCTGTGCGAGTAAACCTCACTTCCCGATCTCAATAGGCGCTCTAGCGACAGACGCTAGAGGCTGCAGTCTTTAGCCTCCTTGTTAGCATGCCTGACTCTCATGCCGGAGACCCGGGCCCGCTCGGAGCGGGGCGAGTAGGACCCGGGTGTGAGGGGTTACACTTGCAAAACCTTTCGCGTTCTCTCGCAAAACGTGTAATTTTGCAAAAGAATACAAAGTTTCTTGATGAAATGTAAAACATTTGTAAGAGAATGCAAAATTATTGACATAAATTTAATCCACTGTCATATATTTTTACATCATCATGTCGCTTTTGGACAGAGATTCTCAACTCTTCCCTGTCGACTTTCCTGGCGATCGACTTTACTTGCAGAGTTTTGCACCAACCCTAATTAAACACATCTGAAAAAGCTAATCATGGTCTTCAGGACTACTGGGCTGTGTCCAAAATCGCCCTGGGCACTATTCGAGGGGACAGTCATTGGTAGTGGTGTCCAAAACCATATAGTGGACATTATCGAGGGCACTCCTTCAATCCTACATTGCACTGCAAGAACGAGTGTACAACCGATGGATGCTAAACGGCTAGATACCCATAATGCACTGCGATGGTCATGCCGAATTAAATCCTGTGTCTCACCAAAAGATGGTGCCTGCATCCATCCATTTTCCAAACCACTGGTCCAATGTGGCATCTGTGTAATATCATACAGGCATAAATTCATTTTTTAATGATTATTAAATTGTTTAGTTAAGGTTTATATATGTTAGTTTCCATGACAGTTTTAGACAAATCTTGTTTATAACTACTGGAGCTTCCAGTTTGCTAAGTTTCAAATGATTATTAAACAGAATATACAAAACTGGCACTCTTTCCAGTGCACTCTGTGTCCGAATTCACTTACTGGTTTTCATTCACTCCTTCAAGTAAACTATAAGTGGAGTAATGCAGGAAATATTGAATGAGGGTATAGTGGTAGTGCTAGAAAGCTATAGGCAGATGAGATTGATCAAGGTTGAAGCTAAACTCTGAAGGAAAATGGATCTTATGGGTCAGATTTTAGAAACCCTGCTTTAGGGTCTTTCTACAAACCTTTGCATGGTAGTGTAAAATTCTAGTTAATATAATTCTACACAATGATGCTCATTCTAATTCTCAGTCAGTTCAGAGTTTGATAGATTCTCTTGTCAAATTCTACACTGCTTTCGTGGTCTATCCCATCTTGTGCTACTTGTTCTGTCCCGATATGGCACAGATACAGCTCTGCGGTGGGGAATCTACTTGGATTAGTTGAATGATGCAGGCTTATGGTCCTTTCTGATGCTTTATTGATTGGGCTTTGGTCAGGCCCTGGAGAAGGCTGCTCTCTGGACTGTAGTGACGGATCCTGTTGTTTGAGGGTTTCGGTTCAATGCGTCCTAAACCACAGCCTGTGTGGTGAGATCATTTGTGGTTGTCAGAGTAATTGGGCAGAGCACGGAGGTTTGAAGACACACTATCGAATCTGTTTATCACTTTCACAATGATATTTTTTAATTTGGCGACATCTTGGCAATTATAATCACGATTTGGCCCAAAATTTCTCAGCTCAGAGGTTCATTAATAAAACACAGATCATAACCCTTTCGTTCACTGCAACCAATTATCACAAAATTTGCTATCCATCGTCCAATATCACATGTGTCTGTGCCAAAGGCATCTGATTGATGGTTTGTTATTTACAGTGGAGAAACTTTAGCCTCTGTACACAGACATTCTCAGTTTTATAGCTTTTGCGTTCGTCGCCCATTGCCCATCTGATCCAATCCTCCATCCAGCCTCTATTTAGGGGAGAAAACACGACCCATAAATCACCACTGTGCCCACGGACACCTCTCTTCTCTTAACGCTTTGTGATATATGTGGGCTTGTGCGCTATAGCTGCCGTTATGGCAGGAGGAGCTCATGGAAAATTGGATATCAAGGCAAAGGGGGAAAACAGGAAATGGGCTTAAGGATAGCAATGTGATTGGGCCTGGGGGCAAGAGAGCAGAAATTAGCATAAGACGCACAGTAGGATACTGAAATTGGCCCATAACTTGACAGCTGCATAGTAATTATTGCCCCTACTTTTTTCTCATAAATTCACAACGGGGAGTTGCATGAACTAGCCCTTTTAATGGCACAATTCCCACAGCAGACTGGGAGGCGGAAGACATGAAGTTCAGCTTCGCATTTATTTTTTATTTTTTTCTGTATTGCTGATGAAGAAAAAAGTACATGTAATGACACTTAAAATGTCAGTTTATTTTCAGTTTGTTTACAAATGTTGCTATTTAAATATATTGGTGCAGAGTGGACAAAGTCAGCAAGTTATATCTTTATCTCACTGCCATCTGTTTGTTTATAAGTGAGGAACCTGAACAACTAAAGCACTAAATTTCACATTTGCAAGTTAGCAATGATGGAGGGGAGTTAAGCCAAAAATGAAAATGATCATTCTTTCAATTACTTTGTGTGAGTGACGGACAAATTCAAGTTCGTAAAAAAAAAAAAAAAAAAAGGAAAGTTGAATGGGCTCAATGAAGTTTTTACTTAACAAATGCCCTCAGAGTAAGGCTTGTTGATATAGCCAAAATGAATCTGTGTTTTATGATTAAATTCAAATTTATATAAAGTTATAGCAACTTTATAACAAGCTTTTCAAATGTAATCAAATATAAATTTAACAATTAATTTGCAACAAAACATTTCATTTTTATTTTGGTCATATAAGATTCTGCACAACAGAACAGTAAACATTTAAAACATGAATGAAAAAATATCTTAAATAATCTTATTATTATTACTTTGACAAGTACCTTTACCTTTTTGATACAGTAGTGATACATTTCTGTCATCATTTCTTAATGCTAAACCAAACTTTTATCTTTCAGTTAATTTTAGTTTCAGTGTGTTTTTGATGGTAGTTTTTCTCAAAAGAAACAGTGTAAATTTTGTGAGTGTGAGTTTGTGTATCAGGCATCACTTATCACAATAGCAACATGCACTAACTGGCGGTTGTCGCGTATTTTTGGCTGTTAGATAAATCCATATCGAGGAAAAATGTCCAGATCTTATCATTATTAACTTAAATTTTATCTCGATCTGAAATGATATCACCCAGCCTAACCTCAGAGCTTAATAGAATAACAGTTGCAATGTTTTCCTGAACTGAAATAATGATAAATACAATTAATTGATGTGCATTGTACTGTATGTGCAATATTGTCTAATCTATAGTAGATTTCTTTTTCTTGGTCAAAATGTATTCCTACAGGAGCACACATACTGGCAACATTTTTTAGCTTTGGATAGAAGCATCTGACGGATGCATAAATGTAAGACTATGATTTACATTCTCATCTTGGCCAGAAAAGTACCAAGAAATGACTAACCTAATTAACTTACTGTTTGTTTTGATGGAGATTTTCATTAATATATAAGGAATAGTAAATAGTGTTTCAGTTTCCAGTTCTTTTTTGATGTCTGTGTTTTGGGAACAGTCTGCCAAATTACTGGAGAACTCTGCAAATTGAGTTTAGATTAATTAGATGTTATCTCCTTGGCCGGGTTTGGTGTATCTTGTTATAAAGTATGCTATAGCCAGTAATGACTGTGTTGCTTCTAACAGCAAGTTTGTGTGGAGTTAGAACATTGTTGGTAAATTTTCATCACAGAGGTATAAACATGGAACTGAATATGCCAGAGTTATTTGACCAAAATCTCACCAGAAAAAAGGCCGGATTTGCCAAACCTACAGAGTTTGGAAAATTTGGAAATGAAATCCTCCAGTTTCAGTTGCTAGTCCTCCGTTACAACCCACTCACACACACC